>NC_071998.2:18677696-18997517 GCF_028885655.2 Pongo abelii | reverse complement strand
GAAATGAGATTGACACACTGGCTATGTAGCCGTTTTGGGTTTTAGCTTGTGGATGGAAGTTTCTCTCTTTGAACTTTTCACCTCAGGCAGGTCCAGTACTACTACATTTTCCTCATAATAGCATCCCTAATTTCATAAAATAACTTATTTCTTAGTTTGTTTTCCATTTTTTGGTTAATAAAAGGAGTACCAAAGGATACAGATTTTTGTCTGTGTCAACTTTAGTTGTTTCTCATTTTGTATTATATAGTGTGGATCAGTTCAAGATGAATTTAAAGAAAGATATGATGATATATTCTTAATAATTTTTAAAAAGGTTATATACAAACTTATGCAGAATAAACTTATAGTAAATAATCTTATAAAAGGTATTTTGGAACTACTTTCAAAGCATATTTTAGTGGACTGATTAGTAGAATGCTCTCTCTTAAGTTTATAAAGCCCTGGAAATTCTTCTGTATGAGAAATGAAAACTCAACTAAGTTTTACAGATCTTCATTGATGCTTGACTTCTCTCAAAAAGGAAATGGTATAATAAAATGGAATGGGTTTATTTTGTACCAGCCATCATCTTAAAATCAGAAAGTAGTTAATTGTGAAACTGAAATATTGGTGAAACAGATGAGTTTCCATTTTTGATGATTTGCTCTATTGGCACGTATCATCTAAGAGTGGCTACATCCCAACAGTGGGAAAGTGCTAAGTAAAAACAATGATAAGAATGATCTAGTGATCTCACTTGAAAAAAGTGTAGTGGTCTCATCCTATAAAGTTTTGTATTTTTTTTTTTTTGAGATGGAGCCTCCCTCTCTAGCCCAGGCTGGAGTGCAGTGCCATCTCGGCTCACTGCAAGCTCCACTTCCCGGGTTCACACCATTCTCCTGCCTCAGCCTCCCGAGTAGCTGGGACTACAGATGCCCGCCACCAAGCCCGGCTAATTTTTTTTTTGTATGTTTAGTAGAGATGGGGTTTCACTGTGTTAGCCAGGATGGTCTCCATCTCCTGACCTGGTGATCTGCCTGCCTTGGCCTCCCAAATTGCTGGGATTACAGGTGTGAGCCACCATGCCCGGCCCTAAGAAGTATTTTTAAAACATCCTACTTTTCATTTCTGAAAAAAATTAAATAAAAAGCAGTTGACTTTAAACTCTTTAAAAAAACAGAAGAATCTGGGTATTTGTTTCTATTATTTGATATAAGGCAGAATCTTTTAGAAGGATTTAAACACTTTATTAAAGTCAGGAACGAACATGTAGGGAAAAACACAACAGTATTTTTGGAGGATTAGATTTTATTTCATCCACAGAATGAAGATACTGCTGTGGAAAACTGGCTGGTCAATATGAGCTCCACTGAACTTTTGTTTTTGTTAACAATGTACCTCAGTAAGTATTTATTTAATATATCCAACACATGCCCTTGAAGCTATTTATCCAAATGTCCAGTAACAGAGAACTCAGAAGATGGTTATATAACACAGAAGAGAATAATCAAATTTAGCTATGATGAGTATATCTGAAGAATGTTAAATTCTATGTTATAATTTTAAATGTTATCAGTGAGAATGGTGTAAATAAACTTTATAGAAAAGTGAATAAATACATGAAAAACATTTGTATCCTATATAACAATAAATTGCCATTTACAGCTCCTACAAGTCAGTACTAAAACTACAAATATTCATGTAGAAAAATATTCAAATGATATGAACATGAAAAAAATCAGAAAATGTCATTGAAAAATTTTTCTTTTTTATTTTATAAACTTGTTTTTAATATCTTTCCCTTATTTTTTTTTGCATTTTCATCCAGCTTCTTGGGTTGAATGCTCAGTTTATTTGTTTTTGATTTCTCTAGTTACATAATAAATGCACTTAAGACTATGTTTGGATGATTATCATAACACAAGTTTGACTAATTAGCAGCATTTATCTTAATTGCAAAGGTTAGAATAATCTAAGTGCAGGACAGTTTTCTGGGTGGCCTTGGACCAACCCAGTTCTCTCCCCTTTCTCTTTTGTAGTTCTCAAGAATAACTGTAGAATGTACTGGGAATGCAACATCCTGAGAGAAGAAAGGACTGGCTAGAATAGCCCAGGTCCTGTTCCAGTTCCCTTGGAAACTGAATGTCTTTCAATGCTTTGTCCAGGGGGTAACTTCACCTTGGAGTATAAAACCCAGGGTGGGCTGCTTCTGCGGGTCCCTAGCTGAGGTACAAGTGTGGCATGCACAGACAGGACTACACCTCCCCCGAGCAGCTTTCCCCAGCCTTGGAGGACTAGTTTGCCATGAATCCCAGGTGCTGTTGGCCCTTGCTGCCTATCTGTAAGTAATAAATCCACGTACATGACTTGTGTGTGTTTGTGTTCTATCTCAGCAGACTCAGCCAAGTTGGTAACCAGTGTCATACCAAGTATGTAACTGTATATACAAATGCACAGATATTTTGATATTTAACATTGCAGGATCTTTCTTTTAAATGAGTTCTTAATTGTGTATCCCAGATCCAAGCTCTTCTCCCGACAAGCCTCTGGCATAGCAGTGAGGTTTGCTCTGTAAGCTGGAAGGTTTGCCCTGGAAGCCTCAGCTGGACACTGTACCCAAGCTTGTTAGGTATCCACTGTTTCAGCAGTGCTGAGAAAGAAAAGACCTCAAGCCCTCAAGGAGATCTTTTCATAACATAGCACTGTCTGCTTTTTGCATAATTAAATCATTTCTTAACTTACCAATTGACAGAAAATCACTACCAATACCATTCTATTCAACTTACATATTCCACCAAACCAGACATGGTTGAACATCAACAGGGAGCCACCCAGAGTGATCTGAGGAAAATAACCAAAACCAAATCCAAAAGATCTTTACACTATTTAATTGTAACTGTGCTGAGTTAAATTATTAGAATAAGAAATTTTATAAAAGTTTATTTTAAAATTTTTATTTATTTATTTATTTATTGAGATGGAGTTTCACTCTTGTTGCCCAAGCTAGAATACAATGGCATGATCTTGGCTCAGTGCAACCTCTGCCTTCCGGGTTCAAGCGATTCTCCTGCCTCAGCCTCCCAGGTAGCTTGGATTACAGGCATGTGCCACCACACCCGGCTAATTTTTGTATTTTTAGTAGAGACGGGGTTTCGCCATGTTCACCAGGCTGGTCTCGAACTCCTGACCTCAGGTGATCCACCTGCCTGGGCTTTCTGAAGTGCTTGGATTACAGGTGTGAGCCACCACGCCTGGCCAACAGTTTATTTGAATCATGAGAATGTGTACTGGTTTTTATAAACTAGTTTCTTTCATCTCAGATTCCCTGAAATATTATGGGGTGTATAAATAACAGTAAAAATAGTAGAATAACAATTACTTCCCCAGGCTGCCAGCAGAAAACACCTGAAATAAGCTCCTTGTTTTTTACATATCATTTTTGAAAACGTTACAGGAAGAAAAGTTAAAATGATCCTATCACTAAAAAGTAGTTTAATTTTTCTTTGTAAATCTAGTGTGAGGAGAGTCCACTCAGGTATTAAGGTGTTGATATCCTGATTGTCCTTAACCTCCTCTTCCCTCTCCCCATTCTTAAGTGGTAAAGAGAATTTAAAGAAAAAATTAGGCCACTGAGAAGAAATAAGCTTGGCACCCCAGAGGGGCCAGTGTAGGTTTCAGGGTTTCAGGTCTATGTAAATTTCTCCAGATTTCTTCAGGTGACAAGGAGAGAGGGCTTTGCAGAGAGAGGTGGCCCCAGGATCTGTGCCCCATGCAGTATTAGACGGGCTTTGCCAGAGGAAGCCCAGAGAGGCTGGACGCTATGCCTGGAACAGAGTGGGAGTGTGTGGTCACTGGGGTGGTTCTGCCCCATCTCCTCGCAGAGTGCTCAGCTGCCCAGAGTGGAGCGCCCGAGGGAGACCGGTCAGCAATAGTGACCATCCCCCCCATGCTTGGCGCACCTGGTTCCTCTTGTCAGGCTGGGGAATGAGTGCTCAGAATGCCCAGTCATGGTTAGAAGTCTGCGGTGCTCGGCCAGGTGCGGTGACTCACACCTGTAATCCCAGCACTTTGGGAGGCCGAGGCGGGTGGATCACTAGGTCAGGAGATAGAGACCATCCTGGCTAATAAGGTGAAACCCCGTCTCTACTAAAAATACAAAAAAATCAGCCGGGAGAGGTGGCAGGCGCCTGTAGTCCCAGCTACTCGGGAGGCTGAGACAGGAGAATGGCATGAACCCGGGAGGCGGAGGTTGCAGTGAGCAGAGATCGTGCCACTGCACTCCAGCCTGGGCGACAGAGCGACACTCCGTCTCAAAAAAAAAAAAAAAGAAGAAGTCATCTGCGGTGCTCAAAGCAGGTTTATTCTCATTTAGAAGATAAAGAAATATGGGCCTTGTTACCCCAGGCAGCTGCTGAATTGGAATGGAGGCAGCAGGCGCTGAACATCTGCCCTGTTTCATCCTTGAGTGGATAGAAATGGCCTCTTATTCTGATGCTTTCCCTACACATTTGTGGTAACACAAGACTTTTAAAAACAAAGCAACTGACTCAGTTCCTCCAACCCTGAATCATGGCAGTTGATTTCATTTTTCTATACTTAAAAAATGTTTTCTGGCCAGGTGCGGTGTATCACGCCTGTAATCCCAACACTTTGGGAGGCTGAGGCGGGCGGATCACCTGAGGTCAGGTGTTCCTCAGACCAGCCTGGCCAACATGGTGAAACCCCGTCTCTACAAAAAAAAATATAAAAATTAGCCAGGTGTGGTAGCAGATGCCTGTAATCCCAGCTACTGGGGAGGCTGAGGCAGGAGAATTGCTTGACCCCAGGAGGCGGAGGTTGCAGTGAGCCATGGTCACACCTCTGCACTCCAGCCTGAGGGACAGGACAAGACTCCATCTCAAAAAAAATTTTTTTTTCTTTAAAACATGAATATAAATGAGTCAGACTCCAGTAAGAACCACAACGTGGCTTCCAAGACAGAATTACAGAAGCAAACAACTGCAAGTCATTTCTCAGTAAGGGAGACTGGTGGCTGCTGCCTGAGGGCCTGTGAATGGCTGTGGTATTTGAGGTCCTGCCCTGGTGTCTCCCTGCTGCTTCCTCCAGGCTGAAGTGGCGCTTCCACTAGAAAGGTGTCTGCAGCCTTGATAAAGCATTGCACCTTGGCACAGATCAGTGTGAGGACCCAAACAACTTAGTGTTGACAGTTTAAGCCAAAGCAAGCCCCGTTCTTTGCTGATAGTTTGCCTAGCAATTGCCTAAGAGGCAGTTGGAAAGAACTTATTGGGAATGTAGCTACAGACACTCTCCCTTCTGGCCTCCCTTGATCTCCTTTTATCCTTTTATGGTGACACCTAAGGAAAAAATGCAACTTCCATCTAATACAAGATGAAAAAAAATAGATGCGCCTAGATTCCTTCTAACTGAAGGAAATCATTCAGTGAATTATATACATTTCTCTCTCTATATATCTATATATATATATATTTGTACACACACATATATATAACCTATTCTCTATCATTTGTCTTTCTATCGTTTATCATATATGTGCAAATTTCAGTTTAACAATTGAGTTCATTAAGTGATACAATCAACTATATGCAACACATATAAAATCTTAAGATTGTATACATACGTATAGTGTTTCTTACACAATTGTTTATTGCACTGTTTCACCAATGTGACCATATCTAAAATTCTTGTAAAGGTTTAAATTGAAGTAATAATTTCAAATTTAAAATAACAGTGAGAATGGGGCTGTAACTTCTCTAATAAAAAATATGTAGCAGTCCATGTGTGACTATTAGTCAAAAGGTGCCACAGGCAGGGAATGGGGCACACTTCACTAGGCAGTGCGGCCTAAAGGCAGAAATATTTTGCAAATGGAACTGAAGCTGAACAATGTCATATTTGGCCTCTGATTTGTTGGCTGAGGCTTCACAGTATAATAAGCCTCCTTTGGATGAGGGTGGGCTAAGCCTGGAAGACTCCGATCCTACACATTCTACAAATGTGTGCAGAAAATATCTTCATTTGCTCTCAGCACAGAGCTGGTGCTGTAAGAGTGGAGGATGTGATGTGGGGAAGTGCAAGGGAAGCCCACTCCTTTGTGGTCCTGGTGTGGGGAGGGTGGCCCTCGCCCCATTCATGTTTCAGGTTCGGGGAAAGACTGGCCTCCTGAAGCAGCCCCCACACCAACTCAGGCTCAGCCAAGGCCCTTAGGTGGTGTAGCGCAGCCAACAAGTGAGATGCCCTGAGGTGCAGGGCTTGAGCTTCTCTTGGCTCCTGGACACATATGGGATCAAGAGGGGTCACCCTGGCAGAAATGAAGAGGCTGAAGAGTGGCCCACCTGGTCTAGATCCGAACTGGAGGTGCAGCCAGATATCAGATGTAGGGCCAGGGTGCACCTGAGTAGGGCTGCACCAGCCAGGAAGGCTGCTGAGTTTTTGGGCCAGAGTGAAATAAATCATGAGCAGCATCCAGCCTTGTCCTAGCAGAGAATGTCAGCAAGGCAAGAAGCAATGACATGGGGAGGTCCTTTGTCCCAGATGTGGCAACCCAGGATCCTGACTCTCCCCCTTGGCTTGAAGATCCCATGAGCCCCACTGCTTTCCCTGAAGATTTTCTGTGAAACACCCGGGGTGGGGGCGCCCTCACACCTCAGGGTCTTTGCAGATACCATGTCTTCTGCTCTGTAGGAATGTGTTCCCCACATAGCCTAGATAGCCAGGTGGCTGAGTCCATTACTGCATTCACATCTCTGCTCCCAGTCACCACCACATCAGTGTGGCTTCCCCGACCACCTCTTCTAAAATCATTCTCCCGGCACTACTTTCACTACAGCCCCTGGTCCCGTGTTTCTTTTTAACACCTATCACCATATGACACATGTATTTGTTTATTTTCTTTCTTCATCTCCCTACTAAAATATGAGCTGTGTGAGAACAAAGAATTTGACATTTTGTTTCCAATAGTGTCCCCAGTGCCTAGGAACAGAGTGGACACACACACACACACACACACACACACACACACACACACACACACACACATACACACACACACATACACACACACACATATACACACACACACACACATACACACACACACACACACACACATTTGCTATTGGTGAGCTATGATGCCTTTCTGATGCCCTCTTGACTAGTCACAGGGAGGCTGGGTAACCTAGAACATTGGCAGACTGGTTTTTTTCCTACAGGATACTGAGCGTTAACTGAGAAACCAGTTTAAATTATGAGTTTAATATTTTAAATCTTAATAGATAATTTTCCTTTATAATCAGCAAGGGCAGCTCTGCAAAAATTAAAAATAAATAAAAATTAAAAAATCAGTGTAGTAAATAAACAGTGGCGCTATGTTCTCTTTGCACACAAGAGCTGCTGTGTGTAAGATTCCGCAGGTGACCACTGAGTTCCTTCTGCTTTTGAGAGACCCTCCCAGCACGCAGTAAGTGCCAGCATACACTCACGTCTTTGAATTTCATGATTTGGGCTGGGGCTCGCTGGCCACATCATTGATCTAAAGTTCTCCAAGAACCCAGGGTAAGCATGCCACAGGGAGAAAGCATTCTTCTCACTTTAAATGCAAAGAACATATTTAAAGTAATTGCTAATGATTCAATATTTGCAATATACGTGTGGGCAGTTATGAAACTTTCTCTAACGCCTAGACAGATCTAAATGCCTTATCAATTTGGAGGCGCTGTTTCCTTCGTAGTTAACAATTTAAGGTGTTTTGCTGCGATTTCTGACTTGAATGTTCCTTTATTAGAGGACATTGTCCCACTAACGTACATTTCCTCTGGAGGCTAGGCTGATCAGTCTTCAGTCTAAGAGTTTTTCTTGACTACTGCTAATTAAGGATTTTTGTATGATGAATACATAATTCTAAAAAAATATGATTTCCTGATAAAAACTACATATGCTTGAAATAAAACTCCGAAGTCAAGTTGCACAGGCTTATCAAATAACTCTCTGAGCACAGAAATAGAGTAAAAGTTAAAACACGTCTCCATAAAATTATAAACACTGAATATCAACAAATCAAACTTGGCTTATTGAACTTGCTTTTCAAAAATTCAGATAAAAATGCATTTATACTAATCAAATTCCAATTTCTGCACTATATAGGCTAACTTTGTAATAATTATGTAAGAACCCTTATAATATAGATCTTTTTTCTTTAATAAAAAATCAACTTTGGGATTATTCTGTAAAAGCAGAAGGAGAATTTGGAAAAATTAAGTCTCCTAAGACCTCGCAGATGAACTCTAGCCAGAGCCCGAGGAGGACTTAGTGATGCCCTCTCACGCTTGGGGGCTGGCGGGAGGGCGGGAGTCAGTTCCCCTTGAGTTCCTGTGGAATCTTCAGTCTGTTCTGCTAGACTAATAGACCAAGCTTCTCAGACACCCAGACTGAAGGGGATAATGATCTAGCACCTCGGAGTGTAGACACACAGCCCTTCTCTCCAGGTTTACTGACAGCAGCTCCAGGGCCTCAAGTTCAGGCTCTCCTGCTTTTCTGCCCCTAAATACGAACTCAAAGAGACTGAAAAAGCAGAAGACCACGGGAAATTCTGCAAGGTTTCTGGCACCTTAGTGACTCACGGATGAAGCCATTGGGCCTTTCCAAAACTGTCATTTTTTGAGAAGACAAGCATGAGACATCCTCTGCACAGGGGAGGAAAGGGTCAGGGACACATACAGATAATTGGGAAAGTTTGATAAATCTGTAATTTTCTGTCTCGTGGGCATAAGATCCTTTTGGGGGTTTACTCACCACATGATACCTGTCACTAGGAAGTTTGTAGATTGCATCTCTGTTGAAAATCCTTTGTGTGTGTGTGTGTGTGTGTGTGTGTGTGTGTGCGTGAGCATAGCTGTATATGCAGAGAGCCATACATCATAGAATTTGGCCCTCCAGCCTCCTCTTCCCACCACAGAGTAATGTCTGTGGTGCCAGTGAGCCCATCAGGCCATGCCTCTGCTTGGCACGACTGCCCTCCATGGGAATCTGCCTCTTCCTTTAGGTTTTTTTTCTTATGGATATGTGTTCTTTTCAATAATTGAGATGAAATTGTGTAAACAGATTGGCGTTACGCATGTTTTTTCAGATGACATTATACAGTGAAAATATTCCCCATGTCATAAAGATTACTTGAAATATCATTTGCTCAGCTCCAGTATTTCATAACATGGATTCACCATTATTTATTTAATCTCTTACCTGTTCTTGAATGCTTAATTGGTTTTAACATTGCTCCATTTTCTTTGGATTTTTAAACAATGCCTTTTCCTGGGTGATGATAGCCACTGCAAAAGCTGGTTTCATAATTGTTGGATGTTTTTCATTCTTGGATCCTGGATATCAAATAAAATCTTTAGAGATAATATCTGAGCCTGCTATGGTTTACTGTCTTTTACAACTTTACCCTTATTTGGTGATTAAATAATGTGTGTGTTCTATCCCAGACACCTATTCTAAAATTGTCTATCAGTAAGATGGACTGCATTGCCTTTTCCTTCTCCATAGAGTATTGAATTTAATTGGGTTATAATTCCTGCTATCCAGTAGCTCACCAACAATGGAGCTGTCAGAGCTTACTCATATACTCCATGGGAAGTTTATGTGTCTGAGGCAAATGCTGGCAGGTGAAGCAGGCATTCCAAGAAACCAGGCCTGGGTGGAAAGGAGGCACTCCTGTGTGCAGAGTCTGGTGCTGCTGGGCCCACACACCTGGGAGCACTCCGTGGCTGCCCACACCCTGCTCCTTTCAAGAATTTGGGTTGTGTTTTCTTCTTTATTGACAATTAGTATAAGGGCAGTAGCTAAGAGTTTGGATTTTTTTTTTTTTGATGGAGTTTTGCTCTTGTTGCCCAGGCTGGATGGAGCATCATCTTGGCTCACTGGAACCTCCACCTCCTGGGTTCAAGCAATTCTCCTGCCTCAGCCTCCCGAGTAGCTGGGATAACAGGCATGTGCCACTACGCCTGGCTAATTTTGTATTTTTAGTGGAGACAAGGTTTCACCATGTTGGCCAGGATGGTCTCGAACTCCTGACTTCAGGTGATCCACCCACTTCGGCCTCCCAAAGTGCTGGGATTATAGGCATGAGCCACCACACCTGGCCAAACGTTTGAATTTTGATTCAGTCATGACTTTGCCACTTAATCTGAGTCTCCAGGTAGGTCATGTCCTGCAATTTTCTCATCTGCAGGCTGGGAATAATAACAGGCTATGTTCCAATAAGTTTTCATTGAAGGTTAAATAATATGACAGAGATCTGGCACATGTAAAGCCTCAATAAGTGGCAGCCATTTTTGTTTTTATTGCTTTCGTTATTCCTTGAGTTTCAGATACTGAAATTAACAATGCGTATTATCCACCTGTTCCTCTGCTGCTTGGATTCCAGACCAAATTTGCTACCTTTTTTGTAACTTCTAAGATTCACTTTGTACTCTTCTGTTTTTTTTATTTATTCAATAAGTATTTATTGTGAATCTACTATGTGCTAGTCACCAGTTTAATAATACTCTGTTCCCATCTCTTTGCCTGGTGCACATATAAGGAATTCTATGAAACTATAACCATACTGACAGATTTCTTGTATAGTCACAGATGATGATCCCACCGTTTTAAAAGTACACTTCAAAATGCTCGAAGAGTAAGCTTCAAATGTCTCACCACAGAAAATAATAAGTGACATTATGAATATTTAAATTGACTTGATTTAACATTCCATATCATGTACATAAATCAGAACTTCACTTTGTACCCAATACATGTGTACAATGATGATTTTTCAATTAAAAATAATATTAATTTAAAAGTTGCATGACAGTGGAAAAAATGTTTTGAAGGATAGAGGTTTGCTTATGATCACATGATTCTGAGCAAATTAATCTGAAGCTGTTTTTTTCACAATAAAACTTTATTATGTAGAGTTGTTATAGAAATTAAACAGCAATATAGAAATCAAAAAATTTTTGTTAGTTCCTTTTACTCCTCAGATCAGTATGGTTAGGGTGTTCGCAAACTCTGCGTACATTGTGCTGTGAGTTAGCCACTTTAGAAACAGAGGGAGACAGTGAGGCCGGTGGAGCTTGGGAGAACTAAATAGAGTCTGAGATGGAGAGATTGCATACACCAGTGTGTATTTGAAATAAAATGTAGTGAAAATTAGTAAGCGTGAAACTACCTAGCTTAGGCTGTTAAACAAAACATTTTAATAAAGAAAACTAAGTCATTTAGGTTTCCAGAGAATAGTAACTGTCACTAATAAAATTAATATTTATTTAGGAAAAGCTTGTATCAGTTTCTGCAATTGAATCAATCAACATCCAATGAGGAAACAGAAACCACATAGTAATTTGGAAAGGAAAATCAATATAAATAATATCAAATGTTACATGGAGTTAACAATAAAGGGATACCTGAAGAAAATATTTGGGCTCTGGGAGAGTCCCCAAGGAAGAAACAAACTTGAAAAGGGGCCGCACTCCCCAAGACTGGGCCTCCGACCTCATTGGAGGTGTGGTTGCAGCTCACCAGCTTGAGACAAGGTTCTCTGGGTTGCCCTGGGCAGAATCTGGCAGGAGGTGACATGGGGCTGGAACAGGCCAGCTGGGAGCTCCTGCTGGGGTGCAGGTGGGCAAGCAAGCACCACGTAAGGAGGGCACACAGGAGCACCCTCCAGGGAACATGCAGGCTGAGGATGAGGAAGGATGAATGTCAAAGTGAGGCAGCTTCGGGTCTAACTCTGAACTCAGAACTGTGGCCAAGGTTTGTTTTCTGGGTCAGTTCTGGATGAATAGCTTCATGGGATCCTGCCACATATCAAATTTAGCTACCCAACCATCTGAAATGAAACAGTAGAGGAAAAACAGGATAATGAAAATTCTTATTTAGCAATGTGTAAAGAACATGCAACTTAGCTCAGCATGTGTATCATGCTTTATTTGGGCCAGGGATTGCTAAGAATATTCATTTTTAAACATTTTTTGGCAGAGAAACGTTTCTGGCTCAGCAAATATAATTACAATAAGGTTTGAATTCCTGTTTGCCAGGATTGGAAAACGATCCAATTTCTAATGCTCTAATCAGTTGTCTATCCATTTTATCTGGGGAGCAGACCTCTATTAGCTATTCTATTAGTTAGCTATTCTCACAAATATGCTGCATAACAAACCACCCCCAAACTCAATGGATTATGGCAACAACTATTGATTTCTTGCTCGCACATCAGCAGGTTGCTTGGAGTTAAGCTGATTAAGTCAGGGCTGGGCTTGGCTCCAGGCTGCAGGTGGGTTTCAAGTTAGCTTCATGTAGCTGTTCCTGTGCCGTGCTGCTTAGCATGTGCTCTCCTTGGGGCAATGGCAGAAGCACAAGGGACGGGCATTTCATGAGCATTTCAAGCCCCTGCTCGGGTGAAGTCTGTTAATGCTCATTGGCCAAAGCAAGTCATATGGCCATATCCCCAACATCAATGGGGAGAGAAGTATGCTCCTGTCATGGATGTTAAAGAGAATAGAGTGAATCTTTGATAGACCATAATCCAGTCTCCCACAGCAAGGAGAGTATACAAACCACATCTTGAGTCTGGACTGGCCTGGGATTTTTCTGCCCCTTGACAGCAGCAGCTGCATTGCCCTTTGCCTAAGGGAGTCCACTCTGCTGCTTCCTGAGTGTCCTCATTCCTGGTCACTGCATGATTGTCCTTAAATGGTGTTGGCTATTTGGACATGGGCTAAATGCTATTCCCCATGCATGTTTGCTCACCTGTTCCATTTCTGTGTCTAGGCAGGTTGACTGAGACTGTGGCTTCTCTCTAAAGCTTCCATTGCGTCTTACTGAATTTCTTAGGAAGTAGTTGACACAATTGACTGCACTGATTTTCTGCAAGGTCCCCTAAATCATTTCAGAATGCAGGGGGATTGACTCCCAAGTGACAAAAGGGAAGAACTTAATGCACAGTGCACTAAGCAGCAAAGTAGTTTTGCCTCCTTGAGCCTATTCAAGGTTCTCTGTCACAGCTTGAATCAGCCAAGGTCAAATTTTCGTGTTCGTCATTTGTAAATGTAATAGACACAAAACCTGGAATTGTGTCTTTATTTGGAAATAGGGTCTTTGTAGATGTAATGAAGTTAAGATGAAGTCATATCGGATTAAGGTGGGCCCCAAATGAAATGACTGGTGTCCTTACAAGGAGAGGGAGATTTGGAGACACAGAAAGACAGAGAGACGTGGAGAGGGTGGAAGGCCATGCAATGATGAAGGGAGAGATTGGAGTGATGCAGCTGTGAGCTGAGAATTGCTGGCAACCACCTGAAGCCAGGAAGATGCAGGAAGGATTTCCCGCTGGAGCCTTCAGGGGGAGCATGGCCCTGCTGTCACCTGACTTCAGGCTTTGATCTTCTGGAATTGTAAGCCAATAAATTTCTGTTTACATGCCACCTAGTTTATGATAATATGTTGTGGCAACCCTGGGAAAACATAACACAACACCTCCGATGTCTATTTTAGTCAGAATTCTTTGGTTGCAATTAGCAAATACTAAGAAAAAAAGTGGATAGATCTTAGGTCATTTCAAACTGGCTTTAATGTGTGAAGTTAGGAACATGGGTGCTGTTGGGACTCTCTTATCTTTCATATATGATTCTCTCTTGTGCTGGCTTTATTCTCCCAGGTCAGCTTCTTCATAAGGCTGATGCCATAGCAGCTGAAGTGTTGAAGCTTTTTGATGAGAGAAAAAAGGCTTTTCTGTGTAATTCTAAGATTAAGTCCCAGGTAAGGGTTCTAGTTCGCCCCTGCTCATCTGGATGGACCACTGAGGTTTGGTGGACAGGCTGTATTGGTGGTCCACCTAGCATCGGTCCTCCGACTGTTGAACAATGGCAAAGGCTATGAAAGAGAAAGGGACAGGGAGTGTAACAAGAACAAGTGCTAACAGGATCATGGAAACTGTTCGGCCACTGCTGTTCATCCACCACCACACGGATGGACTGAAGCAAGAAACCAGAAATCAATGGAAAATATAACAAGAAAGGTTATTTAAAAATTGGTTTCAGAAGAGGGAGGTCGTGTGGGTTGAATAGTGTCCCTCCAAAGCTCCTGTTCAGCTGGAAGCTCAGCTTAGGACCTTATTGAGAAATAGGGTTTTTGCCAGAAAAATCAAGTTAAGATGAGCTCATCCTGGATCAGTGTGGGCCCTCCTCCTATCACTCCTGTCTTCATAGGAAGAGACACAGAGATACTAAGGGAAAAGCATGATGGACCACGGCTCAGAGACTGCACTCGTGCAGCTGTAGGCCAAGGATTGCTGGGAAGCACCGGGAGAGAGGCAGGGAACAGAGCCACCCTCCGAACCTCCAGGAAGAAGCCAGCACTGCCACAGCCTTGATTTTGGACTTCTGGCTCTAGAACTTGTGAGTTAATACATCTTTGTTGTCTGGAGCCTCCAGTTTGTGGTACTTTGGCGGCACCAGCATGCTAACACAGATGTGGGACTCAATCCTATCTTAAGTACTATTGAACTGCAAAATGAAAGCTTAGGAAACACAAGCGAGCTGAAATTATTTAATAAGAAGTGTAGTTATATGTATCAGTAGGGGAAAACATCCTTTGTTTTCTAAAAGAAAAATTAGATTTCTTATTGAAGCACGGAGAAGATTTGCCTACAATTCTCATTATGATTAAAGATACCAATTTATCATTGATAATACCAATTATAAAACAGAATTACATTAGGGGATGAGAGTGTGAATACCACCAGGACATTAAATAAAATATTTGAGGAATGAGGTAATTGTCCCAGACTTGTCGGATTCAATCAAGGGTTTTAAGGCTGCTCTATTCCATTTCCTTTCACCATAATATCATATATATACACTACCATAGGGAGAGACACAGCATAGCTTACATAATGAAATGACTTTACAGCTAATTTGATTCTGCATTTGAAAACCAAACAATTCTCAACATTTATGCTTGTTCATCTTCAGCACAGTTGTTCCGTGACTAAGTTACTTATGAGGAGGTCCGGAGTTCACATTTAGGACAAGTTCTACTAATTCTGGTTCACAGAAAACTTTCCAACCTCTGAGCTTTGTTTGTTTGTTGTTTACTTTGTGTTTGTTTTATCTTTAAAAATTGTAACTTTTATACTATCTTTCATACTATCATGAAACAAGCAGAGCCTTGATTTACATTTTGCATTATGCATGACTAACTCAATCTACTTTTGATAGTCCCCACTTTAGGAAGGTGAGGGTGCATAGTCCATACATCCCCACTCGCTCTTTCCCCTTGTAATGGTGACTTTTATGTGTTAACCTGAGAGGGCTAAGGAATGCCCACATAGCTGGTCAAACACTCTTTCTGGGTGTGTCTGTGAGTGTGATTTGGAAGAAATGAGCATTTGAATTGGTGGACTTGGTAAAGAAGATCACCCTCACAAATGTGGGCAGATATCATCCGAAACACTGAGGGCCCAAGTAGAACAAAAAGGCAGAGAAAGGGGAATCCCTTGTTGGTATTTGGCCTGGGACATCTCTCTTCTCCTGCCCTCTGACAGCAATGCTCTAATTCTCAGGCCTTTGGACTCAGATTTAATTGCACTGTGGGCTTTCCTGATTTTTCAGCTTTCAGATGGCAGATTATGGAACTTCGCAGCCTCCAGAATCCTGTGAACTGATTCCTATATATATACATATGTCCACATACAAATATTTGTGTATTTATCTCTGGGACCCGATATACATCTATATCTCCCCTATTGGGTCCCTTTCTTTAGAGAACCCTAATACACTCCTATATTGATGGTCTGACATCTGTCACACATAAGAGGAAATGCTCTTTTGGGATAATTATTCATACTGTACAAGTTAGAGAATCATTTATGTTTCTTAGATGTTTTGATATGTGTAGAGCTGCTTTATCAATTTGCAGCCCTGGTGGGGAGCCCAGAGCAGAGCCACGGGCTGGCAGAGCTGGGATCGGGGTGCAGATGGGCTTGCAGGAGCCTGGCTACTGGCACTGCTGCTGGGCCTCAGCAGCACCATGCCCTGTTCCCTCAAAGCCACATTGTCTTTTGCAGAGGTTGCCTCCAAAGAAGGTATTTTCTTATGAAGTTTTATGCCTTTGTAAAAATTGTTGTAAAATATACATGATAGAATTTACCATTATTATTTATTTATTTATTTTGAGACAGAGTCTCACTCTGTCCCCCAGGCTGGAGTGCAGTGGTGCAATCTCAGCTCACTGCAACCTCCACCTCCCGGGTTCACACCATTCTCCTGCCTCAGCCTCCCGAGTAGCTGGGACTACAGCCACACGCCACCACACCCAGCTAATTTTTGTATTTTTAGTAGAGACGGGGTTTCACCCTGTTGGCCAGGATGGTCTCCATCTCTTGACCTGGTGATCCACCCGCCTCGGCCTCCCAAAGTGCTGAGATTACAGGCGTGAGCCACCGCGCCTGCCCAGAAGTAATTTGTTTCTTTATCATTGAGGACCATCTCAACTGACAGGGCTGCAAGCTTTTGCTCATGTTCTGCTGCCTTGGAATCCAAGGGCAACTGCGGCCATGGTAGCCTTTTTTCATCAAAGTCGAACGGCATCTAGTCCACAGAGGTGAGGGCCTGCAAAATCCTACAGCACTCAGGACAGTCAGTCCCTTACTACAAAAATAAATTATCAGGTACAAAATATCAGTAATATTGAGGTAGAGAAATTGAGTTCTAAGTGAAATGGACAAACCTTTAATAATAGTGATCTGGCCTGAAACATTAATGTTTCTTTATTGTTTTAAACTTTCATTTGGTTGATTATAGGAGCAGCAAAGCTTCTGTTTTGCTATTTATTTCTGATGCTTTAATTGTTCAATATTCCCTGAAATCTTTACACTTTAATTCTTGCCAGATTTGTTGTAGCCAACCTTAACCATGGAATGACATATTTAGTCCCTCAACACTGTCACTTGAATGACACATGGCAATGGGTCGGCCACATCTTGGAGCAGCACCTGGAGACCAGGGCATTTCCTGTTGCAGACAGTTTCCTACTGACCTTTGCGGGAAAGAAGAAAGAAAACCCAGACTTGGATTTTTAAATCTTCAATTGTGAGTGAAATTTGCATCATTACTCTGTTATAGTTCCACTTACGATTTTTAGAATAAATAAAAACAACATAAAGTATTTTGAGAAACATAAAAAAATTACAGACATATACACAGATGCAGTGATGCAAATGTAAAGATGATAAAGTCCGATTGTCAGAAAAGTCCTAAGTGGAATTAAGGCAGGACACAAGCAAGATTCACTGGTCCCTGAACAGCAGGGAGCGGTAGAGGTGTCTGAATACCTTTGGGAGCCCATGTCCCCAGGGTGTGGGTGAGAGGCAGGCCCTTCATCCCCGGGTAGAGCTGAGCTTGTTCTTGTCACATTTGACCTCAGTCTTCTGATAAAGCCAGAACATACAATGTTTTTATCTGCCCATTCAGAATCATGTAAGTGCAGGGTTTTTTTTTTTTTACTAATTATGAGGGTGAGTGAGACTTTCACTGTAATGTTTGGTAAGTAATGAGGTGATTCAGTTTTATGTCCATCTTGATTTGAGGAAGAGAGAATGGTGAGAGAAGCATTGGGACAGGTTCATCTGGAACCACAGACACTTAAATGTAGACAAGCCTTTAATGATGCCTGGTCCTCACTTCCTCCCAAATGCAGGTATGTATTACATCTCTGTTGGCTGTTCCCCTAGAATCGGCTGTAGCTTTTCCAGTGGCCAGGAGCCCTGGCCCCCGTTACCATTGTGAGGCTGTCTTCCACTATTGGGCACTTTGAATGCTTAAAACTGGGCTTCTGGAGAAAGAGTGAGATTCACCTGGATCTGGTAGGCAAATGTCACAGTCTCTAACGACCTCCTAATTCCTGTCTTCTCTCTTTCCTTCCTTTTTTTTTTTTTTTTTTTTTTTTGAGACGGAGTCTCCCTCTGTCGCCCAGGCTGGAGTGCAGTGGCGCGATCTCAGCTCACTGCAAGCTCCGCCTCCCGGGTTCATGCCATTCTCCTGCCTCAGCCTCCCGAGTAGCTGGGATTACAGGTGCCCACCACCACGCTCAGCTAATTTTTTCATATTTTTAGTAGAGATGGGGTTTCACCACGTTAGCCAGGATGGTCTCGATCTCCTGACTTCGTGATCCACCCACCTCAGCCTCCCAAAGCTCTGGGATTACAGGCATGAACCACCACGCCCGGCCTGTCTTTCCTTCCTTTAATCTTTCCACACATGAAAAGGCATCAGTAGCCCCCACCATCCTGTATGTCACCTTGGACACCCTCAGTCTGCCTTTGTTAATGTCAGAGCCAGGAACTCAGGGAAAAAACTATTTTCTGAGATATGTTTTTATGCAGAGAGAACAGACTTTCCATGTATATTGCCTTTCCTGTAATATTGTCCGTTCAGGTAGCTGTGTGCCATATCCAGGTAGCTGCATGCCCTCTTCCCTGTTTTAGCACTGGTTGATACTGAGTTTTTGGTTAATTAGTAAATGTGTTAAAAAAATTTTTGAATTTTTTTTCAAAAATCAGCAAGCACAAATATGTACGTAGCATTTTGCAAGGATATGGGTATGGAAAGATAAAATGCCAGAACTTACAATTTAATTAGATATTAGTGCAAACGATCAATACACTGCAATGTGGTAATTGTGTAACATATTAATTGCACCATCCAAAATTCAATATGTTAAAAATGGAACTCTTCAGGTTATCATAGGAATGTTGTTTGACTCTTATGCCCAGGGCAGACTGTGAAGCATCCATTCCCCAAAATCCAGGGCAGTCAGGTAAGGGGCCTTCTTATCTCAGCCACTTCTCCACTTCCAGCCCAGACTCTTGCTGTATTAACCTCTGTTTCTCCAACACAGCAGACCCGGAGACTTTTTACCTCCTTTTTTTGTGACTCCTCACCACTCTACCACAAGTAGGGTTGCAAGATTTAGAAAATGAAAATTTAAGACACTCAGTTAAATTTGGATTTTAGAAAAATGACAAATACTGTTAATTAGTATAAGTGTGTCCCAAATATTGCATTGCATTTTATTGTTTTTTTTTTCTAGCAGCCGTACCCTCAAGAACTGCACCTTCCAACCACCCTTATATGAGCCTGCTCCAAAACCTTGCCAGCCAGCACCTCCAGGTTACGACTATTGACCTCCAACTCCCAGTTTCAGGTGAGAGGTGAGACCCAGTCCCGCCCTAGCATGTCATCTTCGTGGAATCCCAAAAGAGAAAATATATAGAGGACAGGATTTTTTTTTTTTTTTTTTTTTTTTGAGATGGAGTCTCGCTCTATCGCCCAGGCTGGAGTGCAGTGGCGCGATCTCGGCTCACTGCAAGCTCCACCTCCTGGGTTCACGCCATTCTCCTGCCTCAGTCTCCTGGGTAGCTGGGACTACAGGCGCCCGCCACCACGCTCGGCTAATTTTTTGTATTTTTGGTAGAGACGGGGTTTCACCGTGTTAGCCAGGATGGTCTCAATCTCCTGACCTTGTGATCCGCCCGCCTCGGCCTCCCAAAGTGCTGGGATTACAGGTGTGAACCACCGAGCCCGACCAAGGTACTGCCTTTTTAAAGCCCCCTCCCCTGCTTCACACCCAGCAATGTGCTTGCTTTAAGGGTGTCCTTGTTTTTGACAAACTCACAATCTCAGCCTCCACAGGTTTTGGGCGCCCCTGGTGGTTGCACTTTGCCAGTAGCCTATGGCAACCCACCAGGTTTGCTGATGCTGGACTGGCATTTACCTGTCAAAGTAATTTAAACCATAAGATTTACTCCCAAATAGGGGGGAAAAAACAGATAAAATGGGAGAAGGGCATAGTTGTGGGTTTGGACTAATCAGAACAAGATTCTAAATTTTTATAAAGAGAGGAGCGAACACTCAACCTGGAGTCTAACGTTCTTAATTTCTGTCCCAGATCTTTACTGGCTGGGTCTCTGCACACTTCTCAGTCTCCTAGAGTCTTCAGGTTACTCAATCAAAAAATATTCTAAACTAGTTGCTATAAGAGTGCTGAACACATTGGCTGGTTCACTCACACAATTGATTTGCCTGACAACTGTTCACTAAACTGTATCTTAACATAGTATGTGGATTTAACTGGTGGTGTTGCTGATGTGTCAAAATTTTGAGCGCGTTCCAGCTTTTCATTGTTGTTATTTTCCATCTTCCATTACTTTGAAGGGAACATGTTACAGGACACAAAGAAATATTAAACTTGCAAAGCATATGAATAATGGCAAATGTGATTATTATTTATTTATTTATAAAAATATAATAAACAGGTGGATTACTTCACGTTCTGCTTAAAGCTACTTTTTGCATTTGGACCATTTTGAGTAGCCCATATTCTGCCAAAAATTATAATTATAAAATTAGTGAATCACGCAGAAAACATTGGAACTAAATTATTGACATGGCTTTGAAAAGGTGATATCCAATTTTATATGCAAATTCCAGTTGTCTTCCATTACTCTTGGGATCTTTCAGCAGATTTTTGTTATCTGTGTAGAAGCTGTTATTGAATTTTCTTGCTTAGATTATATAATTTCTATTCAGAGAATTAAATTCCCCATTACACTGTATTTTGTTTCTCTACAGTATAAATGGAAAATTTTGTAACAGGGAATTTATTTATACATTTGTTTTGCACCTGTGGTATTTAAAATGTGGCAGGCATTTAGAGCTGTCATAAAGACCCAGGCTGAAAATGCTTTATTGCATATGATTATCCTTCTCTTACTACTTTTGAAAAGGAATGAAACACAGCCATTTTAATATTCATGTGTTCCATCCAAACAGAGGACTGAATAATAAAAGTGGATAACTTATATTTGCTTCCATTACAAATAGTTTGATCTTGCCATCTTCAGTCATTGTTTTCGGCTTGCATTATGATACTATCAAGTGGATCATAAAATATACTTCCTGAGTGCTACTTGTTAAACAAGTGTATGAAATGTGCTTGACCCTGCTCTGTGCAGTAGAGCATTTCAGACTAATCACAAACTACTGAGTGGAGGCAAAGCAGCAGCTCAGACTGCTTTCTCTGCAAAAACTCGAGATAAAATGTTGGCTAGAATATAATGTTTAGCTTCTCATGTTGTAACTAATGGTAGGCGTGGTGGAGTGGTTAAAATATAATGAATCCAGTAGCAATTGATTCCAGAAGTATTTGATACCCATCTAATATAACCCTGCTCAAAACATTTTGATGGGTCTCTAGGGTCTAATGAATAAACTTCCAACCTTAGTCTGGTCCTCGTTATCCGACTTATGCTGGTTTTGTTTGTTTGTTTGTTTGTTTTTCAGAGAGTTCTCCCAGTATCCTGGATCACACTGGTCTGAAAGCTGTCTGGTAGACAACGTTTGAGTCTTTCTGCCTTCATACTGTGGGTATACGGTTCTCCCAACTGAAAACCCGTTTATTTTCTTATCTGTCTACTCAAAGCCTAACCAACACCAAATGGCCTGGAATTGCCACATACCTGCCAGTTGCCTCTTTCCTCCTCCAGCCCTTGTGAATGTGAATTCACATCTCTGTTCTCTGTGTTCCTTGGCCACTTAGTACCATTCACAATATCTCTCATAGCTAGTTCTCTGCCTTAGGGCTGGCCGATGGGACTAAAATTACTTGTGGTAGGTATTATTTTTTTTCATATTTCTGTTCTTTTTTTTAAATTTTATTATTATTATACTTTATGTTTTAGGGTACAGGTGCACAATGTGCAGGTTAGTTACATGTGTATACATCTGCCATGCTGGTGTGCTGCACCCATTAACTCATCATTTAGCATTAGGTATATCTCCTAAAGCTATCCCTCTCCCCTCCCCCTACCCCCAACAGTCCCCAGAGTGTGAGGTTCCCCTTCCTGTGTCCATGTGTTCTCATTGTTCAATTCCCACCTATGAGTGAGAATATATGGTGTTTGGTTTTGTGTTCTTGCAATAGTTTACTGAGAATGATGATTTCCAGTTTCATCCATGTCCCTACAAAGGACATGAACTCATCATTTTTTATGGCTGCATAGTATTCCATGGTGTATATGTGCCACATTTTCTTAATCCAGTCTATCATTGTTGGACATTTGGGTTGGTTCCAAGTCTTTGCTATTGTGAATAGTGCCGCAATAAACATATGTGTGCATGTGTCTTTATAGCAGCATGATTTATACTCCTTTGGGTATATACCCAGTAATGGTATGGCTGTGTCAAATGGTATCTCTAGTTCTAGATCCCTGAGGAATCATATTTCTATTCTTATAGCACCTAGCATAGAACGAACAGCCTAGTAACTAGTGGGTATCCAATAACAACTTATGCAGGTAATTAGGCAAGAAAAAGAAATACAGCATATTAAAATTGGAAAGGTGGAAGTCAAATTGTCCCTGTTTGCTGGCAACATAATCTTATATATAGAAGAACTTAAACACTCTGCCAAAAATCCGTTAGATCTGATAAACAATTCAGTAAGGTTGCATTGTATGTATCAAAACATCGCTATGTAACCCATAGAGATGTACAATTATTTTATGTTGATCAAAAATAAAATAATAAAAGCTCTTAATAAAACAGTCATCTCTTTCAGAATTCATGGTTACCATTGCCTCTAGTATCATTTGTCAATTAAAAAATAAAATTTAAAAAGAATTTAAAAAGTTGAATGAAGTTTAAAAATGCATGCAGACCGGGTGCGGTGGCTCACGCCTGTAATCCCAGCACTTTGGGAGGCTGAGGTGGGCGGATCACGAGGTCAGGAGATCGCGACCATCCTGGCTAACATGGTGAAACCCCGTCTCAACTAAAAATACAAAAAAATTAGCCAGGCGTGGTCACAGGCGCCTGTAGTCCCAGCTACTCGGGAGGCTGAGGCAGGAGAATGGCATGAACCCGGGGGGCAGAGCTTACAGTGAGAGGAGATCGTGCCACTGCACTCTAGCCTGGGCAACAGAGCAAGACTCCGTCTCAAAAAAAAAAAGTATGCAAGTAGGGAAGGGTGGTGTGAGGGTAAGGGTGCAAGTGCAGCTTTAAAGATATTAGTAAGAGAAAAGAAGAGGGTGTATAGTGCATGCTGTGACATGGGATGACAGCTTGCCCTGAGAGAAGATGGATCTACATTTTTACTATATACTCTGTAATTGAACACTTCAGCTGATTTGGATTGCATTAAGCCACTTTATTATTTGAATGCTCACAATTTCCTTCTAATTTCAAACTTGTTTGTGGACCTGTAAAAAAAATTCTTTTTTTAAATGCATTTGTTTAATGACACAGGACACTTTTCGTTTATGCATGGTACACTGGTAGCCCAATCTGAAAGTACTGTTTTCTACACTAAACTTTTTTTTTTTTTTTTGAGCCAGAGTCTTGCTCTGTTGCCAAGCTGGAGTGCAGTGGCGCAATCTCAGCTCACTGCAACCTCCGCCTCCTTGGATTCAAGAGATTCTCCTGCCACAGCCTCCTGAGTAGCTGGGACTACACACCTGCACCACCACACCCAGCTAATTTTTGTAATTTTAGTAGAGACGGGGTTTCACCATGTTGGCCAGGATGGTCTCAATCTCTTGACCTCGTGACCCACCCGCCTCAGCCTCCCAAAGTGCTAGGATTACAGGCGTGAGCCACTGCACCTGGCCTCAACTATTTTTAAAAAGAAGTAACAGCATGCCTCTACTTATATAAAAGCAAACATATGTTTTGACGGTGGTGAAGTTGGCTCCTGTTAACCCAACTTCTAAGGAACTAAATTGGCCAAAAGAGGAAAAAAAATACTTATTTTATTAAATTTAAATTTAGTAAATGCTTATTTACTACATTGACTTGAGGATTTCAGACAAATAGCTTAGTTAGTGGTTAGATCAAGAGGCTTTATAGAAGAAAAGCTTAATGGTGCTTATTTATAAAATGAAAAAATTAGTAGTTCTCGGCCCTGCCTCATCTGTTTCTCAAATTTGTTGGTTATGAAAGATCTGACTGAAATCCACACCATCTGGCTTTTAGTGCAGGGATCCCAGCACAGGCCAGTTTAGCCATCTGCTTCTTTCTCTGACGCCGAATACAACAGAGCATTTTTTTTTGTTGTTGTTGTTTTTGTTTTTTGAGACAAAGTCTCGATATGTCGCCCAGGCTGGAGTGCAGTGGCGCGATCTCGGCTCCCTGCAAGCTCTGCCTCCTGAGTTCAGGCCATTCGCCTGCCTCAGCCTCCTGAGTAGCTGGGACTGCAGTCGCCCGCCATCACGCCCTGCTAATTTTTTGTATTTTTAGTAGAGACGGGGTTTCACCGTGTTAGCCAGGATGGTCTCGATCTCCTGAACTCGTGATCTACCCGTCTCAGCCTCCCAAAGTGCTTGGATCGCGCCCAGCCCAGAGCTGCATTTTCATACACCATTGAAATCAGTGAACCCTCACCGTGCGATGAGAATGCTGGAGGAAATTTTACGCTGAGTGAGGGAACAATCTGTTGAAAATAAAGGTCAGAAATGTGTAGTGTCCTATCGTGTCAGTGCCACAAAGAAGATGCGGAGTGCTGCCACGTGGTGGAACGGTGCCACATAAGTCAGAGCAGGGAGCGAGTGCAGAAGGACCCAGGTGACTGGAGAGATGATTGCAAATGCAACAGAAATTCTAGGGTTCATCGGATGCTGTGTCTATGCTTAAGAAACCAGCCACTCAGCTAAGAAAACAACAGTGAGAAATAACACCGCTACAGTGGATTTATTTCTCTGCTTAAATGACTGCCTTGCAGAAGAGCTGTGGTCTTTTGATATTTTTTGGCAAACAGCATTAAAAACAAGATATATGGAATCAACCAACAGATCATGTATCACTGTGCTTGTGCTGGTAAAACTCCGTGTACTTACTCCATGCCTACCGTAGTAGATTGAGAGATGGTCATCCAAAGATCTCAGATGTTAATCCCTGGGACTGGGAAGTGTTCCCTTGTTTGGCAAAAGAGTCTTTGTAGATGTGATTAAGCTGGGGATCTTGACATGAAGGGATGAACCTTCTTTATTCAGGTGGCCTTGAATTACGATCACAAGTGTCCTGATAACAGAGAGGCAAAGGGAGAAAGCACAGAAAGGAGAGGAGGAACTTAAGTGCCCGTGGAGGCAGAGACCGCAGTAATGCAGCCACAAGTTAGGGACGCCAACAGAAGATGGGAGGGGCAAAGAACCAGTCCTCCCCCATAGACTCCAGGAAAAGTGTGGTCTTGCCAACACATTGATTTTGGAATTCTGGCCTCTAGAACTATGAAAGTATAAATTCCTGTTACTTTAAGCAGCCCAGCTGTGACACTTTGTTAAGCAGCCACAGGGACTAATACCCCTACTATGTGCCACTCACTGTGCCAGTCCTGGGGAAGATTTAGGTTGGAAAAGTATGGCCTTTGCAGCATTTTTTCCCCCACCAGTGCTAAGACAATATGTTGAAGACTGGGAAAATGTTATAATGTATTCAAAATACCAGATGAGAGATTTCTGTGTACCTGTCACCATGCTTAGCTCCAGAGATGGGATATGAACAAAAGAGGCCCAATTCTCTTCCCTCTGTGCCGAACTTACTTTTTGTTAAGTACAAAATAGGGCTTAATGCTATGAAAATGAAGAGGAGTGACAACATTGATGTCAACCAGGAGGATCAGGGCAGATTTTAAATATGATGTGGCTGCAGCAAGAGTGTGTGTGCATGGGAACAGGCATTCCAAAGGAAGGAATCACTGCCAATAAAGCTGCAAAGTCTGCAGTGCCTTCGGGAAGCCTTGAAAAGATGCATGTGTCAGAGAGCAGGCATTCAGTCTTTAACACAGCCTTTCCACATCAGCCTCTAAAATTGTATTATGATGTTTCTTCATTTGGAAAAACTAGTTCTAAAGGTTGCATTTTGATGAGTTTGCAACATTCAATTTCATGGAATCCAAATCGAATGCCCTTTGGAAAAGGTGCCATATGTGAATGCACCCATAAAGTGCACGCATGCAGTGTTTGTTACATGGTAGGATCTCATGCAATTTTAAATGACTCTCATGTTAAAAAATGCTTCTATTGGCAGGGTGTGGTGGCTTACACTTGTAATCCCAGCACTTTGGGAGGCCAAGGCAAGTGGATCACCTGAGGTCAGGAGTTTGAGACCAGCCTGGCCAACATGATGAAATCCTGTCTCTACCAAAAATACAAAAATTAGCTGGGCATGGTGGTGGGCACCTGTAATCCCAGCTATTTGGGAGGCTGAGGCGAGAGAATGTCTTGAATCCAGTAGTCGGAGGTTGCAGTGAGCCAAGTTCGTGCCATTGTACTCCAGCCTGAGCAACAAGAGCAAAACTCCATCTCAAAGGAAAAAAAAAAATGCTTCTATCACTCTTAGCCTTGTTTTACTTCATACTCTGGTGGTGGGCAGGTTTGCTACCTTAAATACGTCCTAGAAGCTGAATCCAAATACTTTTTGAACAATTTTCTGACTTCCTTTAGAGAAATGTACTGTCAGAGTACTATGTATAATTATTTGAATACAGCTACCCTGAAGACTTATAAAAGTCTGGTTGTTCAGACAGTAGTTTATTTACAAATTCATGAAAATGACAAATGCAAGCAGCCAGCTCTGGGATGCCTCATCGTCCCTTGCAGAATTATTCAAATCGTGATGAAATAGGCTTTATTTTTATGGATTAAACAGAGAAGAATGTCTAATGAATTGTCTAGAAATTGAAATATGCACCTTTTATGAATAGGGACATTTCATAAGACCATTCTGTATTGTGAGTTAGGAATTCAGATCAGTTGAAGCATTAAAAAAGTCAAACCTTCTGCAGCTCATTAAAGCATAAACCTAATTTTTAGAATTTCTCTGACTAATATAGTAAGACCTCCACCTACTTAGAATAATATTAATACTTGGCCTCATTTACCTCCGAGAGGGGGATAGGCCCCTGACCAATCTTCCCGTTTCACAGAGGACAGACACTTCCCTTGAATCAGGTGGAGGTTTTCCAGTCATATTTGCAACACTGTTTAATGCTCAATTGCCCTATTTCTTTCCTCTGTGAAGTGAATACAATAACTTAAATGAAGGTTGTTTGAAACTCCTACTATTTGGTAGGAGTTTGCAACCTGGTTACTATGATCAGAGCTATAATTTTTTTGTTTATTATAATTAGGTTTTTTGCAGGACTAAAATTTTCCTTCTTTTAAAGTGCTGAAGAATTTCCAGGCTTGTCAGCACTAATACATATTCTAATTGCAAAAACAGACACGAATATCAGCCCAGGTGCATAGACCTCATAGTGTCAATCAAATCTCATCAGAAACTACTTGTGTTGCAGGAGGAAAGGGATCCTAAAATCTTTTTTTTTTTTTGAGGGAGAATTTGTATCAATTTGTATTCTTTATGTCCTTTCATATTGCCGTTTACCATAAATGAAAACCATGAGAGGCACTTTTAATAAAAATACACATCTGATTATGTTTTTATGAATATATAGAACATTAAATTTCAAAAGGCTTTGCTTGAGTCCCAAATGCAATTTCTAAAACATTAACTAGCCTACTCAGAATCAGGTAGAAATGGTGCAAATGAGCTCTTTTTATCATAGGCAGTATTTCTTGAATAAATTCTTTTTTGTTTCCGAAACTTCAAAAAAACTGTAATTTTATTTTCAACATTCATGAAGGATAAATCAAATCCTGTCAGTGAGTGAGTCCAATGGTTTCCATGAAAGGAGGATGTGGTCACTTTTGCGAAGAAGCCAACTGAGGGAGGCTTTTTCTTGGTTCAATCATTTAATGTAATGATACAGATGAAAGCACGTAAGTTAACCTTTCTTTATACCTGCTTCATAAAGTTTGAGACTGCTAAATTACCAAGATAGGACAGTGACATAAGATTATCTTCTTCATAGCATATATCACTATTTAAAATTATTTTATATATTTACTTATCTGTTATTTTCTGTCTTGCCCACTAGGATATATTGTCCATGAGATCTTGTCCTGTGAAGTCTTTCCTGGCACATAGTAAGTGCTCAATAATTGTTGCATAAAGGTGAATAAACAAATAAATGAAAGAACTTTTGCACATATTTGTATGTTATTTGTAACACATTTTGTAATTTGTCTGTTAATACTGCCTTCTCCCTTTTCTCTGACATCTTTACAAAGGAAGTTATCTAGGGCAAAATAAATTGCAATATAAACTGTCATTAATTTGGCACTAAGTCCTGTAAAACCTGTTTGCTTTTGTGTGTTTAGTCCATCAGCCAGCAGATCTTTAATGAAGAGAGCTGATTGCAGAGTTTTCTAATAACAGGTTTTTACTGTATAGTCAGACTCAGCCCTTTCTCCATGCTACATTTGCTGCTGAATATCTACATTACTGCCTTTAATAGGCAGTGCAAAGCCTTAATGAGATGATTTATTTTGAGGTGAGTTTTTAAAAATCCTGGGTATTTAGACTCTGGCTTATTTTTTGCGACTTAATTGGTAGGAGTGAGTAGACAGGTACTGCTAATGGTACTTTAAATGACTATCAGGATCTGAAGGGTGAATTTTATTAATTATTCAAATTGTAAATATTTCTTTGAGATTTTAAAATCATATTGAAAGTCAATGGTAGATTGAATCAATACACAAATTTACTTTACACATTTTTAATGTTCAAGTCTAATAAATAATGTCCAACTCTTTTGGCATTGTGTACATTTATAGAGACATGTCAATGTCTTCATGTCTTTTATTATTACTTATTAAAGTAAAGCTGATGGTGATATCAAAATGTCACCTATGTTTGTTTGTTTTCTCTTGGTATGCGTTTGAAGCCTTTCTGGCCAACATCCCTCAATGTACCTATTTAACCGCCCAGGTATTGCTTAGTCAGTTACAAATATCTGGCCTTTCTTTTCAGGCTTTATATTCTAAAATACTTTTCTAGTGAGAAGCAAAAAAAAAAAAACCAACAAAAAAACCTAACTAATTCACTGTGCTATTTAGTTGGCATAGAACAAACAACCAAATTACTTGGCATGGGGAACCTGGTTTATAAAAATGTAAAGTAGGTACTAGACATCATTTGAAAGTTTAGGCACATATAAATTTTGTCTTTAGATTATACAATATTTTTTCCATAGGTATATGGTATATACTGAACTTATTCACATGATTTATTCCTTGCTATAATAGTTTTCATCTAATTTGGCTAATTGGAGGAGGAGGAGAGTGCCTACTGTGAATGCCTACTGTGTTCTGTGTTCTAGGCTAGAAACTGCATTCATTATTGAACACTCATATCAACTTTATGTGAAGGTAGCATTATTTACTGAAGAAATTAAGGCTCAGGGAATTCCAATTTCTCCATAATCCATACTGAGTAGTCAAGCTGGGATAGCTAGTCTGCTATTTGTCTGATTCTAAAGTCAGTGTTCTTTTTTAACACAGTCAATTGGAACAACTCTCATTAACACAGAGATTTTTCTCTCCATCTTTTAAAGTTTTTACTCCACCACTGCTCACTATGAACTTATTATATTGGAGTGGATGCAAAATAAAGTGCCAGAAATGACTTGTAGAACATGGTCTCTTTGCTTTCCTCCTTATAATGAATAAGTGATGGGATTAAATGGATTCGGTGCTTTAGGGCCCAGAGGAAGTATCTGGGAATTTGTTAAGAAATAAACAGAAAGTAGAGAGTGATGTCAGTAAATTGATAGACTAGGAAGCCCCAGGCTTCATTCACTCACAGATAAACTGACTTGACAACAATAAGCCTTTTTGAGAACTCCAGAAACTAGTTAAGAAATCATTGCACCTCAGGCAAGCTCAAAGCCAGGAACAGCCACATTATAATGAGTAAGAGAGGTCATTTTATTTCAACCTTAGTAGCTCCCCCAAGCTGGCACAACACAGCAAAATCAGGAGAAAAAGGCCAGCTCATGCCTTTTCCTTTGAGAGGGAAAGAGAAGAGTAGAACATATGTTTAATGTTCTAGCTTTTCAGGGGGCTGCTCAGGGACTGGCTTCCCTCTCACCTGGCTTGAAGCAGTGATGAGGAACCAGCATGGTATGGATGTCTCGGGACTGCTGAGAAGAAAAGGTTGCTCAGCAGTTTGATGCGGCACCAGAGAGAACCTTATCACCATGGAAGAGCTGGTACAGCTTGGAGTGACTGGGAGAAAATGCCCAGCTCATGGCTACTCATTTGGAAGAAAGAGAAGAGTGGAACATGCATCTAGCAATTCAGTGTATTTTTTTTTTTTCAGGGGGCTGCCCTACAAACAGACTTCTGTCTTACCTGACTTGGAGCATTGACAGAACCTGCATGCTTCAGATGCCTATGGTCACAGAAAACAAAAGAGTATTCAGCAGCTTGCATATTACATCAGAGAATTTCTAGTACTGCAGACAGACATCAGTGTCAGCAAGAGATTAGAAGCTCCTGAAAAAGAAACTGCAAATCTGTCTAACTGGGAAATTAGACACATAAGCTCAGAAAAGATGTATCCCCAGAAAAGATTTTAGAGGACCCCAGAATCTCTAAACAGGCTGATTGGTGAAGCTCTTCCCTTGTATGAAGGCAGTTTATGAAGATTGGAAGAGGTGGCTGTATATTTAAATGCACACATCACAGCAAAAAATAACAAGACACATGGAAAAACATAGAAACATGACTCAATCAAAGGAATAAAATAAATCTCCAGAAAAAAAAAATCTTAAAAATGGATATTTGTGAATTACTTGACAAAGAATTCAAAATAATCATCTTAAAGAAGCTCAATGCATTACAAGAGAACACAGAAATATAACTAAACAAAAAGGAAGGCTGGGCATGGTGGCTCACACCTGTAATCCCATCACTTTGGGAGACTGAAGTGGGTGGATCACCTGAGGTCAGGAGTTCAAGACCAGCCTGACCAACATGATGAAACCCCATCTCTACTAAAAATACAAAAATTAGCTGGGCGTGGTGGCAGGTGCCTGTAGTCCTGGCTACTCAAGAGACAGAGGCAAGGGAATAGCTTGAACTCAGGAGGTGGAGGTTGGAGGTTGCAGTGAACTGAGATCACGCCATTACATCCCAGCCTAGGCAACAAGAGCAAAACTCCATCTCAAAAAGAAAAAGAAAAAAGAAAACGCAACAAGAGCAAAACTCCATCTCAAAAAGAAAAAAAAAAAAACAACAACAAGGCACAGTGGCTCACGCCTGTAATCCCAGCACTTTGGGAGGCTGAGGTGGGTCGATCGTGAGGTCAGGAGATCAAGACCATCCTGGCTAACACAGTGAAACCCTGTCTCTGCTAAAAAATACAAAAAATTAGCTGGACATTGTGGCGGGCGCCTGTAGTCCCAGCTACTCGGGAGGTTGAGGCAGGAGAATGGCGTGAACCCAGGAGGCGGAGTTTTCAGTGAGCCGAGATTATGCCACTGCATTCCAGCCTGGGTAACAGAGCCAGATTCCATCTCAAAATAACAAAAAACAAACAAACAAACAAAAAAACAACTGGAAAACAATGCATGAACTAACGTAGAATATCAACAGAGACAGAAACCAGAATAAAGGCCAAACAGAAGTTATGGAGCTGAATAATGCAGTAACAGAATTGAAATATTCACTATAAGCATTTAACAGCAGATGTGATCAATCAGAAGAAGGAATCAGTGAACTCAAAGACAGGTCATTTGAAGTTATTGAATTAGAGGATCAAATAGCAAAGAGAATGATGGAAAATAAAGAAAGTCTGTGGGATTTATGGGGTACCACTGAGTGGACCAATACAGGCATTATGAGAGTTCCAGAAGGAGAAGGGAACAAGAAAGGGAAGAGAGTTTATTTGAAGAAATAATGGCTTAAAACCACTCAACTAAGAAAGAAAATGGATATCCAAATTCAGGAATCACAAAGGACTCCAATTAAGTTGAACTCAGAGTCTCACACCAAGACACACAATAACCAACTGGTCAAAAGCAAAAGTCAAAGAGAGATTCTTGAAAACACCAAGAGAAAACAGACTCATCATGTACAAGGGAGTTTCCATAAGATTATCAGTGGATTTCTCACCAGAAACATTACAGGTCAGAAGGGAGTGGGATGATATATTCAAAGTATTGAAAGAAAAAAAAAAATCTTGCCTAGCAAAAATACTACATCTTGTAAAACTATCCTTCAAAAATAAACAGACCTTCCCAAATAAACGAAAGCTGAGGGACTTCATCACCACTAGATTAGGCTTAGAAGAATAGCTAAAGGGAGTTTCAACATGAAATGAAGAGATTAGCTAGCAACATGAAATCATATGAAAATATGAAGCTCTTTGCTGAAGGTAAATATTTAAGCAAACACAGAATCCTCTAATACTATGATGGTGGTGCATACATAATTTTTAATTCTGGTGCAGTTAAAAATATAAAAGCATGAAAATAACTATAACTATAAATCTATATACATTGATACATAAAGTTAAAAATGTAATTGATAGCACCGAGAACATAAAGTGTGTGTAGGGTAACATGTAAAGAAGTAAAGTTTTGTGTGTGATTGAAGTTAAGTTCATAATTATAAGTTCATGTAAGTTCATCAAGTTCACTATAAAATGTTTAATGTAATCTCTATGGTAACTACAAAGAAAATATCTTAATAAGATGCACAAAAAAGAGATGGAAATACAAACATGTCACTGAAAAAAATCACAAGAGAAGACAGCAGGAGATTGTAAGAGTAAGTTCTTTCCTATCAGTAATTACTTTAAATGTAGTTGAATTAAACACTCCAATCAAAAGACACAGAATGGCTGAATGGATTGAAAAAGAAACAAGATCCAACTGTATGCTGTCTACAAAGACTCACTTTAGCTGTAAGGACACACACAGACTGAATGTGACAAAATGGAAATAGATATTCCATACAAATGGTAACCAAAAGAGAGCAGAGGTTGTGATGTTTATATCAGATGAAATAGAATATAATTCTAAAACTTTTCACAAGGGACAAGGAAAAACAATACATGACAACAGGATCAATTAAATAAGATGCAATTATAAATATTCACCTAACATCAGAACACAGACATATATGAAGCAAACAATGGTAGAATTCAAAGGAGAAATAGACAGGAACACAATAATATTAGAAGATTTCAATGCCTTATTTTCAATAATGAATAGATCAACCAGACAGAGGATCAATATGAACACAGAGGACTTGAACAACACTATAGACCAATTAGACCTAACAGACACCTGCAGAACACTCCAAACAACAGCAGACCATACATTCTTCTCAAGTGCACATAGAACATACTCCATGTCCATGGAACAAATTTAAGGATATTGAAATCATACCAAGCAAGTATCTTTTCTGACAACAATGGAATGGAATGAAGCTAGAAATAAACAGCAGAAGGAAAATTGAACAATTCAAAAGTAGGTGGAAATTAAACAACACGCTCTTTTTTTTTTTTGAGACGGAGTCTCACTCTGTCGCCCAGGCTGGAGTGCAGTGGCACGATCTCGGCTCACTTCAAGCTCCGCCTCCCGGGTTCACACCATTATCCTGCCTCAGCCTCCCCAGTAGCTGGGACTACAGGTGCCCACCACCACGTCCAGCTAATTTTTTGTATTTTTTGTATTTTTCACCGTGTTAGCCAGGATGGTCTTGATCTCCTGACCTCATGATCCACCCGCCTCGGCCTCCCAAAGTGCTGGGTTTACAGGTGTGAGCCACTGTGCCCAGCCAAACAACACACCCTTAAACAACTGAAGTCAAAGGAGAAGTCACAAGGGAAATTATAAAATTATCTTGAGGATAATGAAAATAAATGCATAACATATCAAAACTTACAGGATGCAACAAAAGCAGTACTAAGAGGAAAGTTTATAGCAACAGATGCTTACATTAAAGAAGAAAGATCTCCAATTAACAACCTAGCTTTACACCTCAAGGACCTATAAAAAAGAAAAAAATTGGCCAGGCACTGTGCTATTTAATAAATGGTGCTGGGAAAACTGGCTAGCCATATGTAGAAAGCTGAAACTGGATCCCTTCCTTACACCTTATATAAAAATCAATTCAAGATGGATTAAAGACTTAAACGTTAGACCTAAAACCATAAAAACCCTAGAAGAAAAGCTAGGCATTACCATTCAGGACATAGGCATGGGCAAGGACTTCATGTCTAAAACACCAAAAGCAATGGCAACAAAAGCCAAAATTGACAAATGGGATCTCATTAAACTAAAGAGCTTCTGCACAGCAAAAGAAACTACCATCAGAGTGAACAGGCAACCTACAAAATGGGAGAAAATTTTCACAACCTACTCATCTGACAAAGGGCTAATATCCAGAATCTACAATGAACTCAAACAAATTTACGAGAAAAAAACAAACAACCCCATCAAAAAGTGGGCGAAGGACATGAACAGACACTTCTCAAAAGAAGACATTTATGCAGCCAAAAAACACATGAAAAAATGCTCACCATCACTGGCCATCAGAGAAATGCAAATCAAAACCACAATGAGATACCATCTCACACCAGTTAGAATGGCAATCATTAAAAAAGTCAGGAAACAGGTGCTGGAGAGGATGTGGAGAAATAGGAACACTTTTACACTGTTGGTGGGACTGTAAACTAGTTCAACCCTTGTGGAAGTCAGTGTGGCGATTCCTCAGGGATCTAGAACTAGAAATTCCATTTGACCCAGCCATACCATTACTGGGTATATACCCAAAGGACTATAAATCATGCTGCTATAAAGACACATGCACACGTATGTTTATTGCGGCATTATTCACAATAGCAAAGACTTGGAACCAACCCAAATGTCCAACAATGATAGACTGGATTAAGAAAATGTGGCACATATACACCATGGAATACTATGCAGCCATAAAAAATGATGAGCTCATGTCCTTTGTAGGGACATGGATGAAATTGGAAATCATCATTCTCAGTAAACTATCGCAAGAACAAAAAACCAAACACCTCATATTCTCACTCATAGGTGGGAATTGAACAGTGAGAACACATGGACACAGGAAGGGGAACATCGCACTCTGGGGACTGTTGTGGGGTGGGGGGAGTGGGGAGGGATAGCATTGGGAGATATACCTAATGCTAGATGACGAGTTAGTGGGTGCAGCGCACCAGCATGGCACATGTATACATATGTAACTAACCTGCACATTGGGCACATGTACCCTAAAACCTAAAGTATAATAATAATAAATAAATAAATAAATAAAAACCTTTCAATAAAGAAAATACCAGGGCCTGATATCTTCACTGGAGAATTTTACCAAATATTTAAAGAATTTTTAATCTTTCTCCAATTCTTCCAAAAAGTTGAAAGGAAGGGAATATTTCTGATTCGTTTTATGAGGCAAACATTATCCTGATATCCAAATCAGAGAAAGATACAAGGAAAGAAAACTACAAGCCAATATCTCTGATGAGTATTAATGGAAAAATACTTAAAAAAACTAGCAAGCCAAATTCAACTATATGTTAAAAGGATAATATGTGATGGCCAAACGGGATTTATTTCTGGAATGCAAGGATAATTTGCATATGAAAATCAATTAATGTAAGATATCACATTAACAACATTAAGGACAAAAAATATATGATCATCTCACTTGGTACAGAAAAAGAATTTAACATAATTAAACACACTTGCATCATAAAACACTCAACAAACTAGAAATAGAAAGAAATTATTTTAACATAGTAAAGGCCATATATGACAAGCCTACAGCTAATATATTCAGTGGTGAAAAACTGAATTCTTTCCCTTTTAAGATCAGGAGCCAGGCAAGAATGCCCACTCTTTAAAAAATTTTATAGATTTTTATTTTTTAAAAAGATTATTTATTTTTCAATTGACAAAAATTATATATATTCATGGTGTACAACATAATGTTTTGAAATATGTACTGATTGTGGAATGGCTAAATCAAACTAATTAACATATGCATTACCTCAAAAACTTATTTTTGGTGATGAGAACACTGAAAATTTACTTTCTTAGCAATTTTCAAGTATACAATACATTGTTATTAACTATACTCACCATGTTGTACAATATATCTCCTGTTTAACTGAAAAAAAATGGAATAACATCAAAATAAAATGCTTCTGCACAGTGAAAGAAACAATCAGAGAGTGAAGAGGCGCCCTACGGATTGGGAGAAAATATTTGCAAACCATGAAGATAAGAGGTTAATACACAGAGTACATAAAAAGCACACAATTTAATAGCCAGAAAACAAATAACCCAATTAAAAAACAGGAGCAAAGGACCGGCCAGGCGCGGTGGCTCATGCCTGTAATCCCAGAACTTTGGGAGGCTGATGACGGTGGATCCCGAGGTCAGGAGATCGAGACCATCTGGCTAACACGATGAAACCCCGTCTCTACTAAAAGTACAAAAAATTAGCCGGGCATGGTGGCAGGCGCCTGTAGTCCCAGCTGTTCGGGAGGCTGAGGCAGGAGAATGGCGTGAACCTGGGAGGTGGAGCTTGCAGTGAGCCGAGATCACGCCACTGCACTCCAGCCTGGGCAACAGAGCAAGACTCCAAAAAAAAAAAAATAGATATATATATAGATATATGTATATATCTATATATCTATATCTATATCTATATATGTAGGAGCGAAGGACCTAAACAGACATTTCTCAAAAAAAGACATATAAATGGCCTACAGGTATTTGAAAAAATGCTCAACATCACACTAACCATTAATGAAATGCAAATTAAAACTACATTGAGATACCACCTCGCATCAGTTAGAATGGCTATTATCAAAAAGATAAAAGGTAAGTGTTGGTGAGGATGCAGAAAAAAAGAATCCTGTTACGTTGGTGAGAATTTTAGTACAGAAATTATGGAGACCAGTATGAAGAATTCTCAAAAAATTAAAAATGGAAATACCATATAATTCAGCAGTCCGACTTTTTGGTATATAGCCAAAGGAACTGAAATCAGGATCTCAAAAAGGTGTATGCACACCCATGTTCAGTGCAGCATGTTATTCACAATAGCCAAGGGCTGGAATCAACCTAAGTGTCCATCATCAAATGAGAGAATAAAGCAAATGTATCATATATACACAATGGGAGTAGTAATTTAGTCTTGAAAAAAGAAGCAAATTCTGTCCAGTCAGGAAATCCTGTCATCTGCGATAATCTGGAGTACATTATACTAAGTGAAATAAACCAGACACAGAAAGACAAATACCACACGATCTCACTTATATGTAGAACTTAAAAATGTCAAACTCATAGAGATAGAGAATAGAATGGTGGTTTCCAGGGGTGGGGGCTGCAGGGATTGGGCAGATATTTGTCATATGATGCCCATTCTTGCCACTTCTATTCAACATAGTGTGGGAAGTCCTGTAAAGACCTAAATGTAAGACCTGAAAATACAAACCTTCTAAGAGAAAACATGGGGGAAAATCTCTATGGCATTGAACTTGGATATGATTTTATGGTAATTATACCAAATGCACAGGCAACAAAAGCAAAAATAGACAAATTGGACCATATCAAACTTAAAAATGTTCTGCATGTTAAAAGAAACAATCAACATAGTGAAAAGGTAACCTATGGAATGAGAGAAAATGTTTGCAAACCATACATCTGATAAGGGGTTAATAGCCAGACTATATAAAGAACTCCTACAATTCAACAACAAACAAGCAAACAACCCAATTAAATAATGGGCAAAGAACTTGAATAAACATTTCTCAAAAAAAGACATACAAAGAGCCAACAACCATATGAAAAGATGTTCAGCATTACTAACCATTCTGGAAGTGCAAGTGAATACTGCAAGGAGATAGCACCTCACACCTGTTAGGATGGCTACCGTCAGGAAAATAGAAAATAACAACTATTGACAAGGTTGTGAAGAAATTGGAACCCTTTTGCACTGTTAACAGGAATGTAACATGGTGTGGTCACTATGGGAAGCAGTATGATGAAGAATTTTCATAACTTTCAGCAGTTCACTTCTGAGTATACATTTTAAAGAACTGAAAATATTATCTGAAAGAGATATTTGCTCACCCATATTCATTGCAGCATTATTCCCAGTAGCCAAGAGGTGGAAGCAACCTAAATGCCCGTTGATTGTATGCCCATGGTATAAACATACAATGGAAAATTATTTAATCTTAAAAAAGAAAGAAATTCTTAAACATGGGACAACATGAATGAATGAACCTTGAGGACATTATGCTAAGTGAAATAAGCCAGTCACAAAAAAAGGCAAATACTGCGTGATTCCACCTCTATGAGGTATCTAAATCAGTCAAACTTTTAGAAACAAAAAGTGGAGCAGCGATTGCTGGGTGGAGAGGGAAAAGGGGAATTGTTTAGTAGGTACAGAGTTTCAGTTTTACAAGAGATGAAAAAGTTCTGGAGAGTAACTGCACAACAATATACATTAGTAGTTAAGACTACTGTACTGTACATTTAAAAATCATTAAGACAATACGTTTTGTCATGTGTTTTTCAATAAAAAATAAACAGAAGGTTACAGCACCATCTGTAAACTACAAGATCATCAGCATATGTTATGTGTTGAATTTTGCCCCCCCAAAGAGTTTGAAGTCCTAACCCTCATGATGTGTAAATATGACTTTCTTTGGAAATAGGATCTGTGCAGATGATCAAGTTAAGATGAGGTCATCAGAGTGATCTCTAATCCAATATGACTGTGTCCTCATAAGAAGGGGAAATTTGGGCCCAGAGACAGACACATATAGAGGGAATACAATGTGAAGAGATAGAGGAAAAACCATCTACAAGCCAAACAATGTCAAAGGCTCGGGGAGAGGCATGGAGCGGATTCTCCCTCAAAGCCTTCAGAAGGAACCAGCCCTCCGGCACTTTGAACTTCTGGTATCCAGCGTTGTGAGGAAATACAGTTTTGTTATTTAAGCCACCCATTTTGTGGTACTTTGTTAGCGAAGCCCCAGGAAACTAATACATCATGGGTTGGGGTTATTGGGCTTTAATAAATTACAGCCTCTTTCTTCAATGCCTGAGTTTGCAACCAAACAGCATAAGCCCAAACATGCTACAGACCACATCTTAGATAAAGGGTTAAACAACTACACATCTTCCCCTATAACTCCATTGTTGAGCATTCCTCACTGGGTCTCTTCATAATACTTTTCTTGTAGAGTATATCTATATGACTTTTTACCAGTTTTTAAACAGGTATGAAACAAAGTTAAGCTTTCACCTCAGGAACTGGGCTAATCTTACCCAAAGCTTTTAGAGCATTTTTAGAAATGAGAGTGTTTAGGGTGGATTGAATTACCATTTCTTTTGGTGGTGGTAGAAGCCTGCCATTTAATTGAAAAACTATATCTTAAATCACAAGTAAAGAAATTTGTGGCTTCCACTCTAGAGAAAAACTCCAGAGAAGAGCATAAATTATGAGCTAAAAGCTGGTATCGTTTAGAGAAGGCTCCAAAGATGTATTATGGCAACCCCAATCTGAGGAAGGAAGCTCTGCTCTTGCCTGTGATAATTTACTTTTGTCTGATTTCATGAATCATATCTTATGGAATGTGATTGGAAAATATATTTACATTACTATATTTGAAAAATGTGAGTGTACAAACTTAGTTCTCTCTAACCAGTTTCCTCATCGTTGCCAAAGACCCCATGCAGAGCAATCACACAGAAAAAGGCCGTTTGGATTCACCAGTGCAGCCGCTGTGGAGGGGCCTTTCATTGGTACTGAAAATGCTTGTTTTGTGATGAATAACCTTTGTTATTATTATACAGCATGTTATTAAAATTTTTAACATAATTCCCTCTAAACTAATAGTAATTCAGACAATGCAGCCACTGGCAGACAGCTTCATTAGTCAATCTTCTTTCTTATAAATGTGAGAATTAAGAACTGCTATTACTGTCATTCTGTCTGCTGCTCATTATTGTTGTAGACTCATGCACGAGACTAATCATATTCTCATTGAATGCATCATGCTTAGCTCCTGAACATGTGTGACAGTGACAAGAGCCCACCGAGAGACAGCGCAGGGTTGTTGGAATTCTATCTGTGTCTCCATATGCACATGCGTGTGCATTCCTTCTTATACTCAGGCACACACAGGCTATTTTCCAGGATTTTATTTTATTAATTCCTTAGGAATCTCAGAAAGTGAACTTGAGAGGCTGGGCGCGGTGGCTCATGCCTGTAATTCCAGTACTTGGGAGGCGGAGGCGGGCAGATGGCCTGAAGTCAGGTGTTTGAGACCAGTCTGGCCAACATGGTGAAACCCCGTCTCTACTAAAAATACAAAAAAAAAAAAATTAGCCAGGCATGGTGGTGGGCACCTGTAATCCCAGCTACTCAGGAAGTCGAGGCAGAGGAATTGCTTGAACCAGGGAGGTGGAGGTTGCAGTGAGCCAAGATCACACCACTGCACTAAAAAAAAAAAAAATGAACTTGAGAAAGCAAGATGGTACCCTCTGAGGCTTTCCCTGTACAGTGTACATGTGTCCTCTCCAAGGAAAAATACCCCAAGGACAAAAATAATATAATAGGATTGTTTTTTGTGAGTATAAACATCTGATTTCTCTGTAGAGAGAGAAAAAAAAAACATTTAGAAATCATCAAAATGTTTTGAGGCCTCTAAGGTACTTTCTGTGACTTCACAAAGACTATTATTGAATTCACTTTAAACAAAGCATTAAAAAAAATAATGTTTGCTCTTTCTCCAAAGGGAGATAAAGGTAATTTTTATGGAGGAACCCTTTTCCCCATTGGATTACTAGACTATATCCTCAGTAAAAAAAATGAAAAGTGTCCACACCTGGTTGATGGTTAAACAAATGAAGATTAAGAGAAAACTAAAATGTCTAGAAGCATTTAACACTGTGAAATTCTATGATAGATGCTTGGACATTTGGAGAATGGAAACATTATATAAAATATGTGTATAGGTTGGGCGTGGTAGCTCACACCTGTAATCCCAGCACTTTGAGAGGCTGAGGCGGGAGGATCACTTGAGCCCAGGAGTTTGAGACCAGCCTGGGCAGCATAGCGAGACCCCCATATCCACAGAAACTAAAAAAAAAAAATAATAACTGGATGCGGTGCATGCCTGTAGTTCCAGCTCTGTGGGAGGCTGAGGTGGGAGGATCACTTGAGCCTGGAAGGTTGAGGCTGCTGTGAGCAGTGATCTCACTACTGTACTTCAGCCTGGGCGACAGTGTGAGACCTTGTCTCAAACAAACAAACAAATGTTTCCTCAAAAAATATTCAGCAACCCTCTGTTTCCGAAAGGAAAGAAACTCCTTGGAGCTGTGTTTACTTAGTGTGGTACATGGTACACTTTTCTTATGATATAGATTTCTGGCTTGTCCCGGAAAACTGGAGTGTGGTGACTGTGGGAGGGCTCCAGGTCATTCTTATGCACCGACATCTGAAAGCCACCATCTCAGAGACCAAGTCATCCACTATGTGGCCCCAAGTCATCTTTCCAATTTGTCTGAAAGTCTTGCCAAAGGGGTCCTCAACTTTGGTGCATATCACAATTACCTGGCCTCCACCTCCAGAGATTTGAACTCAGTAATTCTTAGGTAAATCCATGAAACGTGGGTTTTGATTAAATTAAATTATGGATCTGTAGATAATTCTGCTGTACACAGAGTTTGAGAATCACCCTGCTTGCCTAACAGTCAGCAGATATGAGTTCTGCATTCTGGCCTTGGCTCTGCCCCTTCCCTTCCTGGTCCTGGACACATCACTGAACTGCTCAGAGTGTTCATTCCTTCCTGTATAAAAGCAACATGGGTGGACCTGCACTGGCTACCTCACAAGTTATATGATGTATGCGAAACCACTTAGTTAAATGCAGGATGTGATGTATTTTAGGGTGTTCAAGTCACTGAGTATTATCTACAAGTTAGGCACTGTCTTCAGTACCAGAAATGAAATAAGAAGCCTGCACTTGGGAAGTTTGTTATGACTCCGAAGGCAGTCAGAAGGTTGCTATTCCCTGGTAATGTTAATCTATTCTTGGTCTTGTAGGTTACACAGGCTGTTGCTGACTGTTGACACATATCATCGGCTAAGAGCAGTGGCTGGCTTTGCAACAGCTCCACCTTCCCTGAATACTCTCCTTCAGCGTCTCTGCCGTCTAGGCCAAGTTTGTGTACTTAGCTCCATGACAGCATCAAGATACAAACAACAAGAACTGATGGATTTCAGTCCATCCTCTGGGGCTCATGCCTGTGGGATACATCTTGTCTTTGCTGTCTTCCCCTCTACATCCATGTCTCCTTCCTAACTGTCCATGCTGTGTACTTCAAACTGCAGCATCAGACATGATGACAACATCCTGCAGAGATTGCTTTAAGCAGCTCCCACAGTTACAACAACATCACGGCCCTATAGCAAATATCATAACAATTTTTCCACACCTATATTCACAAACATCAAATCTTTTATTGGTTCTGTTTCTCAATTGAATCATGACTGATACAATATGAGAAGCAGTATATTATTATTTATAGGTAAGATGTCATTAATTAAAGATGCATGGGTCAGGCATGGTGGCTCATCCCTGTAACCCAAGCACTTTGAGATACCAAGGTAGGAGGATCCCTTGAGGCCAGGAATTTGAGACCAGCCTGGGTAACATAGTGAGACTCTGTCTCTATGAAATAAAATGTTTTTAAGGTGCATGGGAACCACTAAAATATTTTTAAAAGAAGCATAAATGATTAAAAAAACAAAATGGAGATTAAATGGAATCGTTAAAAATAATTCAAAATCAGAAAAAGAACAAAGAACAAATATAACAAATAGAAACAAGATATGAGAGAGTAAATTAAAATCCAACTGTACCAGTAGCTGTATTTAATTTAAATGACCTAAACATACCAACTAAAACACACAGATTATCAAATTAGATAAAAAAGCAAGAATCAACTATAATCTGTCTATAATAATAAATTCACCTTAAATATAAAAGTATACAGATTAAAAGTAAAAGGATGAAAAATATACAGTATACGCCATGAGAACAGTTGCTCTATTAGCATTAGATAAAAGGAAATTCCAGAACAAAGAATATCTTCAGAAATAAAAAGCCACCACATATAGTGTAAAAGGGCCAATTCATCATGAAGAAATAAAAAGACTAAATGTGTATGCACCTAACAACAGAGCTTTAAAATGCATAAAGCAAAACTGATGGAACAGAAAGAAAAAATAGACAAACCTACACTTAGAGACTGCAGCATTCCTCTCTCAGTAATAGAACAGATGCACAGAAAATCAGTAAAATATGTAGTCTAGAACTACATTGTTAAGCAACTTGACAAATTTGGTATTTATTGAATGCTCTATTCAGCAATAGCAGAATACACATTCTTTTCAAGGGCTCATGGGACATTTACCAAGATACTGGGACATAAAACAAACCTCAAACAAATTTGAAATCATATGAAGAATGTTCTGTTACTATAGTGGAATCAAACTGGAAATCAATAGCAAAAAGATGTCTGAAAAATCCCCCAAATATTTGGAAATGAAATGACTCACTTCTGTACAACCCATAGGCAAAAAAGAAAGTCACAAGGGAAATTAAAATATGTTTTGAATGAAAATGAAACATCACATATAAGAATTTGGGAGATGCGGGTAAAGCAGTGCATAGGGGGAAATTTATATCATTAAATGTTTACACTTGACAAGAAGAAAGGCCTCGAGTTAATGGTCTGGTTTCACAGTAAGGACCTGGTGGGGGGCCGGCGGGGCTGAGCGGGAAGGAACAAATAAAATACCATAGCAAAGAAAAAGGAATGCAATAATTAAGATCAGAAATTAATGACTTTGAAAAGAGCAACACAATAGAGAAAAATTAAAAAAAGAACCGAGTTGATTCAGTGTGCCCCTATTCTTTCTAGTTAGACAAAAAGAAAACTTTTGTTTCAATAATTATACTTAAATTTTTATTGGATTTTTGGGGGGTGATTTTTTATGTACTTTAGGATGACAAATAGAAACACAAGCAGTGCCTAAGTAGGTTCATAATTTTAATTTCACTTATCTGTAATTTTACCAATGCTTACTTATCAATGTCTTTAAAGGTACAATTTTATGGAAAATTTTACCTACAGTCTGAACATATTTTCTGGTCTTTAAAATGAAGTTAGTATGCTGTATACCATCAGTATATAAACTTGAAACACTTATAGAACAAACATATCAGAGATCAATAAATCCTTTTGGGTCACTACAAACTACCCCATTGGCAGTGTATATTTATTTTGTCTGTTGAGTAACAAACAGGTAAGTTTTAGAGTTAACAAAAGATTAGTAGTACAAAACAGAGCTGTCTAGTAATAATCTTCAGAGCTAGAACACCCACATGTATTTATAAAGTCACATTTTTGGGGGATGACCAGAGGTAACCTCAGTGAAAAAAAGTTAATTCTGTTGTAAATTCAGTTCTGATAGTCCCATTTGATGACCTTTTGTCTTAAACAATTTCTAACTGGCTCATATCATAACTATGCTAACCCTCTTGAAAAGGCTCATTTTAAGGATCTCTAACAGCATATTATTAACTGACAAGTCTTCCAGAAGGCAGACATCCTAAGCTTAACATTAACTCTAGTCCAATGTTTTTGCTTGCCTGCATGTATTTTCTTTGGCATTAAAAAAAAAAGTTGGTCTGGTGCAGTGGCTCACGCCTGTAATCCCAACATTTTGGGAGGCTGACGGGGGCAGATCACTTAAGGTCAGGAATTCGAGACCAGCCTGGCCAATATGACAAAACCCTGTCTCTATTAAAAATACAAAAATTAGTGGGACGTGGTGACGTGGGCCTGTAATCCCAGCTACTCGGGAGGCTGAGGCGGAAGAATTGCTTGAGCCCAGGAGGCAGAGGTTGCAGTGAGCTGAGATCACGCCACTGCACTCCAGCCTGGCGACAGAGCGAGACTCCGTCTAAAAATATATATATATAAACAAAAATAAAAATAAAAGAAGTTTTCACTCGATACTCTTCTAGAGCTGGCAATACATTGGCTCAGTTGCAAACATGCTCGTTATTCCCTTCATCTTAGCCTTATGAGAGAGCAGCTAGTGATGTGCCAAAAAACTGTAGATGTGATAGGTAGGAGGGGATATCACTTAGTCCAAGTCCTCTGGTCTCCAGGTAGGCAAGGTCCTTTGCAGATGCCCTGGTGTTAGCGGTGGTTCCCAGCCTTGGCAATGCGTTAGTAACACCTGGGCTGCCTTTGAAACGGCCAACCTATTATCCCCAGTGATTGATTTAATTGTTCTTGGGTTAAAATCATCCCTAAATATATATACATATATTTTTTTTTAGATGGACACCTACTCTGTTGCCCAGGCTGGAATGCAGTGGCGCGATCTCAGCTCACTGCAACCCCCACCTCCCGGGTTCAAGCGATTCTCCTGTTTCGGCCTCCAGAGTAGCTGGGATTACAGGTGCCCACCACCATGACCGGCTAATTTTTGTATTTTTAGTAGAGACGGGGTTTCACCGTGTTGGCCAGACTGGTCTCAAACTCTGACTTCAGGCAATCCGCTCGCCTCAGCCTCCCAAAGTGCTGGGATTACAGGTGTGAGCCACTGCGCCTGGCCATCGCTACATTTTTTTAAAGCAGCCAAGGGAAGTATTATATACCAAAGCTAAGGACCACTGAGCTGAAGTACTAAGTTTTCAGATGAGGAAGCCCCAATCTCCTTTCTCACTCATGTGGGTTTACAGTATTAACTACATTTTAAATGTCAGAAGTTTCAAAAGCACAAAATAAATGTTATAAATAGAGTTAAAATAGGGCAGCAGTGATTCCGATTTGTGTTATATATATTGCAAGGTTTCACATCTTAAAAATGTGAACTTTTGTGGATGATTCAAAGCACGTGTGTTGTTCTTTCTGTGTAAAGAACATGTGTGTATTAACTCATCTTCAGTGGGTATTAACTTTGTGCTTTTTTAAAAATGAGGATTTAAAAAAAACAAACATTAATGTTCTCTTGCTTGTTTCTGAGTCATGGCAGTAGACAGTATATCATATACTAGTCAGGTTTGCCCAGAAAATAGAAAGCATTCTAAATAATTCAAGCAGAAAGGGATTATATTCGTGGTTATGTGTTTATTGATAGGACTGAAGTGGGAAAGCTAGGGAAGGCTGCCACTCTTGTTCAGGGTGGCCCCTGTTACTGTGGTCCAAGAAGCTGCTGCTGCTGCCCAGGAGAGAATATTGCAGGGAATCACAGTGGACTCCAGCTACCTTGCATCAGAACTGCGGAGACAGGTGACACAGGCAATACCCAGAGGCTGCTGAAGACAGCAATTTTGTTCATTGCTGTGGGAGGAGGGAGAATAGCGTTGTGTGTGCTTTTACATCTCAGGCAAGTCTATCTCACTGACATTGAGAGAAGTCAGGTTGCACTGAGAACCCTAGAGGCAGGGAAGTCTGGGAAAGGCAGGCACCAGCTCTCTAGACTGCATGACAGGTGCAAGTGCACGGATGAGAATGAGAATGAATCCTCATTGTCAAGCAGAATTAAACCAAACTAAAACACCTTATAAAGCAAAAAGATGATGAAGAGATGGGCCATAGGACATTTTGTGTGAAGTTATCTGGATTCTGTGAAAATGGAACCAATGTTTTCTGATCCACTGAGCTACCTGGATTAACAGGGATATTCATAACATTTATGTTTTCTTACATTCATATATGTTTTTATAGAGGTCATTTATCATCCTGAGTATGTAAAGGAAGATGTTGCCTCTGATACTGGTGTGGCATGTGCAAGACTATTTTTGTGAATTTCAGTCTGGTGACTGCTTTTGGTGGGAAGAGGTCTTTCAGCAAACAAAATTCACCAGTCCTAAGAGCGCCTTGAATGCTGGAGATAAAAATATTTCTTTGACCATAACTCTGCTGTTGCTATTTGCTTCAGATTTGTGGCCTAGCATCTGAGATTAGGTCCAAGCTTTAATACTGATTGGCTGTTTCCCCTCGAACCCTGTGGGTTTATTTATCATCATTTTCCACCCATGTGTCAGCTGAAAAAACAAAAAAATTAAGCAATTAGCAATCCCAACCACTTGTCACTTAAACCAGATAATTTATTACCTAAGTCAAAAAGACACATATCAGTAGAGATGAGCTACAGTGATTATTAGCTTCATATTGTCCTACCTTGCCTGCATGTCTGCACTTGTGACCTGCTGCTCTCTTTCTTCTGAATGGAGACAAGAAAGGGACCATCAGATGCTGGGGTTCTGCTGGTAGACAGTGAGCAGAGCTATATAGTGCTTTAGCTTGTCTCCTTTTACTCTTGCTGCAGCATGGAAGGCTGCAATAATACTATTAGTTTCTAAATGCTTGCCAGTGAAGATGGAGTGCTCAAATCATCTAATGGTTGGATTTAAGACAGCGAGAAGGAGAAGGCTTGTTGCCATTTCCAATTTTGTCTGGTTCTTTAAGATGGCATGAGAGGGAAATAATTAATCTTGGATATATTTTAGCAAAACGAAACACCCATGTTCCTAATCTTTGGTAAAATACTTTACCAACTTAGGGCCGGGTGCAGTGGCTCACGATTGTAATCCCAGCACTTTGGGAGGCCGAGGTGGGTAGATCACGAGGTCAGGAGATCGAGACCATCCTGGCTAACACACTGAAACCCCGTCTGCACTAAAAATACAAAAAATTAGCTGGGCATGGTGGCGGGTGCCTATAGTCCCAGCTACTCAGGAGGCTGAGGGAGGAGAATGGCGTGAACCCAGGAGGCAGAGCTTGCGGTGAGCCGAGATTGTGCCACTGCACTCCAGCCTCGGCAACAGAGCGAGACTCCGTCTAAAAAACAAAAAACAAAACAAAAAACAAACAAACAAACAAACAAACAAAAACTTAACCAATTTAGTTTTTCCTTGAGGACTAGGTGATTTTCCTGGTCAGAAAGACAGGACTAAGGTGCCAGCGTGGGAATTTTGAATGACTCATGCAAAGCTGTGTTACAGGTAGAAAGATGTCAGTGCCAAGTGTTTTAAATAGGCATTTTGGACCATTAGAATGTCATGGTTTGCTTATCATGGCTTTTTTTACGTCTGAATACATTCTCATCAGCTATGCTTCATTTGTTATAAAAGGAACTCTAGAATCAAGTGTTGCCATTCTTCTTGGTTTCAGAAGGAAGATAATCTCTTGAGCTCACAGGCTCACAAACACATCTCACTGAAAGTAATTGCCTTCACATCAGTTAGGAGAAGGCACATGCTGAGTTTGCCTCCCCACTGCCTTTCAAGATTTATGAGTGCCTTATCAATGGATATCATGGGCAACAGATGCACCTTATAACGATGACTTTAAAAAATAAACTAAAATTGTTATGCCTTGGCTCCTGGCCAAAGAAACAGGATCTAAGTCTGATTGATGGTACAAGCTGGCTTTCTATCATTTAACAGTAAATGGCTTTGCTCTTTTATTATGTTTTGCTTGAGTAAAAAAAAAGATAAATAGAATTATGAACTTGATGAAAGACTAAGTCCTGCAGTGATACACATTGAAAGATGCAAAACTAACAGTCACTGATTAGCTGGTAAACTTGCTGGTGTGGATCATGGAATGACTGTAAGCATCATCTCATGAGCCCATCATGAAGCTGACCTCACAGAGGCAGTGGCACTGCAGGAGACCTCCAACAAAGCAGAAATGGCAAAAGAGTTCCCAGAGAAATAACGCCTGCCAGGGTCCCAAGATAGGAACTAGAAAGAAGTCAGAGCTGTGCACTGGTGAAATACAAGCGCTTAATAACCCCCATCCTTACTCATATCTGCATATGCACAGCACTGTATGAAAAGTAGATGTGGCCGATTGCTTGTTATAGACCAGTGTTCACCCTCTTCTGTTTCCTTTGGTCATGGAACCTCTAAGTTTTAACTAGGCATAGAGCCACTCAGTTAAAGATTGCATTTCCCACATCCCTTATCATTAGGTGCAGCCATGTGACTAGATTCTGGCAATGGGATATGAACAGAAATGGTGAATGCAGAGCTGCTCCAAGATGACTGACTAGACGCAGCCAGGAGGAACATCTCCCACTGAGCGGCTGGGAAATTGGGAAGACTGGCACGCTTCTAGCAGATCTTCAGAGGGAAGGTATAGAATAGAGTGGATGGAGGGAAGACGCAGGTGCTGGGCTGAAGGGGGAGGAAGTTGGGAACCCTGCATGGGGCTACTGCACACCAGGACTCCTTCCTGGCTTCCAGTGACTCTTGTGAAAGGGGTGAGTTTAATAGGCAAACTGCTCTCACCATGGGCCTCTGGAATTGCAGCAGGAGGAGACCCCTTGAGCACCATGGACACTTGAGTTGGCAGGGAGAGCAGCTTGGAGAAGTGTTAGTGGCAGAACCCCAGACTGTGCAGAGCCCAGAGGGTTTGGTGTGGGAAATTCTGTAGTGGAGCATCTCCAGGGATACCCAGCCCCCTAGGCTCAGCTTGCTCCCATAGGAAACTTCAGCCCTGTGAGATCTGTGGGACCTTAACTCTGCAGGCCAGTCTTGCCCATCGGACTAGGCTAGCCTGAGCTGAGAACCCCATGGTTCTGCTAGCCTTCCCTGGGGCCTATCCTGGCCATGCCTGCTTGCAGTGCAGGCCCCAGGTACCTCCTGGGGGATTGAACCATATGTCCTGTGCTGGTGGACTACAATTAACTGGCAGAGTGCTCTAGCAGAGTGATTCCTGTGAATACACACCATCTGCAAACTCCCTCAACTGCAGCCTTTCCTGTGTTGCTTTGCCTGCAGGCACTAGTCCATGGCCAACCCAAACATTGCTTTGCCGGTTCGTGTGTGTGTGGGCAGACCTTGCCTTCCCTTCCCCACCACTGTACCTGTGCACATACACCTGGCCATGCCACTGCTGTTGGCATTAATGCATTCTGCCCACTCCCACTTCCCCACTGCAACATTGCTATTGTCACTGGAGATTGGTGGGCATGGAGCCTATGAGCTTTCCCTCCACCAGCACCCTGCCCCTGTGCCAACACTGCTGCCAGTGCAAAACTGGACATGGAGAACAGCAAACTCACCCCTGCCCTGAGTGGCACTGCCACCTGTGTGAATGTGCACAGAGGGCAATACAGTCCTGTGCCCACCAGTGCCCTACTGCCATGCTAACACCACCACCAGTGTGGATACACACACAATTATTGGCAGGGGCCTTCTATCTCCAAGCCATGGTGCCACCACTGCTCCACATGGAGGCCAACATCCCAGCAACTGCTAGCACTCTGCCACAGCTGGTGAACACAGACTCCACCACACTGCCACTGCCACTGCTGCTGGCACATGCAAATGAGGCTGGATCCCACTGTCACCACCCTATGAAGTGCTTTGGCTAGTATCACTTATTGGAGTGTTGTGATCTGTGGTCTGGGAGCACCTCAGACTCTCAAAAACAGCAGTTTCCCCTTGAGGAGCCAAAGAGCAAAGCCAGGCCTAATCCCAGCCCCCAGAGTCAGAGTAGGCAGTCCAGGAGTCCTGAGCTGAGCCTTGGCCCTCTAAAATATTCCAGAAATGAAGCTAGTTGACTGAACCCACCTTAAACCACAATCGAACCCCAAGGTCATCAAATAGGATAAAAGAAAGAAAACCCATCCAAGGTCAGCAACCTCAAAGACTGAAGGAACATCAGTACACAAAGATGAGAAAGAACCAGTGCAAAAACTCTGGCAACTCAAAAAGTCAAGGTGTCTTCATTCCACCAAACAACCACCCTAGTTTTCAAGTAAAAGTTCTTAACCAGGCTGAGATAGCTGAAATGACAGAAATACGATTCAGGATATGGATATGAATGAAGATCATCAAGATTCAGGAATACAATGAAACCCAATCTAAGGAAGATAAGAATCACACACACAAAAGCTGATACAGGAGCTGACAGACAAAATAGCCAGTATAGAGAAGAAGATGACCAACTTGATAAAGATGAAAAACACACTAAAAGAATTTCATAATGCAATCACAAGTATTAATGGCAGAATAGACCAAGCTTAGAAAATAATTGCAGAGCTTAAAGACTGGCTTTCTGAAATAAGGCAGTCAGATAAGAATGAAGAAAAAAGAATAAAAAAGAGCAAACAAAACCTCTGGAGAAATATGGGATGATGTAAATAGACCAAATCTACTGCTCATTGGCATCCCTGAAAGAGATGGGGAGAATGGAAGTGACTTGGAAAACATATTCCAGGATATCATCCATGAGAACTTCCTAAACCTAGAGAGGCCAACATTAAAATTCAGGAAATGCAGAGAACCACTGCAAGATACTTCAAAAGAAGATCATCTCCAAGACACATAATCATCAGATTCTCCAAGCTTGAAATGAAAGAAGAAATGTTAAAGGCAGCTAGGGAGAAAGGACAGGTCACCTACAAAGGGAAGTCCAGGAGATAACAGGGAATCTCTCAACAGAAACTAGAAGCTAGAAGAGATTGGGGGACTATATTCAGCATTCTTAAAGAAAAGAAATTCCAACCAAGAATTTCATATTTGGCCAAACTAAGCTTCGTAAACAAAGGAGAACCAAGATCCTTTTCAGACAAGCAAACGATGAGGGAATTTGTTACCACCAGATCTTCCTTACAGAAATTCCTGAAAAAAGCAATAAATACAAAAAGGAAATATCATCACCAGCCACTACAAAAACACACATAAGTACACAGACCAGTGACTCTTTAAAGCAACCACACAAAGAAGTCTGCATAAGAACCAGCTAATGACATGACAGAATCAAATTCACACATACCAATGTTAAACTTAAATGTAAATGCGCTAAATGCCCCATTAAGAGATGCAATGTGGCAAGCTGGATAAAGAAGCAAGACTCAATGGTATGCTGTCTTCAAGAGACCTATCTCACATGCAATGACACTGATAGACTCAAAATAGAGGAATGGAGGAAAATCTACCAAGCAAATGGAAAACAGAAAAAGCAGGAGTAAAAATCCTACTTTCAGGAAAAACGACTTTAAACCAACAAAGATCAAAAAAGACAAAAAAGGGCATTACATAATGGTAAATGGTTCAATTCAACAAGAAGACCTAACTATCCTAAACATATATGCACCCAACTAAGGAGCATCCACATTCATGAAGCATGTTCTCAGAGATGTTCAAAGAGACTTAGAATACCACACAGTAATAATGGGAGAAGGAAACACTCCACTGACAGTATTAGATCATTGAGGCAGAAAATTAACAAAGATATTCAGGACCTGAACTAACACAGAACCAAATGGACTTGATAGACATACACAAAAGTCTCCACTCAAGAATAATAGAATATACATTCTTATCACCACATGGCACGTATTCTAAAATTGACCACACAATTGAACACAAAACACTCCTCAGCAAACGCAAAAGAATCAGAATCATATTAACCAGTCTCTCAGACCACAGTGCATTAAAAATAGAATTCATGACTGAGAAAATTACTCAAAACCATACAATTATATGGCAATTAAGCAACCTGCTCCTGAATGACTTTTGGGTATATAGTAAAATTAAGGAAGAAATCAAGAAGTTCTTTGAAACTAATGAGAACTGAGATACAACATACCAGAATCTCTGGGACACAGCTAAGGCAGTGTTAACAGGGAAATTTATAGCGCTAAACACTTATATCAAAACGTTAGAAAGATCTCAAATTAACAACCTAACATCACAACTAAAATAACTAGAGAAGCAAGAGCAAACCAACCCCAAAACTAGAAGAAGACAAGAAATAACCAAAATCAGAGCTGAACTGAAGAATGAGACACAAAAAAAACATTCAAAAGATCAATGAAGCCAGGAGCTGGTTTTTTGAAAAAAGTAAATAAAATAGATAGAGTGCTAGCCAGACTAATAAAGAAGAAAAGAGAGAGACCCAAATAAACACATTTAGAAACAACAAAGCGGATGTTATCACTGGCCCCACAGAAATACAAATTACCATCAGAGACTACTATGACCGCCTCTGTGCACACAAACTAGAAAATCCAGAAGAAATTGATAAATTTCTTGACACATACATCCTCCCCAAGACTGAACCAGGAAGAAATTGTATCCTTGAGCAGATCAATAATGAACTTTGAAACTGAGTCAGTAATAAATAACCTACCAACCAAAAACAGCCTGGGACCAGACAGATTCACAGCTGAATTCTACCAGATATACAAAGAACTGGTACGATTTCTACTGAAACTATTCCAAAAAATTGAGGAGGAGGGACTCCTTTCCAATTCATTCTATGAGGCCAGCATCATGCTGATACTAAAACCTGGCAAAGCCACAACAAAAAAGAAAACTTCAGGCCAGTATTCTTGATGAACTTTGATACAAAAATTATCCACAAAATACTAGCAAACCAAATCGAGCACCACATTAAAAAGCTAATCCACCATGATCGAGTAGGCTTTATCCCTGAGATGCAAGGCAGATTCAACATACACAGATCAATAAATGCGATTCGTCACATAAACAGAACTAAAGACAAAAACCATGATTGTCTCAACAGATACAGAAAGGGCTTTCAAATAAAATTTAATATGCTTTCATGTTAAGAACTCTCAGTAAATTAGATATTGAAGGAACATACCTCAAAATGATAAGAGCCATCTAAGACAAACCCACACAGACAACATCATACTGAATGGGCAAAAGCTGGAAGTATTCCCCTTGAAAACTTGTACAAGACAAGCATGCCATCTCTCACCATTCCTATTCAACATAGTATTGGAAGTCCTGGCCAGGGCAATTAGGCAAGATAAAGTAATAAAGGGTATCCAATAGGAAAAGAGGAGGTCAAGCTATCCCTGTTTGCAGATGACATGATTCAGTATCTAGAAAACCCCATAGTTTTTGCCACAAAGCTCCTTAATCTGATAAACAACTTCAGCAATGTTTCAGGATACAAAATCAATGTACAAAAATCACTAGCATTCTTATAAACCAACATCAGCCACGCTGAGAGCCACTTACACACTGTTGGTGGCAGTGTAAGTTCTTTTAACCAGTGTGGAAAGCAGTGTGGTGATACCTCAAAGGGCTAAAAACAGAACAACCATCTAACCCAGCAATCCCATTCCTGGGTATATACCAAAGTGAATATAATTCATTATATCATAAAAACCCATGCACACATATGTTCTTTGCAGCACTATTCACAATAGCAAACACATGGAATCAACCTAAATACCCATCAGTGATAGACTGGATAAAGAAAACATGGTACATAAGCATCATGGAATACTATGCAACTATAAAAAAGAATGTGATCACATTCTTTGCAGGTACATGGATGGGGCTGGAGGCCATTATCCTTAGCAAACTAACACAGGAACAGAAAACCAAATCCACATGTTCTCACTTAAAAGTGGGAGCTAAATGATGAGAACTCATGGACACATAGTGGGGAACAGACACTGGGTCATACTTGAGGCTGGAGGGTGGGAGGAGGGAGAGAATCAGGAAAAACAACTATTGGGTACTAGGCTCAGTACCTGAGCGATGAAACAATCTGTACACCAATACACCATGACATGCCAAACCCTATATACCAAACCTACACATGTACCCCTGAACCTAAAATAAAAGTTAAAAGGCTGGGTGTGGTGGCTCACGCCTGTAATCCCAGCACTTTCGGAGGCCCAGGCGGGTGGATCACAAGGTCAGGAGATCGAGACCATCTTGGTTAACATGGTGAAACCCCGTCTCTATTAAAATACAAAAAGAAATTAGCTGGGTGTAGTGGCAGGCGCCTGTAGTCCCAGCTACTAGAGAGGCTTGAGGCAGGAGAATGGCATGAACCTGGGAGGCGGAGCTTGCAGTGAGCCGAGATCGTGCCACTGCACTCCAGCCCGGGAGACAGAGCGAGACTCCATCTCAAAAAAGAAAAAAAGAGATACTGAGGCTTAATGATTTCCTCAGGGCCACATTAATAAAAATTGTCAGAGTTGGGCTTCCACATCAGACATCTAATTTCGCTTACCTCGTATGGCATCCCAAGTCAGTCAATACATATTTGCATCTAGTTGGTGATTCTCACAGGAGTGCACAGTTACTCCTGACTCAAGACTGGTCCTTCCTGTAAGTGGAAAGATTTTCCCCATTTGGAGAGAGTGGCATCTGGAATAAGGGAGGGAGAGCTCACTACCTAAGGCCGACTTAATGCTGTGTTAGGTGTTGTGGGTTTACAAAAGTACAGAGATAAGAAAAATCAACTAAATTTCAATGCCTGATTTCCCACATGTGTGTTGGTTCCTTTTCCTTTTGTGTATTTTAATTCCACTTTGCTGCTTATTAAATCCACAATTCTGTATGTATCTTGAGTTTAGAGGGAATGTTTTATTCATTGCCCAGTGTCTGAAACATAGTACAAGCATAGTAACTTCATCAAATTTTTAAAAGTTATAATCCAAATCTATATTAACCACAACAATCCCATTGATATTTTGATGAATTATATAATTAGAATTTCTTGTTGGGATAGCCATTTCTTCTTCCAGGGCAAATAATACTAAAAAGAAAAATCATGTGCATATTATTAATTATGATTTCACATGAATTAAGAATTCTTCTTTATTATTTATGTAGCCATTTTTTACCCTGCAGGAATGACAATAATCCTTTCCCATTATTGATAACATAAGAATAATAATAGTGTTATGCTTATTTTTTCTATTTTTCCTCTAGACTCAGTCATCCTATTAACTCAAGTCATTTGATCTAATGGAGTAAGTTAATTCATATTTTGACTGTGAGTTTCCACTAACAAAGGAAAAAATTCTTGGAAGTCTCTTAAGAAGTCCATTTCTTTGTTAAAAGCAATAATGTAGTTTGTTCACTGCTGTGTGGAGGTGAGACTGTGAGACAGTCTAATAATACAAAAGTCTAGGAAGTGCAGCTTTCTCTTCTACTTTTGAAAATTACCCTGTTTCAGGATGCTTTGTCTCACTACCTTTTGTTTTTGAGAGTATTCAACGTATGACTAATCAGAAGATTAAAGGTATTTTGCCTAAATGAATTTTTCTACAAAACAGGGCAAGAATTAGAAAAGCCTGCAGTAGTGTAAGTAAGCTGACAGAGGTGAAAGCTTTTCTAAATTAAAAAATTTGATAAAATTGCTACTGTTCAGTTATTTATATATTGAGATTGCAAATATGTAAATTGGTTGAGTGAGAAGATAAATTAAGGGGAAAAACAAGCTAATGGGAAGGACCGACCACTACAAACAGCATTAGCAGTGCCAGTGTTCCAAAGGCGTGCTCTCAGGAAATTTTTCACCTAGAGAAAATATCAATTATGCTCCTACCATTCTGATTATAGACAGCAGTTATTATTTTATATATTTCTGCTGGATAATACATCTAAAAGCTATGAATTTGAATATAATATATATAATCCTTGTTTTATAAGGATATGAAAAATTATCTTTTATAGAATGCATCAAATCCAAGGAAGAAGATAATGTGGCATATTCAGAAGTCTTTTCATGGCATTTCCTAGAAATCTGAGAACTAAAGTCACTATGAAGACTCTTCTGTAGAAGAGATCACTACAGACATCAGTTTCTACTAAACAGTGAAAAGTCAGAAGCATTATATATTAAGTAGAATGGGAATTAAACGGCTGTGTTCACATTTATAATGCATTTGAAAAGCGAGACTAGACTACAATGCTTTGTAGTAATAATAGATTCAGTGATTTCACTTGAGACATAGCAAATTAAATCTCAGAATTGTTTCTGAATGGATTGCAGAGTTCCAACCTCTACTATGAAAAGAGGAAGCCCCGCAGCTCTACTACAATTTGCCTGACAAGGCTGAGGCCCCCAGCTTGAGTGATCAAAAGAAGATAAGTCATTCTTGCCCTAATAAGCATAGCTGCTGTTAACCACGGGAGGAGTTTTAAAGTCTCTCATAGGAAGAGCCTAGTTGTCCAAGCTGTAGTTTTGAGAGAGGCCAAATGCTCATCAGTTCATCTTGTGTGTGTGAATATTAGTTGCAAAGGTTGAAACAGAATTATGCCATATATTCTAAAACAGATGTCAATAATATCCTGTGTACTACTTTATCCTAGGCATTTTGGGGAACATCAAAATGCCTAGGATAAAGGCATTTTTGGGGGCCATCAAAAAAGCATTGGCTTATCAAAAATTGGAGGAGACAGTGTTATAAGAAGCACCTGAGACAGTAAGTGTAAATCGTGTGGCCCTGACCGTAAATAGAATCGGAGCCTGCAGCATGGACTGGCATGATCAGAGGTTTGGAGCTGGAACCATGAAAAGCCCCTATTAGGTCCTGCCTTCCACCCACCACACCATCCAGGCCAACAGATGCTCACTGTCCACAGGCTTAACTGATGATTCCTGTCACCTGATTTTCCAGGATGAGCAGGGTCACTGAAGTATCTAAGGTGAATATCCCCTAGAGGACTAGAGGAGGGTGACTTTGGAGTAGAGTGTGTGGAACAAGAGAAATAGGTGGTGAAATCTGTGGGGACATCAGTGGGAGTCTTTGGTCTGTGGTCTAATAAGTAAACCTGAGATCGAGGTCAGGATCTGAAATACCTGGGTATACCTCATGGATTTGTATATAGCATCTGCATCATGTCCAGCATTGGATATGATCATATTTCCTGTAGGTTACATTTCACAAAGGTTTGTTAGTTCTGTGTAGGCAAATATAAAGAGGTATTTAAAGAGGTATTTGTTAGTTCTGTCTAGGCAAATATAAAGAGGTATTTAAAATTCTGTCCCTCTTGGCCAACATGGTGAAACCCCGTCTCTACTGAAAATACAAAAATTAGCAGGGCATGTTGGTGCATGCTTGTAATCCCAGCTACTTGGGAGGCTGAGGTGGAGAATCACTTGAACCTGGGAGGTGGAGGTTGCAGTGAGCCAAGATCGCACCACAGCACTCCAACCTGGGCAACAGGGAGAGACTCCATCTCAAAACAAACAAACAAAGAAACAAAATTCTATGAGGTGTCTTTTGTAGCAACTGGAATGAAACTAGAGTTCATTATCTTAAGTGAAACAAGCCAGGGAAGAAAGTCAAATATCACATGTTCTCACCCATAAATGGGTACTAAATAACCTGTATAGATGGATGTAGAGAGTGGGATGACAGACAGTGGAGGCTTGGAAGACTGAGGGTGTGGGAAAGGAGTGGATGATGAGAAATTAGTTGATGGGTACAATGTGCATTATTTTGGTTGATGGATACCCTAAAAGCCCTGACTTGACCACTACATAATCTATGCAGGTAACAAAATTGCAGATGTGCCCCATAAATTTGTGCAACAAATAAAATAAAATCTGTGAGAATTTGAAAATAGCCTATGATCATTTCCAAGGAGCAGAAACAACTACACGATGCTGTGGAAGGACTAATACATTTGTTCAAAAACAAAAGCATCTAGTCAGTCATTAATTCTAGATGGCCCATGAATGCATAAATTGTGCAAAGATCTACATAGATAATCAAGGCAACCAAGTTCTACACAAGGTGAAAAGGTTCTGAAAAGACGAGAAGCCTTCTAGGCCACCAGTTGGTCACCTTGCCACCACAACAATGGCCCATTGGATAGGAGACAATGCAATAGAGGGGAGAAAAGAACAGAAGATTGAGAGGAGAAAGGACGCAGGTTTTGTTGCTGTTGTTTTTGTTGTTAATGTTTCCTCTTGCTTCCATGTACCGCTTGTCTTTTACAATCAGTTTATAACTTCGGGGCCCTGGGACTGTTTTTATTGAAACATGACTTAGAAACTGTAAAGCTGTTTTAGGCATTGCTGGGAACCGCTGAAATAGATAAGAAATTGTTATACTCGGCAAAGTTGAAAACAAATAACTATTAGCAAGCTGCCCAACTCTACCAAACTCACAGTGATACTAAATCAATAGAAGGATGCTGATTTATGAGCAGTGAAGTCATTCTCCTCGGAGACCCTGAAGTATACGGACATTGCAGTCTTCAAGCATAACCCCCTCCCAAATTCTATGCTATTTAAAAAACTTTTTAAGAGACTACCATGCTACAGTTCAAATCTGAGCAATTAAATCAAATTGTGCATTTTTACCTTAGAATCAATGGAAATCTGTTGTGTATACTGGAAATAAAGGAAACAGCTATACAGGTTATATTCAGACCTTGGGGGGAAAATTATAGCACCTCTCTAGTCACAGCAGTCCATCAAAATACCTCTGTTTACTCAGGGCATGATGACAAGCAAAATTTAATTGAATAAATTTGAATGAAAATCACTGTGGTAGACAAAATAATGGCCCCCGAAAGATGCCCACGCCCTTAAGCCCTGGGATCTATGAGTGTTACCTGACATGGCCAAGGGGAAGTAAGGTTGCAGGTGGAGTAAATGTAGCTAATCACTAACGTTAAAATAGGTCAATGAGCTTGGGTACCCAGGTGCATCCAATGTAATCACTAGGGTCCTGAAAAGTGGAAGAGTCAGGGTGAGTTGACGTTAGAAAGACTCAGTTGGCCATTGCTGGCTTTGAAGATGGCAGAGGGCCACGAGCCATGGAAATGTGAGCAGCTTCTAGAATCTGGAAAAGTCAGGAAGACAAGATTCTCCCCTGGAGTCTCCAGAAAGAAATGCAGCTCCTCCAACACTTTGACTGCAGCCTAGTGATACCTACTTTAGTCTGGTAACTTGCAGAATGTAAGATAATACATTTTTGTTTAAGGCATTAAGTTTGTGGTAATTTATCAGCAGCAGTAGGAAACTAATACAACCACTAAGAGAAAATTTTTCTTAGTGTAGGAAAATTAGAATAGAGGTTATTCTCAGGAATTGCAACCTGAGCTCTTAATCTTTCTGACATTTTATACATATGAATAGAACTTTAAAACTAGCTAATGTGTATTTTAAGAATGAACAATTGATGCACCATTATTAGCACATATCTATATTTTCTCCTATTTGAGAACAGATTTTCAAAAAGCAATATGATGATTCACATGGCATACTGTGTGTGGATTTATTGACTATCCCTGTAGAACAGCACTCTAATACATCACTAAAACACAGAAAAGTTACAATACAAGCAAACATTATAGCAGTATAAGAGAAGTGGCTTTTTGTCACACTTAGCCTAGTCTCAGATTAGATAACAGAGGAAAACAATAATTATTCCAAATTCAAATTGTGCCAGGATGTATCTGTAGCATATGTCCTTGAAAACAGCAAAGGGTATATAATTTGATATTAGGAAACAGGACAAGCTCTGGAATTCTTAAGAATGAAATGGAAATTGTAATTCCTACGGCACTTGATGGCCACAAGGACCTAATTGTATATGCATATGTATTGTACATATACAATTGTATATGTAAATAGCCTCACACTGTGATACATGGTAGGTGCTCACTAATTAATAGATACCAGTATTAAAAGTCAATATCTTCTCTCCTCTTAATGGTTCTAGAGTATGGTAAATTGTAGCTGGACAGCCTTGGGTTTGGCTAGAGTAGAAAGTTACCTTCATGGTGTCTAATATTTTCTCTTCCATTCCAAATTATTGTAGTATGTGTGTGTGTATGTGTGTGATTTTGTTTTTGTTGTTTTTTCTTATTTTGTTTTACCAAGGTAGCAAAACAGTAGACATGCCACTCTTGCCTGTACCTCAGGGCCTTTGTACTTGGTGTTTCTTCAGCTGAGAATACTTTTCCTCCAGATTTCACATGATGACCTGTCTGTCACTTTATTTGGATTTCTGTCTCCACTTAATACTATCTGATGTTATTTTTTAAATTTCGCTTCTCCAGAGAAAATGAACCAATAAGGATGTGTCTCTGTGTGTGTCTGTGTGTGTGTGCATGTGTGTGTAAAATGAGATTTATTACAAGGCATTGGCTCATGAACTCATGAAGGCTAAGTCCCACAATCTGCTGTCTACAAGCTGGAGACCCAGGAAAGCCAGTGGTTAATTTAGTCCTAGTCCAAAGGCCTGAAAAACAGGGGTGTGGGATGGTAAGTCCCAGTCTGAGGGCAGTGGAAGGACAATGTCTGAGCTTAAGCAATCAGGCAGCAAGAGAATTCAGGCTTCCTCGACCTTTTTGTTCACTTTCAGCCCTGAGTGGGTTAGAAGATGTCCACTCACTATTGGGGAGGCCATCTGCTTTACTCAGTCTACCAATTTAAATACAAATATCTTTCGGAAACACCCTCACAGACACAGCCAGAAATAATGTTTAACCAGATATCTGAGCATCCTGTGGCCCAGTCAGGTTAATATATAAAATTGTCACAATTTTGTACATATTTATTTATTTCTTGCCTGACTCCTTCACTTGAATGGAAACATCATCGATGCAGGGACTTTTGCTTGTTCACTGTTTGATGTCAGCACCTAGGACAGGACCTGGGACTTCGTGCATTCTCAGCAAATGTGATGAAAGAATAAATGTCGGGGCTAAAGCCTCATTTTCTTTTCTTTTTTTTTTTCTTTTTTTGAGATGGAATCTCTCTCTGTCACCCAGGCTGGAGTGCAGCGGTGTGATCTCGGCTCACTGCAACCTCTACCTCCTGGGTTCATGCCATTCTCCTGCCTCAGCCTTCTCAGTAGCTGGGACTACAGGCACCCGCCACCACACCCAGCTAATTTTTAGTTTTTTAGTAGAGAAGGGTTTCACCGTGTTAGCCAGGATGGTCTCGATCTTCTGATCTCGTGATCTGCCTGCCTTGGCCTCTCAAAAGAAGTGCTCTTACAATCTATGTTAATTCATCTTGCTTTATCCGGTGTTCAGAACTGAACTTTGAGTTGAGGTATACCTAAAGCATTCTTTCTGAGCATCAGATGACTTGATGTGGTTATAGTACAAATTGGCACCAAAGGGCACAGCCCAGTAAGTCACAGGCTGTTGCCTTCTAACTCAGTATCATAGTTATGGAGACTTCTGTTGGGGTTTTAGGGTTAATGGAATGAAACAGATGTAGGAGAACCTATCACCTCTGATAGTATTGCTGGATGAAAGAATGAGGTTGGAATGCTAGGTTGTGATGGTTAATTTTATGTATCAACTTGGCTGGGCCAAGGGATGACCAGATAAACTAGTAGGACATTATTTTTGGGTGCATCTATGAGGGTGTTTCTGGAAGATATTAACATTTAGGTAGACTGAGTCAAGATCACCTTCAGCAATATGTGTGGGCACCATCCAATCTGTTGAGATCCTGAAGAGAACAAAAAGATGGAGGAAGGAAAACTCTGCTCTCTCCCTGAGCCAAGACACCAGCTCCTGCTCTCACCTGCACCTTCTCCTGCCCTCAGACATTGGTGCTACTGGTTCTCCAGCCTCTGACTCAGATGGAGACTTACATCATTGACTCCCCAGGTTATGAGAGTTTTGAGTCTGGACTACAACCAGACCATCAGTTTTCCTGGGCCTCCAGCTTACAGAAAGCAGATGGTGAGACTTCTCAAACTCCATAAGCATGTGAGCTAATTTCTCATAAATATCTTACTATACATCTCTGTTGTCAACCTAAAAAAAGACACTAGAGAAAATTTATTTCTATGATATATTGAGTTTACTCAGGGGTAAGAATCAATTATTATAACTGGAATGCATGGCATGGTAAACCACTAATGCATCTGCGAGGGAAGGGCAAAGGGAAGCTTTCATTAGCAAAAACAGAGAGTTTTATAGAAGTAGCTTAGAAATAGAATTCATTGGTTCCAGAGAGCTGTTGTCAGTTCACTGGTGGAGATGTCATTACTGGGTGAGTGTTCTGAGGAAGCTTTCATTAGCAAAAACAGAGAGTTTTATAGAAGTAGCTTAGAAATAGAATTCATTGGTTCCAGAGAGCTGTTGTCAGTTCACTGGTGGAGACGTCATTACTGGGCAAGTGTTCTGAGACATCTTATCTGAATTACTGCAGTACTAAAGAATATCTAGTGATAAACCTTGTCAAAGCAGGAGATGCATGAAGGATGCAAAAAGGTTTCTTGTGGGGCTTTTAGAAAGTCCCTGAAAGCAGTTTTTATCTCCCATATGTGAGCATGAGCCACCTCTCCTTCATACTGTCCTGACCCTATTTTATCCAGGTCTGACAAAAGTGATTTTATCCTGGTATCTGCAACTTCTGACTAAAACATAAGACAAATACTTCTTTCTACTTATTCGGCACGTCCTAGTTTTGGGATAGTTGGTCCAAGAAACAGCCTTGGTTTACAGAACAGACCCTCTGAAGGCAGCCAGCTTCGAGAGAGGATGCTGCCTTGCTTGCTGGCTAACAGGGAGGGTGACCAAACATGTATGAGGTGTTTCATTCATAAATCCTTAACTGCACTGACTCAAGGTATGTCAACAGATGGATGCCAGATCCTTGTTATTGATTAATCAGAGAATTCACTCCTATTGGAGGGAAAGGGATGGCCAGTGTTACACTAGGGAAGTATCCACATGGAAAACAGGAGGACAGGGAAAGAAAGTTTGCTCTAACATCTTCTGAGTCCTTCAAAGTGCTTTTCATCTGTGATTTTGTTTACTCCTCTTACTAAGAAGAGTAAATATTTAACATGAGCAGGAAGTCTGAGACCCAGGGCTAGGAGGATTATTTAGTGTCACATACAGAATAGGGCTCAATAGATCCATATGTAAGAACAACAATGATCTCTCATGGGGAACCAATGGAAAAGTTAAAGTAACTTGCACCTATTTATGGAAAGCTGACATTAACACTCAAATGCTAATTAGAGAAAAATGTGACCAAAATGTTAACCCAAATCTGTTGAAATGAAAAATATATGTGTTACTTTCATTCCAGATTACTTAGTACATCCATGTGATTTATTTTTGGTAGGAAAGTCTTTTAAATGTCATTATATATAAGATCATTTTCAAATCCCAAATACTTACTAAATTCCATGCTCACTAATACATTTTCTAATAAGCATTCTTAACTCATTAGGATGGAATAACTGTTTTTTCTTAGATTTCAACTGACATAGAGGACAGAAACCACTGGAACAAAACTAATGGAATTTTTTCTCCAGATCCAGGTTACCACATCTGTACCTCTGTCTTGGAGTTTGAGAAATAATCAGAACATGCTGTTTTCCTATCTCATGGAAACTCCTTTAAGCTGCAGGCTTGGATATGGGTAGACAAAGGCATAAAGTGTTATGATGGACATTGGAGACTCAGAAGCAGGAAGGGTGGGAGAGGGATGTGGGACTTAAAAAACTACATATTGGGTACGATTAACACTACTCAGGTGACCAGGGCACTAAAATCTCAGACTTCACCCACTATACCTTTCATCCATGCAGCCAAAATCCACTTGTACCCCTAAAGCTATTGAAATAATAATAATTTTAAACAGACACAAGCTTGGGAACAGCATAATGATGGCATTCCCCCGACCCCCTATAACACCACGACATACACTTTGATCACTTTTTTAAAAAGCATTTTAAACAATGGTTAAGTCCTGCTGGGTCAATCTACTAAATAAGGCATCAGTGACAAAAAAATTCACATATAGCTGGAAAGTTTGCTGTGAACCCAATCACTCTAAATTCACAAAATGTTGAGTTTTTGCAGTAAAGCATTGGAGAAGTGTGAAGGCATTTATTTAGACAATAATTTTGTGGATCTTTATCAGGCAATTAGCCTGTATGGGCCTAATTGGGTTCTTAATGGGTTCTTATTTCCAAAGAAAAGTTTAACTTCCAGGTGCATTTCTTGACCTATAACTATCTTTTTACAAATAAAATTATCTCACTATTAAGGGATGAATTTTTTCCTACCCCAAAATTCATTTGTTGAAACTCTTACCTGCAGTACCCTAGACTATGGCTGTATTTGGTGATAAGGGCTTTGAAGTGGTAATTCAGTTAAAATGAGGTCATCTGGTGAGCCTTAATCCAATTGGACTGGTATCCTACTAAGAAAAGATTAGGATACAGACATGCCAAGAGGGAAGCCCGTGTGAAGACACAGGGAGAAGACGGCACCTGCCAGCCAAGGAAAGAGGCCTCAGGAGAAGCCATCCTTGCTGAAATCATGGTCTCAGACTTCTGGCCTCCAGAATCATGTGAGAATAAATTCCTGATGTTTAAGTCACTCAGTCTCTGGTACTTTGTTAAGGCAGCCCAACAGACTAACACAGCTACTTTAATAAAGAAGATTTTCGGCCGGGTGCGGTGGCTCAAGCCTGTAATCCCAGCACTTTGGGAGGCCGAGGCGGGTGGATCATGAGGACAGGCGATTGAGACCATCCTGGCTAACACAGTGAAACCCCATCTCTACTAAAAATAGAAAAAATTAGCCAGGTGTGGTGGTGGGCACCTGTAGTCCCAGCTACTTGGGAGGCTGACCAGGAGAATGGTGTGAACCCAGGAGGTGGAGGTTGCAGTGAGCCGAAATTGCATGACTGCACTCCAGCCTGGGTGACAGAGCAAGACTCTGTCTCAAAAAAAAAAAAAAAAAATTAGCTGGGCATGGTGGTGTGTACCTGTAATCCCAGCTACTCAGGAGACTGAGGCAGGGAAATCACTTGAACCCAGGAAGCAGAGGTTGCAGTGATATGTGATCTCACCACTGCACTTCAGCCTGGGCTACAGAGTGAGACTCTGTCTCAAAAAAGAAAAGAAAAGAAAAGAAAAAGAGAAGAAAAGAAAGAAAGAAAGTGTTTCCCCTTGAGGCATATCACACATGGATTCAGTTCCCCAACTCTTGTTAAGCTGCCACAGGGCTTTGCCTGGGCATGTCCCTGCCTGTTCCTGTCTTCTGCCCTTCTGGGCCCTCCTGCTCTCCTTTGGTTATGCAGCTTTGAAATTACTCCAAACATTTACATAGTTTGCTACCTGAATGATACATGTGTGAAGGTTGATTGTACAAATTGGGTTATTCTTTTTTTGTCTGTTTGTTTCTAGATGCCCTGAGATCAGTTTCTAGCTTTTTCTTTTTTAAATTTTACTTTAACTTCTCGTATACATGTGCAGAACATGCAGGTTTGTTACATGTGCCATGGTGGTTTGCTGCGCCTATCAACCCATCATCTAGGTTTTAAGCCCTGCATGCATTAGGTATTTGTCCTAATGCTCTCCCTCCCCTTGCTTCCCACCCCTGATAGGCCCTGGTGTGTGATGTTCCCCTCCCTGTGTCCATGTGTTCTCATTGTTCAACTCTCACTTATGAGTGAAAGCATGGTTTTCTGTTCCTCTGTTAGTTTGCTGAGAATGATGGCTTCCAGCTTCATCCATGTCCCTGCAAAGGACATGAATCCATTCTTTTTTATGGCTGCATAGTATTCCATGGTGTATTTGTGCCACATTTTCTTTATCCAGTCTATCATTGATGGGCATTTGGGTTGGTTCCAAGTCTTTGCTATTGTAAATAGTGCTACAATAAATATACATGTGCATGTGATTCTTATCACATCCAACTAAAACAGAGTTGAGAAGCCAGGAGATAAAGCACTCATGTTACAAAACGTTGCTCCAAGAATGTAATCTCTGCAAGTCTGACTGCTGGAACTGCTTTTGAGACCAGTTTTATCTGTAACTTCTGAGATAACTTGCTACAACTCTGTGACTAATTTTTCCCACCACCTTTGCTCATCATTCAGAGCTTGCCAGCTCCCCAAACCCTTCCTAGTGCCAATGAACTTACTCAAAGAGGAATACATAACATTTCTCCTTTTTATAAAACCTCTAACCTTCTCTTTGTTCTTCAGAGAGAGTGTGTCCAGGGTTGGTTCCTTCCAGTGGGTTCGTTGTCTCGCTGACTTCAAGAATGAAGCCACGGACCTTCACGGTGAGTTTTACAGCTCTTAAAGGTGGCATGGATCCAAAGAGTGAGTGGCAGTAAGATTTATTGTGAAGAGCAAAAGCCCTGTCCTGTAACCCAAAATGGTCCCTGGACCCTGCTGACCAGAATAGTTGTGCTCACCGAAGCAGCAGCAGAAACACTAGTTTTCCTCCTATACCACAAAGAGAACAGAGAAATGTAAGATTTAGTGGCCCTTACCGACGCATTCTCGAAAACCTGTTAGAGTCCTAAGAGTTTTCTCCTGTTAGTATTAGGACCTTACCCCTGTCCTATAAAGATGATATGCCCCAAAAACGGAGTGGAGGGCTATACCCTGAAGGAGGGAAGGAATCTCCCAGATTGGAAGAGTAACAACTTTTGTCCTCACTTATCATATGAATACGAAGGATATAATTTCTGAGGCTCTCCATATCCTAGCTTCAGGAATCACTTTGTTAGGCCTGCTAGTCTGAGGAGGGATCCTAAAATTCCAGATAGTCCCCCACCCCACAACAAGGCTTTGGGCAAAGATTATGTCTTTCTGATTGGTGAGCCTGGGTGCCTAAAGAAAGGAACAGAGTCCCAAAATTTATACTAGAAATCATTCTTATAGGAGAATCTAGAAAAGCACCAGAGACAGGGAGTGGTTTTTAGAAGCAGGACTAGCCTCAGAGAATAGAGACAGGAGGAAGTTTGTCTGACAGGTGTTAGGACCCAGGAGACAAGGGTCAGGATAGATAGGGTAGATGGGTGAGTCTTGCTTGGGCGACATGCCTTTGAGAGTTCCACTCATGGCTGCAGGGTCAGCCAACTTTTTGTCAGGACCCCGGAGTTGAATGGCTTTCCTCTCTGTTGACCCTCAGCTCAGCCCAGAAGTACAGGAAAAGCGGAAGCTGGTTCCAGGCAAACCAATGCTCCCAGCTCTGAAGAGTCAGAGGTTGTTAGAGAGCCCTTTCCCAGAAAGCCTGACACCTGTGTCTTTAGTCTGGTGGCTGCACTAGTCACTTTTAACTGGCCAACAGGTGCCCACTGTTTAGCCCCCAAATTGTAAGGAAACATAGGACAGAATAGCAAGCAAAAGGGTTCCAATGGTATGCACCACTTGGTGATAGTCCCTTCGTGGTCTCCAAGATGTGTCTGGAGTTGGTTCCTTCTGGTGGGTTCGTCATCTCGCTGACTTCAAGAATGAAGGTGTGGACCTTCCTGGTGAGTGTTAGGTTTTTTTTTGTTTTTTTTTTTGTTTTTTTTTTGAGACAGAGTCTTGCTCTGTCACCCAAGCTGGAGTGCAGTGGCGTGATCTCAGCTCACTGCAAGCTCTGCCTCCCAGGTTCACGCCATTCTCCTGCTCAGCCTCCTGAGTAGCTGGGACTACAGGTGCCCACCACCACACCTGGCTAATTTTTTGTATTTTTAGTAGAGATGGGGTTTCACCATGTTAGCCAGGATGGTCTCAATCTCCTGACCTCGTGATCTGCCTGCCTCAGCCTCCCAAAGTGGTGGGATTACAGGCATGAGCCACCATGCCTGGCCTAGTGTTACAGCTCTTAAATGTGGCACAGACCCAAAGAGTGAGCAGCAGCAAGATTTACTGTGAAAAGCGAAAGACCAAAGCTTCCACAGTGTGGATGGGGACCTAATCAGGTTGCCACTGCTGGCTAGGGTGACCAGCTTTTATTCTCTTATTTGTCCCTGCCCACGTCCTGTTGATTGGCCCATTTTACAGAGCACTGATTGGTCCATTTTACAAAGCACAGATTGGTCCATTTTACAGTGTGCTGATTGGTCCATTTTAGAAACCTCTAGCTAGCCAAAGAGAGCTGATTGGTGCATTTTTACAGAGTGCTGATTGGCACATTTTACAAACCTCTAGCTAGCCACAGAGCACTGATTGGTGCGTTTTACAATCCTAGCTACAGAGCACTGATTGGTGCGTTTTACAATCCTCTTGTAAGACAGAAAAGTTCTCCAAGTCCCCACTCAACCCAGGAAGTCCAGCTGGCTTCACCTCTCAAGAACTCTTTCAGTTCTCACCAGAGATGATCTCTCCCTGGTTTGCAAACTGATATTGCTGATAAAACTCTTTTTTCTACTCTCAAGCCATTCTGGTGGTCCTTTGGACAACATATGCCTTGCTTTAGTAAGGACTGGGAGCGTATTTCCCCCTCCCATGGAGAACAAGGTGTCTTATCAAACCCCATACATGAGAACTTGGAGCTACTTCTCCTCCCCTCAGGAATGTGACATCACAGCTTATCAGACCCCGTATGAGTTACTGAGCTTGACTACTGGACTTCAAGTCCAATAAACCTAAGAGTTTGACAGACACTTTAAGAGCTGAGGTCATGGCAGGGTTTGCTCTGTCAGCCATTCTCCGATGACCAGGAGCTTGTGCTGTGACAGGGCTGCACTGTCCACAACTTCTCCCCAACTTCCCTCTAGTATCCAGGGACCACCCCAGCCTTCTCCAGTCTCCACTGTGATGGCCAACCCAGTTTCCCTCAAGAACTGCTAGTATAAAGGAACACCTCAAGCTTTAATTAGAAGTTACTTCCCAAAAAGACTTTCATCCTAATGCAGCAATAGACTTTAATAATTGAGGACCTCACTCATCTGTGGTCAGTGTGCCTCATCTCTCAAGTGGATTCCCTGGGAGATTTGTTCACAATGTTATCTTCTTTAAGTGTTCTGAACCTAAGAAAAAAATTCTCTTTGCATGGGGATAAACCACAGATCTATGAAATCATACTTTGACCATCTCCTTGTTTTAACCATGCAAAAACACCTTTGTGGTTCATTCCCCTACTGGCTTGACCCTTGGCTTTCTTCCGTTTTTCAACAAATGGAGGCTCAGAAGCCCCTAAGCAGGTTTAGCAAGGTGCCCATGGGCCGCCACATGCCCAGCCTCAGTGTGCCCTCCCCCAGGGCTGTGCCTCCTCTGCTTCACCCAGCACCTGAAATGTCCCTCCTTCTGAGCAGCGCCAAGTATGGGTTTGTGCTGCTGCCCCACCCGCTGCCCCTAAGGGCTCCTATAAGGCACGTGCATCCCTCTGCCCTGGCGCTGGGGCACTGCCTTGCATCAAACCCCATATTGTCTTCTCTCCCTCTAGAGAGTTAGCTTTCAGGGAGGACAGAAGGATGCAAAGGTAAAAATATTGTTGTTTGCTGTGAAGGTTACAAAAAACACAATTGTACCAAAACAGAGACAAAAAGGTGGGCTGGATTGTTTTCCAAGGATCCTTTCATTTTTAATGCCACTGTTTCACTCTTAGATGCGCTGCTAGTTTTGTCACAGTTCAACATACACTTTATAAAACTGGTTTTTTGTCATTGAACTTTTTTTGAAAAATGTATAATGACCATGGACGTCCTTTTGCTGGAGGCTCTCTCTAGGGTCTTACTCCATGTTTCTTTGTAGATAATGATACTACAGTATGTTTATTTCTCATGGGTTGTGAGGAGACTAAATGATTAAATATATGTAAAGTGCCTGGGACAAAATTTGACACCTTCGTGCCCTAAATAAAAGCTTATTAAATAAATACATAGATTTGGAATTATTGGCTGGATTCTATGTAATTATTCCTGACCCAGAATCTCTTAAGAAATATAGTCCCTGGACCTACCTTTGGCAACCACTGCCGCTCACCACTCATCCCCTTTGCCCGCCTCATTTTAGTTACTAATGGGTGCAGCTGGGTTTGGGGATCAGGGAAGACAGTGGACATGGACTTGTACCAATACCTGGACTCTTTACACACCAAAACCTGGGGGCCAGGCACTGTTCTAGGTGCCAGACATTTAATTCACATCACAGATGTGCCATGTAAGTACAACTATTTTCCCTATTTTACGACAAGGAAATTTAGACCCAGGCAGGTTAAATAACTTTCCCAAGTTATTCCCCTACCACCCCCCACCCCCAACCCACCCCAGCTCAAGCCTAGGCTGTCAGGGTTTGTGTTATTAGCTGCATGCTTGAATCCAAGAAGCCCAGGGGTCCTGCCTGTGTCAACAGCCTGGGAGCACAGTGACATGAGCTCAGAACCGGGAATCATCATCAAGTCTGTGTTCCCTTTTCTCAAGCATCCAACACATGGTCAGTTGGGCCACAGATGGGAGAGGAAACTTCTAGAGTCACTTAGCAGAATGGAGGCTGGAGACAGGTTGGCCCTGACATCACAGGGGCTGTTCTCTCCTACTCGTGCCTCCCTCCTGGGAAAATTGTGGGGGACAGACATGGTGACAGTACCTGGGACCTGAGTCAAGCATCCTATGTGGAGGTCTGAGTTTCCTTTGACAGAGTGTCCTGGCATCCTTCGTCTGTGATCACGGGGACACAGTCCCACTATTTTGTCCCATGGATACTGCTGCTGTGCAAACTCCATGTACAGGGTGTCACAAAGCTCACTCTGTTGTAAATACAGCTGGGTGATAGAGAATTTCATTAGTTTGTTTCTAAAGAAATACTAGAAAGCAGATTGAATTAGAAAAAAATGGAAGTGGAAAGAGGAGTTTTCTAGAGTTGACATTTTTACAAGAATCTAAGCATTGGTATCTAGGGGGGAGAAAGCCCAGAGTAATAATTTATTTAACTGTTGCAAATTGGAATGATGCTAATTAAATTTCATGTGTTGCTCGTGATGTTTATTGCTGAAACGTCCATTACCCTGCTGATTCTGGCAGTGAAATAAACATTATAATTTTTCAACAGCTGTAGTGTAAAATTTTAGAAATTGGACTATGAGTAGCACAATTGGGGTTTACTGTTTTGGATTACCAAAGTGTCTAGCCTTTGCCATTCAGGATAATTGTGTGGAAGCGGACATTGTGTGGGTGGAAGTCACAGCAGACGCTTCCCTGTGGCGCTGGAACCTGGAGGCTGCTCTGCAGGGGGCTGTGACCATCCCTCCTCATGAAGCCATGGGTGGCTATTAGGCAATGCAGCAGCTGTTGCAAATAAGAGCCAGGGTGTCCTGGTGACTGCTGCACCTTGCCCCTAGTAGGAAATGCTGCTGCCTCTGAGCAGGGCTCAGGGGCTGTGAGTAGTGATCGGCAGCAGGGGGGCTGTGCAGCCTGAGCTCCTGATTCCTCGAACCCATGTGCACACCTGGAGAATGGCACACACTTCACCTCCTGGGCACCAAGGCCCCTCCTTCGTGAGACTTACCCCATTCATGTGAGCCCTGGGAAGAAGGAGGCATTTTCAGATGTTTTTAGAGAGAGGGTTCCTGGAGCGCTAATCAGAGCCGTCTATGTTCGAGGATGTTGTTATGGATGCACTCATTTTTCAGGATGAAAGTCCACACTTTCCTCACTGATGGTTCTCCCTCTGTTCAGGGCCTTCATTACCATGTCTGGCACGACCTTGATGCAAATGAAACATTTCCAAGAACAAGGAGCTACAACAGGAACTCAAATGTTGCATTTATAATGATTCCCACTTCGGCTTTTTGACTTTAGAGTGCAAGGAAAAAGGTGCAATTTCTTATTTGGGCAAAAACAAAACAAAATAAACAACGAATGCAAATCCAAACTGGAGTCTGTTACTGTGAGGTAGAGGGCTCTTAAAGGAAACAATCTAACTCTAAAAATGGAACAAACCAGAGCAGCTGCCCTGAAGAATCTAGGTTGTTTCCACCCAAGCTTCACCTGACGCTTGTGAATGGAGACGCCAACGACACCCATGAGCACAGACCTGCTCTCAGGGAGGGATTTTACCTTCATCTGCACAAAGCACCCTGCATAGATCCATGGGGGCTCATTGGCACTAAATAGAAAAATAGATCCCTTCTGCCTCATTCCAGTTCACACCCATGTAGCCACAGAGCTGGCAAAAAGAATAAAATAAAGTTTTAATCTATCCCATTCTCAATCTCACTGCATTTACATTTATTAACCAACTCCATTACTAAGTATACACTCCAACGTTTGCAAAATGCTGACTACATTATGTAATCTACAATGTCCAGAAGTTAGTTCATTAAAATCTGAATTTAAATTCTATGTCCATTTAGAAGCTATTTCTATTATATTCTTCTGTAATTGGTTAAGCCTCATGAGTATAAATGCAGGAATATGGATTTTTCAATGAACGTTAAATAATCTTGTTGATTAAATTAAAGTCAAAGTAATGTTTGCTTAGAAATTACAGGATTATATTTCATTATTATTTAATTTACTTATTTTTAATTCCTGGCCTGTCATGAAGATGGCAAAAGCTGATGTGTTCTCTTGTTTCCTATACTATACTATGGAACATGGAATATGTGTGTGTGTGGGGGGGGGTGTTTGTGTGTGTGTGCACACAAACACAAGATACACATACACATTTAAGTTTAAAAACAATTTCCTTGGATAAATACTAGGTATTCAAAGAAAACTCATTTAAAGGTTAGGCAAATCTAAGTGTACAGGATTTTTATTGCACTTTGCTAAGTATAGTCTAGCTGTTGACTGTATACTGTTTTGTTATGTCTGCAACAGTTTCATTTGCATGCACTTCACTAGTTAGTTTCCTAGACAAGTAATCTCCAGATAAGTGCACCACGACCCCTCTCTCTAAAAACATCTGAAAATGCCTCATTCTTCACAGAGCCTACTAATTGTCACTTTAAATTGGGGAAGGGGGCTGAACATTGGTTACACTGTGGTGAGAAGGGTCAGGTCCGCCAAATGTGGGTATCAAGGAAGTAACCTGCACATTTTCAAAAACAGCCTTCGGGAATGGCAGGCTTTGCCTGCTGGTGCACTGAGTACATGGCTGGGTCCCTAAGCTGAAAGTGCCGAGGCTGCCTGGGTGGAACGCTCAGCTCTGCCGCTTCTGAGTTCAGAAAATTAGGCAAATTATTTCATCTCACTTGGCTTCAGTTTTGTCATTTTTAAATTCTGAATAATGATAGCAGAACCCAATTTCTAGATTTATAAGACATAATTTATATAAGGTGCTATGAAACGAGTTAGCTCATAATCAGAGTTGGCTAGTTCTAACACTTATTACAATTATTACATCAACTTTCTTTCTGTGTGGTCCTGAGAGGTCACTTGTCTTGGGAGTATGAGTTTCTTCATCTGTAGAACAGGGAGGTTGATTAGCCAATCTTAGGATTTTATGATTCTCTTCCTGTTAGATAATTGCCTGGAAATAGGGTCCTGTCCCTCCACCTCTACACTCTCCCATGCTGTGTGCAGGCAGATGTGACCCCTAGCTGCATGAGGGCAGGCCTGGCCCCATGGCAGCATTATTCGCTTTGCCGGGGAAAGGAGGGCATCACAGATGATCCCAAGCTGCGTCTTGAAGAAACACAAAACTAAAGATTTTGCATGTGCATCTAGGAGCAAGTTTCACACTGGAATCACTTCCTTGTTCCTGAGATTCCCTTCCTCATGCATCTTTTTCTGTGGGGGTAGATGATACGGTTTGGCTGTGTCCCCCACAAATCTTATTTTGAATTCCCACATGTTGTGGGAGGGACATGGTGGGAGGTAATTGAATCATGGGGGCAGGTCTTTCCCACGCTGTTCTTGTGATTGTGAATAAGTTTCATGAGATCTGATGGCTTTATAAGGAGGATTTTCCCTCCATAAACTCTCTCTCTCTGCCTGCTGCCATCCATGTACTACATGACTTACTCCTCCTTGCCTTCCACCATGATTGTAAGGCCTCCTCAGCCACTTGGAACTATAAGTCCATTAAACCTCTTTCTTTTGTAAATTGCCCAGTCTGGGGTATGTCTTTATTAGCAGTGTGAAAATGGACTAATACAGTAGAGAATTAGTGAGAAACTCAACTGAGAAAAAAAAACCTACAGAGAAGCAGAATCCAGAGTTATTCATTCAAGGACCAGGACATGGGGCATGTGTGGCATTCTCCTGGCTGCTCTTGCTCATAGGTAGAGGTGGATGGAAACTCCATGCATATCACCCATCCCCACCTCCTGCCACCTGTCCCTAAAGCCTCCCTTGCCGTCTCCCTCCCCGCCCCTCCCCATAGGCAGTGCTTTCCCAGGCTCTCAGGCAGCCCTGCTCACTTCCTCAGTGGCTGGTCTGCCAGTCATCAGCTGAGAGCAGACCCTCCATTCACCTGGTTTCCTGTACTATGCTGTACCATGGAACATGCAATATATGTGATTGTGTGTGTGTGTGTGTGTGTATGCACAAATATCAGATACCCCACACAGTTCAATTTAAAGAAGACTATTTCCTTTGATAAATACCAGACATTAAAAGAAAACTTATATAAAGGGTATTCAAATTTAGGTTTACCAGACTAATTGTTATTTACCAGGTTAATTAGCTATTATAGCCTGGAACCACACAAAGGGGTCAGCATCCTGCTCCCCAACCTTCCAAGCAGGTGTGAAGGGATCCGTGGGGAGATTCCTGCCAGGTTTCCTAACTGGTGAGGTGGGGGTGGGGTGAGGGGCAGAGAACAGCTTCCCAACAGACAGCCAGGCATCTGGGGGACCGCCAGGTGGGAGTCTGTGCTCACAAAGAAGACATTCCAGGTTGGCCTCAGCAACACTCACAGCTCCCTCCCTGCAGCCTGCACACCCTCGCTCAGGACCCCCGGATGTTTTAGGATTCTCTCACCAGCCACCAGCCAGGACCTTTGTAGCTGCTTCGGGTGGTGTCTGGAACCACGCTCCCATCCTGCTACAGACGCCTGTGGTTAGAAAGCCCTGGGCATCTGTTCAGCAGAGGGTCCTGCCAGGCTCCTCTCATTCAGAGGGGACAGAATTCTCCCCCTGACAGACTTTCTTTTTTTTTTCTTTTTGAGAGGGAGTCTCACTCTGTTGCCCAGGCTGGAGTACAGTGGTGCAATTTTGGCTCACTGCAAGCTCCGCCTCCCGAGTTCACGCCATTCTCCTGCCTCAGCCTCCCAAGTAGCTGGGACTACAGGCGTCCACCACGACGCCCGGCTAATTTTTTGTATTTTTTAGTAGAGACGGGATTTCACTGTGTTAGCCAGGATGGTCTCGATCTCCTGACCTCGTGATTCTCTCCCTTCAGCCTCCCAAAGTGCTGGGATTACAGGCGTGAGCCACCGTGTCCGGTCGACAGACTTTGTTTCTATCATCATGTGGGGAGTGAACATGGATCTCTTCCTGCCTGAAGGGGACACGAGGATATTGACCCTTTGTGGGATTCCAGGCCTTTCACCGACTCCCGGACCCAGGTGAAGGAAGCCAGGGAAAGGAATGCTATGGGGAGAGGGTGGAGAAGGCAGAGAGCAAAGGAAGGCTGTAGGGACGGGTGGACAGGTGGAAGCCCAAACCACGCAGTGGTGAGTGGACGTCAGGGTCCACAGTGCCATGCGGAGGTGTGTATTTCACCATACCCCGTGCCCGAGAGGCTACAGAGCGGGTCCGTTCAGCTGTCCTCGTACCCACATGGGACCCCCACCACTGCAACACCAGAGGCCCGGGGCCTGCCCTCCTTGTTTGGAGGTTCTGATTTCCCCAGGATCTTGGTGAGTTTTCTTGGGCCACAGTAAATACCCTCAGAACTCTTGTCCTCACCTTCTCTCCAGCAGTTTCGCCCGATTGACAGCGGTGAGTGCCTTAGGATGCAGCTCAGAATCCCTTCCCCGCAGGGGGATCTGAGCGCCTCCAGCACTCGCTCCCTGCCTCCGTAGCCCTGAACTCCACTTTTATCTCCTCAGACCTAGGAAACTGTCACAGTTTCTAAGCGTTCTGCTCGGTCTCTCTGACCTTCAATACTGAAAAAGCAGCAAATACGTGCAGGGAGAGTGCTAACCCAATTCAACGCATATCCCTTCTCCCTGGATTCTTGGCGCTTCCATTCCTGGCCTTTGCGATCACTCTCTGACACCGGCAAGTAGCTGCTTTTTGTTTTTTATCTGGCATTTATATTTATTTTTCGTGGTGGTGGTGGTGGTGAGGGGGCTTCTTGGCGCAATAAACATGTTTCTGACCTGTGAAAACCGCACAAGAACGTGAAGACCTGCGGGTCTAACTTCTCACCAAGCAGCTGCAGGGCTCCTGTTATCTCTAATAGGGGACGTTTGACACTCACAGGGAGAATTAACTCATTTTTACAGACCAAGCTTGATTTTTTAAAAATCAGTTTTTAGGCCGGGCATGGTGGCTCACGCCTGTAATCCTAGCACTTTGGGAGGCCAAGGAGAGTGGATCACGAGGTCAGGAGATTGAGACCATCCTGGCTAACATGGTGAAATCCCGTCTCTACTAAAAATACCAAAAAAATTAGCCGGGCGTGGTGGTGGTCACCTGTAGTCCCAGCTACTTGGGAGGCTGAGGCAGGAGAATGGCGTGAACCTGGGAGGCGGAGCTTGCAGTGAACCAAGATTGCACCACTGCACTCCAGCCTAGGCCACAGATTGAGACGCCGTCTCAAAAAATAATAATAATAATAATAAATAAAAATCAGTTTTTAAAAAATCAAAGTAAAATTTACCCAACATAAAATTAACCATTTTAACATGTACAGTTCAGTGGCATTGATTACATTCATGGTGCTGGGCAACCATTACTTCTATCTATTTAGTTCCAAAACATGGATATCAGCTTACAAGGAAACTCCATACACATAAAGCCATCCCTCCCTTTGCCTCTTCCTCAGCCTTGGGAAACCACCAGCCTGCCCCTTGTCTCTATGCATTTACCTATTCTGCATATTTCATGTAAAGGGGCCATACAATACCTGGCTTTTTCATAAAGCATCATGTTTCTGAGGTTCATCTACGTTGTATCAGTACTTCATTCTTTTATGTTTTTGTTTATTATTATTATTATTATTATTATTATTTTGGAGACAGAGTCTTATTCTGTTGCCCAGGCTGGAGTGCAGTGGCTTGATCTCAGCTCACTGCAACCTACACCTCCCAGGTTCAAGCGATCCTCCTGCCTCAGCCTCCCTAGTAGCTGGGAATACAGGTACACACCACTGCGCCCGGCTAATTTTTTTTGTATTTTTGGTAGAGACGAGGTATGGCCATGTTGGCCTGGCTGGTCTCGAACGCCTGACCTTAGGGGATCCAGCTGTCTCGGCTTCCCAATGTGCTGGGAATACAGGCGTGAGCCACTGCACCTGGTCCGACACTTCATTCTTTTTAAATGACTGAAGAATATTTCATTTTGCCAATATACCACATTTTGTTCACTTATCCATCAGTGGATAAGTTTGGGTTGTTTCCACCTTTTGGCTATTGAGAATAGTATAATCAGTATAACTTTTACATCCACATGTGTAACGATTATATGTTAGGTGAATGTCAGTCTCTGATACAAACAACTGGAGCTTATTTTCATGCACAACCCATTCTTATTACAAAAGTTCTTGAGAGAGCTGGGCATGGTGGCTCACGCCTGTAATCCCAGCACTTTGGGAGGCTGAGGCAGGCAGATCACTTGAGATCAGGAGATCGAGACCAGTCTGGCCAACATGGTAAAACTCCATCTCTACTAAAAATAGAAAAAATTAGCCAGGCATGGTGGTGGGTGCCTGTAATCCAAACTACTCCGGAGATGGAGGCAGGATAATTGCTTGAACCTAGGAAGCAGTGGTTGCAGTGAGCCAGGATCATGCCACTGCTCTCCAGCCTGGGTGACAGAGCGAGACTCTGTCTCAAAAAAGTAAACAAAACAAACAAAAACACAAAGTTCTGGATGGTGTATCCCCATCGCTCAGGGAGGGACATGACTTTGTCTTCTCTCTGATGCACTCTGGGCCCCAAAAGCAGCAGGCAGGGTGATGCTGGGTCTGAGGCCCAGGTCCAGATCCCATCCTCCCTGCAGCTCATGAAAACGGGGAGTCAGCCGTCACACCCTCCAGCCCTGTGTGTGCCTCGTTCCTATGGACATCCTAGAAGCTCAGCCCTGTGACATTGAAGAAAGCCCTCAGACTGCACAGTGGGTTGGTGCTCAGCACCCTTTATTTATCACTGGAGATAGGCAATTACATTTCTGCTTGTGGGAAAAATGAATGACAGCAGGACCGGGGGCCTACAAATGCATGAAGAAGTAAAGCCCCTCTGTCCACAAAGGCTTCACTGTACTTCTCTAGCCTTTCTATTCAATTCTTTACCTTAGGAATTTGAAAATGTAATAGTCTATCTCATGGTAATTTCTGAAACAGTTGTCTTCATTTTTTAGAGATGAATATGCAGGATCATGATCAAAACATCTCCTGAGGCCTCCTTGGTGCCATGCATTATACTGATGACATAGAATAATCCATTTAATCCTCACCACAGCCCTGTGCGGGAGGTCCTGTTTTGATTCTGATTTACAGGTGCGAACACTGAGGCACTGAAAGATGGACACAGAGGGAGCTGGGCTAGTACGCAGCAGAGCTGGACTTAAACGCAGACTGCCTGGCTCCTGGTTCCCTGCTTGCAACTGTTAGCAGCCATCTGCACGTGTGGCTATCAAAAATGAGCTCTCAAACAACATTTGGCATCCAATTTCCAATCCCCATTTTATAATTTTGCATGAAACAAATTATGTTACTATGATGAATTACTGAGATGAAGTTCTGATGCACTTTGTTCATGTTTAATTGCTTTGGAACCTGACTTTTTAAGCACCTGGAAGGAATCAGTGTCAAGTTAGTTTTGAAATGAACAGACACTGCCTCTTCTGATGAATCAGGAATAATCACCAGGTAGGAGTGTAATCTCACTGCGATTTATTTGAGTGGTTCACGGACTTTGCATCCTAATTTGGATCCTAATTTACATCCTAACTTTAAAGTTCTGGAATGTCAATGGACAGCTGCGTGAATAACTTTGTTTACAAATTAAGATGCAAATATTGGAAGAGAGAATAAAGCTATTCTGGAGTATATGTCAGGAGTGGGCACTATTTTCTCACCTGTAAATTTTCACCACTTTCTTTTTAATTTGCTGCCTCTCGATTTGTTTTAAAGTTTTTTTGTCTTTCTTCATAGACTTGATGGGTTAAAGTAATACAATAATAATTTAAAAATATTAGCATCTGAGAAACTAGAATTTTAATTGTGTAGTTCTTTAGGATGTTGTCTCAAACAGCTTTTCTTATATTTTTAAGTTTGGTCTACATAATAGAAGCATTTTAAAACATCAAGCAAGTCATAATTGTCTCAGTTTACTACTTATTCAGTTAAAAAGAAACAGAAAGACTAACGACAGTGCTTATTGGATTCCAAACCACCAACCCACATTTAAAAAAATATCAATCTTCATATTTCCCTGAGTCAATTTTTTCTTTTAACCATTAGTATGAGCTAATCCTTATTCAGCATAAAGCTAGGCATTACATTAAGAACTTGCATTTCATAGTCACCACAAAATGGCCTAAAATTAGTATTTATTCCATTTTGTAAATGAGCAACCTGAGGTGTAAAAAGATGCAATAACCTGCCCAAGGTCCTTCAGCTAGCGCATTTTAGAGCTGGGATTTTACACCGGGTTGCCAGAACTAGAGGCCTAGTGACCGTCCAAGCCCATCTCCTTACCTCCCGGGCCTCAGTTCAGCTATTCCCTGTCTTTAGAACAAATAACAGCATTCTATAACTAAATAATTAGCAAAACAAGTTTTTTTCTTGGAAAATGCCTTTTAACCTACCATTAATCCACTTGTTAAGTTTTTACTACATTCAAGGCAAAGAAGTGTAAAATATAATCCCTATCCTCAAGGAGCTTACAGGGATTGCAATGGGAATTTGTAACATAGTGAGAAAACTATGTCGAATGGTAGTTCAAACCCTGCAACACAGTTTTGATGCTTACCACCTGGAGTTAGTTACAGGTGCCACAGATTAAGGGACTACCCTTCCTTCAGATACCAGCCATACTTCTGGTGTCCCCAGTCCTCTTGCACTGCTGAACAACTGGCTAGAAATGTGGGCATCACCATGACCCTTTCGAGTTTGACAATTTGCTAGAACAACTCAGAGGACTCAGGAAATACTTATGCTTAGTTTTATTATAAGTAATAAAAATTTGGACCCGCCAAGGAAGAAACACATTTGGCAAAGTCTGGGAGGGTCCCAAACACAGAGCCTCCATGCCCATCCCTGTGGAATCTGAACCTGTCATCCTCTCAGGATATCCACATGTTTACCAGCCAGGAAGCTTCCCTGAGCTTCGGTGCCCCCAGTTGTTACTGAGACTGTATCATAAAGGCAGGATTGACTTAATCATTGGCCACATATTTTAACTGAATCTCTAGCCCCACCCCTCAGAGATTGGAGGTCAAACTTAACATCTTGTGTCTCAAAGCCCAACTCTCCAATCACTTGGCTGCTCTTTTTGGCACAGCTTACCTTTTTCTTAAGCACAAGTTCAGGTGTGATCCAAGGAGCTCATGAATAACAATGACACTCCTATTACTCAGGAATTCCCAAGAGTTTGAGAGTCTTCCAGGGACCAGGGACAAAGGCCAGTCTAATTCTTCATTACTCAACAGGCGACCCTGTGGCTTTTGACTATGGTTCTTTTATATGTCTAAAATGTGGAGGAGCTACTGTAGAGTATGAATGAAAAGCTTTTAACTCAATTCCCAGTATTTTTGACTGTCATTACCAGTATCATCATTTTACCGACTATGCCAGTGTTTGACCATATTTCAATATGGTAAAATAATCTGAAAAATAAGAGTAAGAAATGTTGACATATTACTAGAATCTCATTCAGTCATTAATAATTAGTCCAGCCCATCATCATATGGTGTAACCAAAATGTCTCCCAGGGTGACATCACTCGCGTTCACAGCTTCTGTTCAATTCTGTCAAGTTCCACAAGCAGGAGTGCTTTCAGCAATATATGGCTTCACTCTTGCCTGCATCTGGAATCGCTGAGCTAAGAGACAATATTATCTCTTGCCCTCAGCCCCTCTTAAAGTATTAATATAATATTGGATTTTCCTCATTGTGTAACCCAGATTATAAACATTGTTATAATCAACTAGTGTTTCTTCTTCTCACCAGTTATGAGTTTCTAAGCTTTTCCACATTTAGAAAGCACATTAGGTTCAGCCATTGTGCTGGTCTAGATTCCTGGCAGCAATACATGTTTAGCAAGTGCCTTCCACTCAGTGGACTCCCATTCACATAGGATGAGGTACAGAACTAGGGGGGCGTGTCAACCACTAAGCAATACATCTGCATTTCCTGTCAACCTCAGTTTTGCCAGATGGGGTAAAGACACAATCTACCCCATCTGGTCCTTAGGAATTTTAACATGAAGGTTTGAAAGCACAGTTACAGCTTTTACTTAGGAATTATCCCTCCTTTTCGTATTTTGCAGCCCTGGGCCCAGGACCACCATAGCACGTAGGTAAAAGAAATTTGAGGTGATGTGGGGAAGAAAGAAAGCTGTAATCACAACTCCTTTGTAAGAAGAATTGTATACTCATCACAACATTTGCCCTACCTCTTCCTTAGGACCCTCAGAAAAGTGGAGGAATCTATCTAGTGGGACCACCTGCTTGGCTCCCTCATTTTGAATGTGAGCACACACTCAAGAAAACATGTAAGCCAGCCCTTCACGCCTATCTTTACCTCCATTTTAGATAACCAAATTTTTTATTTTATTTTATTATCTTTTTTTTTTTGAGATGGAGTTTTGTTCTTGTTACCCAGGTTGGAGTGCAATGGTACGATCTTGGCTCACTGCAACATCTGCCTCCCAGGTTCAAGCGATTCTCCTGCCTCAGCCTCCAGAGTAGCTGGGATTACAAGCATGCGCCACCACACCTAGCTAATTTTTGTTTTTTGAGACAGAGTCTCACTCTGTTGCCCAGGCTGGAGTGCAGTGACTCCATCTCGGCTCATAGCAAGCTCCACCTCCCGGGTTCATGCCATTCTCCTCAACAAGAGAGACACAGACTATAGATGGCTATGGAGCAGAGAAGCTGGGAGGAAGGCCCTATAAGCCAAACGAATGACATTAGTCCTGGGGGGTGGACGAAGGGGTATAGACAGGACTAGACACTTGCTTTACTTACCCAGGAACAGATGCAAATGCTCAGAGACAACAGAACAGATTATTCTGCACCAATTTGAATGAACAAGTCATATTTTCTTAGTTCAAGAAACACTTTTGTCCTAACAGTAATGGTTTGATAGAGAATTGAAATGGACAATTAAAACACTGGTCATCGGCTGGGCTGGGTGTGGTGGCTCATGCCTATAATCCTGGCCCTTTGGGAGGCCAAAGCAGGCGGATCACCTGAGGTCGGGAGTTTGAGACCAGCCCGACCAACATGGAGAAACCCCGTCTCTACTAAAAATACAAAATTAGGGCTGGGCGCGGTGGCTCACACCTGTAATCCCAGCATTTTGGGAGGCAGAGGCGGGTGGATCACAAGGTCAGGAGATTGAAACCATCCTGGCTAACACAGTGAAACCCAGTCTCTACTAAAAATACAAAAAAATTGACCTGGTGGCGGGCACCTGAAGTCCCAGCTACTCGGGAGGTTGAGGCAGGAGGGATAGGCCAGCTTTCCATTGCCCTCTGCATAACCCCCAGGTGGTCCCAAAGTCCATCCTAGGGGAAAAAGAGTCGATCTGCCTGTGAACACACTAGGTAAATTTACATTGACCTGTGCTATGATCTGGATGTGCCTCGAAGTTCATTTGTTGACATTTAATCCCCATTGTGATGGTATTAAGAGGTGGGGCCTTTTATAAAGTGACTAAGTCATGAGAGCTTTGTCCTCAAGAAGGGACTAGCATCTTATAAAAGGGCTGGGGGGCTGGGCGTGGTGATTCACGCCTGTAATACCAGCATTTTAGGAGGCCAAGACGGCGGATCACAAGGTCAGGAGATAGAGACCAACCTGGCTAACACAGTGAAATCCTGTCTCTACAAAAATACAAAAAAATTAACCAGGCATGGTGGCAGGAACCTGAAGTCTCAGCTATTTGGGAGGCTGAGGCAGGAGGATGGCATGAACCCGGGAGGCGGAGCTTGCAGTGAGCCGAGATCATGCCACTGCACTCCGGCCTGGGTAACAGAGTGAGACTCCATCTCAAAAAAAAAAAAAAAAAAGGACTTGGGGCATCTAGCTGAGGCCTTTGGTCTTTCATCTTCTGCCATGTGCAGACACCTAGATGCCACTAACTATGAGGAATGGGTCCTCACCAGGCACAAACTCCTCTAGCCTTGATCTTAGACTTCCTGGTCCACAGAACTATGAAAAATCATTTCCACGAGGCAAAGCCGCAAAGGCCAGTTCTGTTCTTTATAAATTACCCAGTCTCAGGTAGTTTGTTATAGCAGCAGAAAGGGACTAAAACACCCTGGTAGCATGTCCCCATAAACCAATTCCATTTGACTACGAAAATTTTCTGTTTATTGTCCTTCTTATTAGAGCCTTTCTTCACTATCACCCAAGCCATGATCATATTTTAGGTTTCAAGATAAATTTGTATCCTTCAGATATAGAGTCCATTTCAATTAAAGTCTGATCACAAGCTAGTAATTGCCATTCAAACGGCAAGGGGTTCAGCTAAGGGACTCTGGCCCCTCCGTAAACTTTATCTTGATTAATCTGCCTGACCATTGTCCAGGTGATTCCAGGCTGGGTTCCTCATTGGAATCTTTGTTTCCTGGCCTTTAAAATTCCTCCAAACTGACACAAATAGACTTGTGTAGGGCCCTGTAATGGGGAAATCGGCCAAAGGGGGATCAGCAGTGGTTCCTGCTGGTCCCTGCAACCTTCCATAGCACTGCATTCAGACCTTTGTTTCAACACCATTAACGTTTACTTTATGTATTCAATTTGTTGATAGCCATCTAAAATTTTCCACCCTGCTAAAATGAATCTCTTGACTCTCTTCTCTCTCCATTTTCTTGTTAATTATGTTTGGTTGTTGCTGTTGTGTGTATCTCTAAGACACATAAGGGGAAGCAGAGATAGCAAATCCATAGGGCTCTTTGGACTGTTGCTTGATTTTGCAGCAATAAAGCTACACTGAGTGATTATACAAAGGGGGCCCCTTAATCATAGCATTAACCATGCCCTGCATAAGGGAAATAAACAATGGACGAATATCCTGAGCATCATAAAGCCAATCCAGCATGGCTTGCACACAAAACATACCAGCCCCTTCACCTGGGATGTTCCAATGGGCATTTATAAGGGATATAGGATAGTCCTCCTCAAGGTGAACAACTTTATACTGTCTTTTATTTAGCCTAGTAGGCTAATTGTTCCCTAAGGAACAACCTGCTATGTGTCTGGATCATGTGTGGTGACCTATGATTGTTCCATAGTGAGCTGTGGATCTTGTATCAACCCAAACATTCTTTTCTATTCTGCAGTATTCAAAAACCAAAGAAACTGACTCTGAATTAATTAGTCCTACATTTATTTCAGTAAAGGTTCTTCCATAAACTGTTGATATAACTTCTTCATGCTGCACCCCTGGTTTCAGTAGTTTCTTGATTTTTTCCAGTCTTACCTGGACTCTCTTTTCGATGACCAGATGTTTCAGAGCATATTCTAGCATATTTTTTCCCTTCGAGGATGGCTTTGAGACTAGTGGCCATATCTCAGACTGACCAAAATCTGAGGTTGGTGTCAGTACCCTTTTTTCTCTCATTTTAGCTATTATAACAAGAACCAAGGGATTATATATTTCACTTTTTCCTTTTTTTTTTTTTTTTTTGCACTTCCCTGTACATCCAATAGATCAACTCTTTAGAAGCTGGTCTATCACTGTTTCTGAATTCCATTGGCTGGGTCTATCACTGTTTCTGAATTCCATTTGTAGCTTTTACCTTTAGAAACTGATCACAATGCAGATGCAATTTTATATCGGGGTGACCCTGTGGCCTCCCAAAAATCAAAGTTTCCTCATTGTTTGCCTTTTAATTTAATTCTTCCTCTTTCCAAACCCAATGTTTCAGGGTTGTTCTAGTGAGTCTCACATTTTCTGGCACAAATGGTAAGGAGAAGTAAACATTTCTCTATGGAGAAATCACTATGGGGGCATAAAAGCCAGCTTCCTGGAGAAGTAGCATTTCACCTGGGATTTGCAGCATTCCATCTACATAAATGTGAGGAAAGGTCCCTTTAGGTATGAGCTAAAGGGTCAGAACTAGCAGATAAGAAGCATATGTGAAGGTCCATGCAGAGGGATATTTGGCTGTGGGTAGCAGCAAGCAGTAGATGTGACTAGGAGGATGTTGGGGGAGGGGGAGCATATGGAAGATGACATTGGATGACATTGAAAAGAAACACATTTTAAAATTTACTCAAGGGAACATGGTATTAAATCAAGTTTCATCTAAAGCTGCCTCCTTACATATTTAAGTTTGGCCTAAAGGTTTTTCTGTACATTGTGAACTGTAACAAGTGAAGTGTAAGCAGAATGTAGCCTACTCTAGTGCCAATCACCGAGTTTTGGCCAATCAAATGTAGCCAACTGTTTGAACCATGTTCAAATAAGGCAAATGCCAAGCTGAAACCAATCCGGCTGTTTCTGTGCCTCACTTCCATTTTATGTACATCACTTTCCTTTTTCTGTCCATAAATCTTCTTCCAACATGTGGCTGAGCTGGAGTCTGGGAGCCTAGTCTGGCTGGGAAGGCTGCCTAATTTGAGAATCATTCATTGCTCAATTAAACTGCTTTAAATTTAATTTGGCTGAAGTTTTTCTTTTACCAGTGGGGAGCCATCGAATAATTTTATCTGGGGAAAGGCATGATAGGAAAATATCTTTCAAAATAAAATGAGTGCTAGCTTACTGCTAACCACATGTTTGCTGAGGTTCATCACTCTGCACACCTACTCCTCTGGGTTTCCTCACTACTCTCAGAATTCCAGCCCTTACCAGACATGCTGGGGCCACCAACTGTTCTCTTCAACACTGAGTTCATCGAATACTATGTAAGATTCAAGCTTTGTAATCTCAATGCTTCTACCCATTTTGATACTAGATATATATTTATCACACGATTACATTAAATACAGAACAAGACCCTAAAACACATTCCTAACCCTAAGATACTCCATGTTTGGGTAAATAGCATCGAAAAATACCACCAGCTGTGCTAAGGTATAGCAGGAGAAAAATACAATGCATCAAAGGGAAAAGCTGTACTGAAGGAGAGAAATAGGAAAGAGGGAAATTAGAAAAATAAAAGATGAAGAGAGACTTTTGCTTAATGTGGATGGGTTAGGTCATTGTGGGGGCTAAGGGGTAACAGATATTGTACGGTGGTGTACATGCCATAGGTTGTGCACACATGACCACCCATCATATTTAGACAGCATCCACCTGGGAGTCTCACCATACGACAGACTCAGAGTCTGATCCATATTGCAGGAGAGTCAGAACAGCACACAGCAAGACATAAGGAGGAAGACCCATGACCATTTAGTCACCCGTCATTCTTCAAATGGATACAGTACTTCTAAAACACTAATACTCTCTTTATGGTATATCCATGATTGTAAATTAAATATTAAGGCCAATAATGGCTGGGCACAGTGGCTCGCACCTGTAATCCCAGCACTTTGGGAGGCCAAGGCGGGTGGATCATGAAGTCAGGAGATCAAGACCATCCTGGCTAACACAGTGAAACGCTGTCTCTACTAAAAATACAAAAACAAAATTAGCCGGGCATGGTGGTGGGTGCCTGTAGTCCCAGCTACTCACGAGGCTGAAGCAGGAGAATGGCATGAACCCAGGAGACGGAGCTTGCAGGGAGCTGAGATCGTGCCACTGTACTCCAGCCTGGGCGACAGAGCGAGACTATGTTTCAAATAATAATAATAATAATAATAATAATAATTCTTAGCTTATCCCAAATAAATCCTGATTTAACTTAATTGTATCTTTCTTGAAATTCTATTGAGTAATAAGACATTCAATGATGTATTAAATGATAATAAATGTTTTAAAAAACATTTATAAAGTGTCAACCACAAATATTGATTCATTTATACACAAAATGATTATTGAGTACTTAAAGTCACTGGGCTGTGCCCTGAGTAAATAAGAATGAGACAGTGCTGCCTCATGTTCTAGTCTTTCCTCTGCCAATTTTATACTCTTGTTCTAATGTGCACGGGCAACCTGAAAGTCAGCTAATTCTACAAAAATTTAAAAGAAACAAACTAACTTGAGGTTCTAAATAACTTATTCAAGTCCTGGCAGTCGGGATTTGACCATATAATTCTTGTCTCTATTTCTCAGACTGCAAAAATTAATAGGTCTTGGCAAATAATATATATAAGTTTTGTTAATGAATGGAAAACATTAGGAAGTGAAATATCTGGATACACATATTTTCTAGGCCAACGTTTCTCCTGCTAAATAATCCTACCTTCAGTCGCGGTTGATTTTAAACTACAGCCAAAAGAACCAAGGGTGATCGTGGCTGTCATTACAGAGTAAATGGCATGGGGGTAGCAGGGAGAGAGAGAGAGAGAAAGAGAGAGACAGAGACAGAGAGAGGGAGATTACAGAATGGGGTACTAATAGTTTGTAACAGTTTTTAAACAATCCTGTTGTAGATTAATGATAGGGTATCAGACAGTAGAGGTAAACTTTATAGCATATTGCATTTCTGATCAACGCCTACATATTGATTTTTTTACAAAACTCCTCTGTCACACATGTAAGCATCACAAGGAGCCTGAGTTTCTTTTGTTACAGATTTAAACAATATTCTAGCATAACCCTGAGAAAGTAAATAATATTTGTGATAATTAATGGATTTTCTAGAAAACTAAATGGTGGTGGTGAACTGCCAGGATCCCAAGGAAAAGGAATTGCTCTAGCAAAAAGGATCTGTAGAAAAGAGGAAAGCCTGATAGGCCTTCTGTCCCCATCTTATCCTTAGGCTGACCAAGATAACACCTTGAATGTCACACTTACAAGCAAGTATTTTCTGGCCCGATAGCATCAAGCATAAACTCAATCCATCATTTGTCCTAAAGGAACAGCAAAATTTGTTTACACTGGAGGAGTCACAAGTCTGAGGAGATTTTTCTATCAGAAATAACCTATCCTTAGACTGAGGTTGGTGAAGGAAGGCAGAAGTCTACACTGTGTTTTTCTGATTGAACTTTGCACACAGAAGAGTCTTTTGAAATAAGCGCTTCGATGTCAAGAGCAGTTAATTCAGCAGGCACATGCTGTGGATTAGGGAGAACTAAGGTGACTCTAACTGCTGCAACAGATGTTCTGGGAATATCAGAACCATTGGACCTCAGTGTCAAAGTGAAGCCAGGGACCATGGGAGAATCCTGGTGCCCCCAAAATCACAGAACGTCTTTTGATTCACTTCACTCTGGCCTTTCAGGGTGTTTCTCTACCCTATCGTGCCCCGATTAAGCCACATATTGGTTGAGTCACCTTCCCTCCACTCCCCAAATGTAGCTGCCCAAATCAGATACCATCACAGGTCATGGGATAAGTATTTTAATGCATGCATCAGTGTGTGTCCTGTTTCTGTTACACTGAAGTACTTAAACAATAGTCATTGTGTTCTCTGCTGATGTGGATAGACTCTTACCTGGTCACAAATGTGTCCTTTATAATTGCTGTTACCTGAGGGCTTTCCATGAAGGAGACTTCAGCAATTAAAGTTACTTAGGTATCAATCTTGGTTAAAGTATGATGAACATTTAATTTAGAACAGTGTAGGTTCTTGGTAAGTTTGTGTTGATCTCCAACCTGGTATATCAACTTGTTTCTCAGTGAGATGGAGAGGTTGAGAGTGCTGCCAAGAGGATGTTAACTATTTTATATGGTATCGTTCTACAAGGTTTGCAGCTATGTACTGAGGTAAAACAGCGTGAACATAGACAATTAAATAAAAACATAAGAAAATGAAAATATATTTCCAAGATAGGAGGGCAAGTTGAGTGGGAACAATATGCAGCCACTGCCTGAAGGCTTTTGAAGAATGGGAATGGCGAGTCCTGGAAGATTTCCTGGGCCAACAACCTGAAGATTGCACCGCTGCGCAGAGCGCTCATGGCCTCTGAAGCAGATGTTCTGGAGGCTGCTCTAGTAGTGGACAGACAGGTAAGGATGGTCTAAGCCAGCTTCCTGGAAAGTTCCAGGTCTAGCTTCTAAACGCTCTTCCCAAATTCATAATTCAAAGAGAGTCTGTAGAAACATTTAGGATTTAGGGAAACTACCATCTACATTTATTTTTCTTCCCACAAATTTTTAATAAGCAGCAACTATATTGGCCTGTGCCTGGTGTGGAAATAGGAAGCAAGGGGGAAAATGATGTCATAAGACACTGGCTGTGTCTCAGTTCCCTTGTGATTATTTTTGAGATGGAAACAACTGACACAAGGGCAGGGGACAGGAGGCCCTCAAGCACTACAGTTTGATGATTGGAAGTGATCAGCATTACAAGCCCAGTGCAAGGGCAACGGTGGGTCAGAGATGTGGGCTGAAGAGTCCTGGAAACAGGTCCTGGGCAGAGAAATCTGATGTGGGGCTTTGAGTAACCTCATGGGCATCTGTGAAGAGACAGACAAAAATTAGTCTGTCCAGAGGAAGCGATGACTGATGGCATTTCTACCTGTACACAGTCTGGAGAAGAGTCGGCCCCACCCTGAGTCTTCCCACTCATCTCCTCTCACACATCAATCACCCTGTGTCCTAACCACAACAGCTGCTAAATCTTTAACTTAAGGGGGAAAAGATTTGTTTTTAACTTAATGGAGGAAAGTATTGTTTAAAATCTGAGATGAAAGGAGGAATGACTATTCACTCTTCCTCTCCTAAAGACTTAGCCATTTTAGGCTGGGCACGGTGGCTCAAGCCTGTAATCCCAGCACTTTCAGAGGCGGAGGCGGGCGGATCACGAGGTCAGGAGACCGAGACCATCCTGGCTAACACGGTGAAACCCCGTCTCTACTAAAAATACAAAAACAAAATTAGCCAGGCATGGTGGTAGGTGCCTGTAGTCCCAGCTACTTGGGAGGCTGAGGTGGGAGAATGGTGGGAACTCGGGAGGCAGAGGTTGAAGTGAGCCGAGATCACGCCACTGCACTCCAACCTGGGCGAAAGAGCGAGACTCCGTCTCAAAAAAGAAAAAGATACACAATTTAGGTTAGAGAGGAGGAATAAGTTCAAGAGATCTCTTGTACAACATGGTGACTATACTACGGTTAATATAAAAAATTATACGGATGAAAATTGCCAAGACAATAGATTTTAAGTCTTCTCACCACAGAAAAGTATGTGATGTAACGCATATGTCAATTAGCTCAATTTAGCCATTTCAAAATGTATACATATTCCAATACCACATGTCTTACATGATAAATATAGGCAATTTTTATTTGGCAATAAATAAATAAACAAAAATATTCAAAAATGAATGAACTATTTTGTATTATGGAAGGTCTGTGTCCAAACAATCTACAGTTGGTTATTTGAAAAAACAAACAAAACTCCCCTAAAATATCAGAATCTCATTGCTTTTAAGATAGAGATTGGATATTTTATCAAATATTTTATGGTTATATTTTACTCACTCATGGACTGATTCCTCAGAACATACAGTCGGCTAAATTGCCAATGACTTAAACATTTGAAGTTAGGTTTGTTTTTGGTTGTTGTGGTTCATGCTGCAGGGCATAAATTCCTGTGTAATGTGTGCTCACGTATTCAGCTTTGCTTTCAGATTAAATGGGGCACTTCCTAATGTGTCAGTAGCCTGTGAATCCACTGCTTATGACAGTCATCATCACACTGCAGCTCCGCGTGAGGGCAGCCAAGTGTAAAACTAAGATTCTCCACTAATATCTGTCTAGGGGAGATGTAAGACAATGGCTTTTAAACTTCAGCGTACATCAGAATTACCAGGAGGACTTACTAAAATACAGATTGCTGGGCCCCAGTTCTAGAGTTTCTAATTCAGTAGGTCTCAGGGGAGCCTGAGAATTTGCATTTATAACAAATTCCCAGGTGGTGCTGTCACTGCTCGTTCAGGAACCCCACGTTAAAAACCAGTAGAGAAAAGTGTGATGCTGCATTTGTTGCTGCCACATGTAAAACCTGTGAGGTAGCAAGTGAGGTGGTCATCACCACACATAATGAAACGGTTTCATAAAACTCACTAATGAATGGGTCCAGTTCTGTTACCCCTTAGGTCTAACTTTTATGGAAGAAGCACAGATCTTGCCTTCTGATGAATTGGCTGACTGCGGAACTAACTCACTGAGTCTTTCATTTACTTGGAAAATCATGATTGAACTTCATTGATCAGATGGGCACTCAACACAGGGTGGACAAAAGTTTGGAAAAATAAACAAGTGTTTAACATATTTCACATATTAAGTTGCAATAACACTCGTTGTTGATGAGCTAAGGGACACCACCTGGAGTACTTCCCGCAGAAGATATACCACCCCGTTCCTTCAAGGGAGGGAGGAACCAGATGTTTGGTAATTTCCAAAACTGAGATGGACAATGTAGCCCTGAGGAGTGGGCTGCACGCTCCTCAGCTTGGAACCCTTGTGATTACTTGCTCTGGAATATGCAAAAAGTGCAGGTTTATTCAATGAAAATCAGAGGCACCAATCATCTAAGGCAATGTCTCAATGGGGAACATCTGAGGGGTTGATGAAGGTGTGTCTTAAGGCACCATGGTGACTGCAGTTTTGCACAGTATCTTGGACTTTTTGTTGCTATTGCAGATCAACACCATTACATATCTCATGTCATGTAATATCACGAACTGGAATGGAGTATCAATAAATCACCTATTATGGATATTCAGTCATATTTTCAGGTTTTGGGCCGCCCTGCAGAAGAGGATTCAATGAGGTCATGCTATCTTCCCTCTCAAAGGAGGTGAGCAGTAACAGAGCATTTGAATTTAACGCTGAGCCTCTCATGAGAGAGGATTCACGGGAAAAGAAGCTCTGTGAAAACTGGAGGTTCCTGGGGCCAGATGAGGCTGTATTGCCATGATGGGGCTGGATGATTAGAAACAGTGCAGAGAAAGGGTCCTGACTGATTGGTGTTTCTGATTCCAAAAACATAAAACAAACATGGCAGGCTTTCATGTCTTTGCTATTGTAAGCAGTGCTGTGATGAACGAAGCAGTGCAGGTGTCTTTTTTATAAAACAATTTCTTTTTCTTTGGGTAGATATCTAGTAGTGAGACTACCGGTTCAGTGGTAGTTCTATTTTTACTTCTTTTTTTTTTTTTTTTTTTTGAGACAGAGTCTCCCTCTGTCACCCGGGCTGGAGTGCAGTGGCGCGATCTTGGCTCACTGCAAGCTCCGCCTCGTGGGTTCACGCCGTTCTCCCACCTCAGCCTCCCAAGTAGCTGGGACTACAGGCACTCGCCACCATGCCTGGCTAATTTTGTTTTTATGTTTTTAGTAGAGATGGGGTTTCACCATGTTAGTCAGTATGGTCTCGGTCTCCTGACCTCGTGATCCACCCGCCTTGGCCTCCCAAAGTGCTGGGATTACAGGCGTGAGCCACCGCGTCTGGCCCAGGATGATATTTTCTGAAGTTTCTTCTAGGATTTTTATAGTTTGAGGTCTTACATTTAAATCTTTAATCCATCTTGAGTTAATTTTTGTATATGGTAAAAGGTGGGGGTCCAGTTTCATTCTTCTGCATATGGCTAACCAGTTATCCCAGCACCATTTATTCAATAGGGAGTCTTTTCCTCATTGCTTATTTTCATCAACTTTGTCAAAGATCAGATGGTGATAGGTATGTGGATTTATTTCTAGGTTCTCGCTTCGGTTCCATTGGTCTATGTATCTGTTTTTGTACCAGTACCATGCTGTTTTGGTTTAAACTAGGTGCCCATAAACAGTGGTTTGAATTAAGAAAATGTGGTACATATACACCATGGAATATTATGCAACCATAAAAAAGAACAAAATCGGCCCGGTGTGGTGGCTCACACCTATAATCCCAGCACTTTGGGAGCCCAAGGCGGGTGGATCACGAGGTCAGGAGATTGAGACCATCCTGGCTAACACGGTGAAACCCCATCTCTACTAAAAAATACAAAAAATTAGCCCAGGCATGGTGGTGGGTGCCTGTAGTCCCAGCTGAGGCAGGAGAATGGCATGAACCTGGGAGGCCAGAGCTTGCAGTGAGCCGAGATGGTGCCACTGTACTCCATCCTGGGTGACAGAACGAGACTCCGTCAAAAAAAAAAAAAAAAGAAAATCATGTCCTTTGCAGCTGCATGGATGCAGCTGGAGGCCATTACCCTAAGTGAATTAACATAGCCAGAGAAAACCAAATACCACGTTCTCACATATAAGTGGGAGCAAACCATTGGGTGCACATAAGCATAAAGATAAGAACAAAAGACACTGGGACTCCTAGAAAGGGGAGAGAAGGAGGGAGGGTAAGGGTTGAAAAGCTACTTATTGGGTACTATGCTCACTACCTGAGTAATAAGATCATTTGTACACAAACCTCAGAGTCACACAATATACCCACGTAACAAATCTGCACATGTATCCCCTGAATCTAAAGGTGAGTTTTTTTTTCTTACAGTAAGCTTTTATTAATTTATGTTGCATAACCAGCAATATTGGAGATATTCAATTTTTTTATTAAGGTGCTAGACTGTGCCTTAAAGATTCAAATATTTTAATAAAATGTAGTTTCAAACTGTTTTAAATCAAAATACTCTAATGTTATTTCTAATATGAATGCCATTTTTTTCTGAGTGTGAAAAATTCCAGAAACAGTTATTTATTTTAATACAAAACCAGTACAAAATAAAGTTTAAGTGAAATTAATTGGAGAAAAAGCCAACTTAACTAAGTATAGACTCTATACTTTGCCTCTCTTATAGAAATAAAATCATGTTGCCTTCAAGTGTATAAGATAGCAGGAACTAATTTCCAAAGGACTGACACTTGGAAAAGCAGTGACAGCATATGGAGGAATAACTGTTGAGAGCTGCACTCTTGGGACAGCTGGACTGTGCTGCTGGGCAGCGTTCAGGCAGAACAGGGCTGCTCCCTCTCCTGTCTGGAGAGTGCTCTGAGTGCAACCCTAGGCCTGTACCTGGCAAGTTCATGGTTCAGACAAAACTCTGGCCTCCCCAGCACAGACAGGCGGCATGGTTCTTCTCACAGTCCAGGTAAATGCTCCTGGACACGTCTCAAAATGAAAGATCTTCTCATCTTGTCCCCCAGTGGTTCAAACTTCTGCTGAGTATGGGCTGAATATCTTTGTGATAAATTTATAAACAAATAGATGCTTCCTAAAGTTTTACTTTGCAACTGTTTCATCCCTCTTCTTCAAAATAAAGTGAATAAAATATTCCATGGAGTTTAGTGAGAAAAATAAATTAGATTATTCATGTAAAATATTGATTACAGTGCTTCTTGGTACACTCTCCACTGTCTTGGCACACGGGCAATAAATTATAGCTGCTATTTTTAAATATATTATTTGAATATTGTCAGACATAAATGAGTATTCAAAACCTCTACTATAATATCTGTAAGATATTAAGTGCCTACTAGGAAGTACACATTATTTTTCTATATACAATGTACCAGGAATTCTCAACATGGTTCCCATTCAGATTGGATTGAGGATATTTTCCCACATTTTCCCAGTAGAGACTATCTCAAATGTTGAACATGAGTGCTAGCTTTGCCCTATCCTGTGAGTGCATCACCACACTGACAACTTGATAGTTTCCACGTGAAATCTTAATCCAATTTCATGAGCAGGGTTGGTTCTATTGAAAATTAATGAGGAAGCAGATGAAATTTATTTTTACTTCCCACCCCAATTCCCAAAGCTTATTAATCTCCTTACATCCTGGCCCCTTGCTCTTCCATTTGTTCTGAGCTCTCGATGTCTGTTTCTCTATGTGTTTTATCCTATCGATTCAATAATTGTTGTTAGAGTGTCTCCTCTGCATTACCCAGGGACATCCCCTTAAACACTGCTATTACAAAGTAGATAAGATGCTGTCCATTCCCCCAGTTAATGCTTCTCTTAAATAATTATCATAAATATCATGGGCAATGGCATAAGCAGATTTTTCTGGCCTACTCCACAGCAGCAGTAATAGAAAGTTATCTCAGTGTGTTCAGTGTTGTATACAATGTCCTCTTTTGTATCTTACTGTAAGTTTTTCTTCGGATAAACTTGTTTTGTGACATATGTTCAAAATGTATTAAGAGCCTGCCTTTTAAACAAATTCTCTGAAAAGCTTCTCCTAGGTATGTACTAAATAAATACATTTTCCACTATGATACATTCTGCCATTTGGTACATTTTAAGAACTCTTTTCTATTTATTTAACATAATTAAGGTCAAGCTTATTGTACTTTCTTTTTACATGTTGTGCATAAATGTATGTACAATTAGTTCATTATATACATTGACTACAATTTTCTGTCTTGTTTTGTTTTTGTTTTCTCAGAGCTGAACTCCCAGAAAGGAGTTGGGAGACTGGAAGTCTGGCAGTGGCTCTACTGAGTTGACTGACCTGGAGTGAGCACGTGCCAGCACTTTGGTCTCCATATATACCACGCAAGAGTTCAAATAAAATAATGCACACACTTTCTTCCAGCTCTAACATTTAGGACTTGATCATATTTCAAATTCAAAACTCTTCTTAATTTTAATAGGAATCCCTCTCCAAGACAGCCTTTAAAAGGTGGTAAACCAAATGTGAGATTGAATTATCAGGTGTATGTGTGCTGTGGGTTAATTAGCTGAAATATGGCTGTACTCTTATAGAAATACATGTTTAGCAGGTGAAAAGAGTTTATACCTTAAAGTAGAATGCTTTTAAAAATTGATCATTAAAATGTTATTCTGTGTTAGTGTGGGTAATAAGATTAAAGAACACAAATTAGTTATCGACACAAATGAATGAGCAGAAAAGTAAATAGTGAAGGGAGCAAGACAAGAAGGCAGAATGCAGTGGAGGTGAACATAACTGATCTCATTCAAAACTCAGGGATGTGTTGGCCAGGTGCGGTGGCTCACGCTTGTAATCCCAGCACTTTGGGAGGCCGAGGTGGGCGGATCACGAGGCCAGGAGATCGAGACTGTCCTGGCTAACACAGTGAAACCCTGTCTCTACTGAAAATACAAAAAATTAGCTGGGTGTGGTGGCGGGTGCCTGTAGTCCCAGCTACTCGGGAGGCTGAGGCAGGAGAATGGTGTGAACCCTGGAGGCAGAGATTGCAGGGGGATGAGATCACACCACTGCACTACATCCTGGGCAACAGAGTGAGACTCTGTCTCAAAACAAAACAAAACAAAAACCTAAAGGGATGTGTCAACAGTGAGCGGTGTGAACCTAAGGAGTTTTAATCAATCATCTGGAACTGTGGGTCACTTCTGCATGGTACATCATGAAATTCAAAACAAAATAAAAAAAATGGTCAGGAGCAGAAGGAGCATCACACACGACCACCGAATAAAGATGAAAAACACAAAGATAAAGGACACCCTAATGTCTATAATAATGACTTCTTTGATAGAATTTTATCAAACATGTCTGCCAACTTTTGAAAAACCGCAACGGAAGAACAGGAATGGGAAAGACACCCACTAACTTTCTTTTATTATTATTATTATTATTATTATACTTTAAGTTCTAGGGTACATGCACACAACGTGCAGGTTTGTTACATATGTATACAGGGGCCATGTTGGTGTGCTGCACCCATTAACTCGTCATTTACATTAGGTATATCTCCTAATGCTATCCCTCCCTCTTCCCCCCAACCCCATGACAGGCCCCGGTGTGTGATGTTCCCCTTCCTGTGTCCAAGTGTTCTCATTGTTCAGTTCCCACCTATGAGTGAGAACATGCGGACACCCACTAACTTTCTTCAGCTTTGAAACTCACAACAAACACAGACACACCACACAAGGTCACAGCGTCAGAGTCTATTGATGTTGGATGATGAAAACAGAGAAAACAGAACATGACTTTAATCAGGTTCGATCTTCTCATCTTCAGTGTTTTTAAGGCATAGAAGAGGACTAAAATGGGATGAATCCAAAGGTTAAAAAAGTGAAATTGCAGAGTGTTTCTGGCTAGCAAGAGTTAGGAAAAGCAAGCAAAAGCCTCTGGACCCTATGTCTCCACCATCTCTTCTGAGCTTGGGATTCCCAGCCTGGATGCAGAGAAAACCCCAGTCCCTATCCGGAGGAAGTCTTGTTACCTCAAATGCTGTGTATTCTTACCACACTTCTTTTCAACACAAAGCTGTTCTTTTTCTTGGCTCTCTCATTTCTGCTGTTTATGTGACTGACATCTGATATCTCTTGCTGAAAAGTTAGATGTGTTTTGGAACTAGGGTAAGACAAGACACACAGGGGACAAGATTTAAGGAGACACTGCACTTGCACAACCGTGACAGTGAGTGTCTCCCTAAGGTCTGTGCCCTCGGCACTTCATTACATCACCCCCGCCCTGGCCCTGAATCAGGCCACTTCTGACTTCAACATACGACTTGTGTCTGCCTGGCTTCTGTGCTCCAACGGCCCTGTTGGACTGAGAAAGTGATGCCCATGAACGCATTTGTTTGGCATGGCAGGTTAACTGCGATGAAGAGGTCCATCTCTTCTTTCAAGGGGCCTGCTGCAAAGTGCTAATCTCCTCTAAATGGCCGTGTTACATCCCTAGTAAACAAACATGCAGAAACATAAAGTCCACTTCTTTAAGCTGGATTTCCATGTCCCATACAGATTCCTTGGGTGTGGGTGTGACTGGAGCATTCATGGGGTAAAGCTAGTGGCAGAACAATGCTCGGGCCTGGTTTGGAACACCCTGCAAACATTCCCATTCTTACCCCAGCTGTATTCCCAATGGAGGCAGAGAATAAGTGAGAGAAAAGTTGCAACTGGGGAGAAAACAATTCCAGACATAGTAGGGTGGTTGAACCAACTGTGTATAACATTCTAAATGACTTGAATCAAGACTGAGTACACTAGAAATACACAATTGTTCTGTTGGTCTTAAATCCTACTGAATTATAGGAGAATAAAGAGGAAGTATTTAGAAAATGGATATACTTCAAGGAGAGCAATTGCACAATTTTGGGAAGAAATAAAGAGCAATTACTTTATTCCATGTCTTTATCATCTCATATCTAGATATTCTAATGGATATATATCTTTCTCATGGGCCTCCTGCACCAATATTTTAAACTTTTTCTATTCATTCTGCATGTGGCATTCCAAAGTGCCACTGGTTCGTTTATATTACAAGCACAAGGATAAATAGATAACTTTTTTTTTTAACTTTATGTAGTAAAAATGCTGGCTGGGCGTGGTGGCTCACACCTGTAATCCCAGCACTTTGGGAGGCCACGGCAGGTGGATTACCCAAGGCTGGGAGTTCGACACCAGCCTGACCAACATGGAGAAACTCCGTCTCTACTAAAAATACAAAATTAGCCAGGAGTGGTGGCGCATGCCTGTAATCCCAGCTACTCGGGAGGCTGAGGCTAGAGAATCGCTTGAACCCAGGAGGCAGAAGTTGCAATTAGCCGAGATCACGCCATTGCACTCCAGCCTGGGTGACAGAGTGAGACTCCATCTCAAAGGAAAAAGAAAAAAAAGGAAAGGAAAAAAAAATGCTTTTCCATATATTTATATTCCATATCATTTTAAATATTAGACAATTTATGTCACTTTGGATGCACTCTAAGTTTAAACAAAGGAAATTAAGACAAAGATAAAATGAAGATTGATTAGTAAAAAAAGCTAGACTGAGTTGGTACCCACAATGACAGGCCATAAAAACTTTCACAGCTGTTGATTTTAGTAGAGCAATTTAGTACTGCGTTCTTGGTAGGCAGAGTGAATAAGGAGCAAGAGTCAGTCATAAGATCCCAATTGGCTACAATTTAAAAACACACCTGTTAATCAAGGAAAGAACCACAATTTCTGGAGACAAGTTCTAGGAGAAATTCTAATCCACGGCATAATGGAAGATGATGCCTTAGCAGTATCTCCATGAGGAACTCACCTGTGAGTCTCACTGGTTGTCTGTAACACTGACTCTTACTTCAAGCCAATGACATGACTGGGTTCTCTGCATGGCTTTGAAGACCCTTCAAGATTAGGCCATCCTCAGCTCTGGAAGAGCCCATCTCCTCAGTGAACACTGGGGATCCCACTCTCCTTTCTCCTTTCCAGATGGCTTGTTCATAGCATGTGGAATCTCTGTCATTAGAAGCCACAAATACAGCCACATTTTATGTTTCTACTTGGTTCTTTGTGAGAAACAACCCCACGTGAGACATAAAATGAGCCGTTGATGGTGAAGAAAATCCAAGACTGCAGAGAGAAAAGCAATACTTAGGCAGACTCAGATTCTAATTGGTTACTGGTGTCAATATCTCTAATTTATCGATGATATTCTTTCTACATTTTGGGTAGCAAAGAAAGATGAAAACTCGGGCTTGTAATTATCTTTATCAAAATATTTGAGCAGATTTTCAGGCACCTGATTTCATAAGTTATAAACACATTCACTGGCTAAAGTTTTGACAGACCCAAGGATGAGTGGGCAGCCTTTACTGCCATGGAAAATCTAGCATAAATATTTTGTTTCTGTTTTACTGCTTTTTAAAAGTTGTGCATATTTCATGTATATGTCTTGATGAGTTTAGAATAAGAATATGCCTATGAAACCAACATCACCATCATGGCCATAAATGTATCTATCACCTCCCAAAGTTTCCTATCGACTCTTTATTATTATTACTGTTTCATTTTGTTTGGTAAGAACACTTAAGATCTACCTCCTTAGCAATTTTAATTACACAGCAAAGTGTTGTTAGCCGTAGGCACTATGCTGTATGGCAGATCTCCAGAACTTATTTACCTTGCATAACTGAAATTTTGTACCCCTTAATCATCACCTTCCCATTTACCTCAACCCCTAGCCCCTGATCACCATTATTCTATTCTCTATTTCTACGAGTGTGATTATTTTAGCTTCTACATATAAGTGAGATCATGCAGTATTTTCTTTCTGTGTCTGGCTTATTTCACCTAGCATTATGCCCTGCAGGTCCACTCATTTTGTTGCAACTGGGAGAATTTCCTTCTTTTTTCAGGCTGAATAATATTTCATTGTGTGTACTATGAACCCAAAATATCTGAGACAGATCTCAGTCAATTTAGGAAGTTTATTTCACCAAGGTTAAGGATGCACTGGTGACACAGCCTCAGGAGGTCCGGATGACATGTGCCCAACGTGGTCTGGGCACAGCTTGGAGTTATACATTTTAGGGAGACATAAGACATCAATCAACATATGCAAGATGTACATTGATTTGGTCCAGTAAGGTGGGACAACTCCACCTTACTTCAACACCCCCCACCCCCACCAGGTTCCAGGTTTAGAAGAGGCTTCCACGTTAGAAGAGATAAGGGACAAAAAGGTTGCATTCTTTTTAGTCCTTGATACGCCTTCCACTAACTACACAATTTAGTCTGGCTCAGTGAATCTGCTTTTTACATAAACAATAGGGCAGAGGAAGCAATCAGATAGCATTTGTCTCAGGTGAGCCTCAGAGGAATGATTTTGATTTCTGTCTGTCCTTTGTCCACAAGGTTTTCCTTATGGGCAAAATGTGAGGGAGGTATGTAGCTTTTTATCTTTGTAGGCTATCTTATTTAGGAATTAAATGGTAGGCAGGTTTGTCTGACATAGTTCCCAGACTGACTTTTCCCTTGGCTTACTAATTTTGGGGTCCTGAGATTAGTTTTTCTTTCACAGTGCAAACTGTGATTTCTTTCTCCATTCATCTGTTGATGGAAATTGAGGCTGTTTATATATCTTAACTGGTGTGGATAATGGTGCAGTGAACATGACAGTGTGGATATCTCCTTGAGATCCTGATTCCAGTTCCTTTGAATATGTACCCAGAAGTGGCATTGCTGGATGATATGGTAGTTCTATTTCTAATTTTTTTTTTTTTTTTTTTGAGACAGAGTCTCGCTCTGTCGCCCAGGCTGGAGTGTAGTGGTGTGATCTCGGCTCATTGCAAGCTCTGCCTCCCGGGTTCACGCCATTCTCCTGCCTCAGCCTCCCAAGTAGCTGGGATTACAGGCGCCCGCCACCACGCCCAGCTAATTTTGTTTTCGTATTTTTAGTAGAGACGGGGTTTCACCGTGTTAGCCAGGATGATCTCCTGACCTCGTGATCCGCCCACCTCGGCCTCCCAAAGTGCTGGGATTACAGGTGTGAGCCACCGCACCTGGCCACTATTTCTAATTTTTTAAGTAACCACCACATTGTTTTCCATAAGAGCCACATCAGTTTACAGTCCCAAAAACAGTGCGCAAGGGTTTCCTTTTCTCCACAGCCTTGCCAAGACTTGTTTTCTTTTCTTAATAACAGCAATCCTAAGAAATGCTGAGGTGATACCTCATTGTGGTTTTGATTTGCATTTTCCTGATGATTAGTGACACTGAGCGTTTTTTATATGCTTGTTGGCCATTTGTTTTGTTGTTGTTGGTTTACTTATTTATTTAATTATTTATTTTTGAGACGGAGTCTCGTTCTGTCACCCAGGCTGGAGTGCAGTGGCGCAATCTCGGCTCACTGCAAGCTCCGCCTCCTGGGTTCATGCCATTCTCCTGCCTCAGCCTCCCGAGTAGCTGAGACTGCAGGCGCCCACACCACGCCTGGCTGCTTGTCTGCCATTTGTATGTCTTTTTGAGAAATGTCTGCTCATGTCCTTTACCCATTTTTAAAAATTGGCTATTTGTTTTCTTGCGTTTCAGTTGCATGAGTCTCTAATATATTTTGGATATTAAACACTTATGTGGTTGGTAAAAGAATGACACTGGACCTTTATAACACACACAAATTAACTCAAAATGGATTAAAGAATTAAATGTAAGACCTGAAACCATAAAATGCCTAGAAAACTGAAGGAGAAAGCTCCTTGACATTTATCTTGACAATGATTTTTTTGCACACGACATCAAAATCACAGACAAGAAAATAAAAAATGAACAAGTGAAATAAAGCTTGTGCATAACAAAGGAAATAATCAACAAAAAAATGAACAAGTGAAATAAAGCTTGTGCATAACAAAGGAAATAATCAACAAAATCAAGAGGCAACCAATGGAATGGGAGATTAGCATAAATATTTTGTATGGACAAAATCTGTTCAAGAAAATCATGAATGCTTTGAACTGTAACAAGTTCAGTACTTTAAGTACCCATGGAAGAAGTTCATTGCATTCTTTTATTATTTTTTATTAGAATTTTCTTTCTTTTGGCCGGGCGCAGTGGCTCACACCTGTAATCCCAGCACTTTGGGAGGCCGAGGTGAGCGGATCAGGAGGTCAAGAGCTGGAGACCGTCCTGGCTAACACAGTGAAACCCCATCTCTACTAAAAATACAAAAATTAGCTGGACGTAGTGGTGCACGCCTGTAGTCCCAGCTACTCGGGAGGCTGAGGCAGGAGAATCACTTGAATCCAGGAGGCGAAGGTTGCAGTGAGCCGATCTGGCATCACTGCACTCCAGCCTGGGCAACAGAGCAAGACTCCATCTTAAAAAAAAAAAAAAAAAAGAATTTTCATTTTTTGCAGTGGGTGCGGTGGCTCATGCCCCTAATCCAAGCACTGTGGGAGGCTGAGGCGGGTGGATCACAAGATCAAGAGATCGAGGCCTTCCTAGCCAACCTAGTGAAACCTCGTCTCTACTAACAATACAAAAATTAGTCAGGTGTGGTGGCGTGCGCCTGTAGTCCCAGCTACTCAGGAGGCTGAGGCAGGAAAATTGCTTGAACCCGGGAGGCAGAGGTTTCAGTGAGCTGAGATCATGCCACTGCACTCCAGTCTGGTGACAAAGCGAAACTCTGTCTCAAAAAATATATATATTTTTTAATCTTTTAATTTTTTATTTTACTTTAAGTTCTGGGATACCTATGCAGAATGTTCAGTTTTGTTACACAGGTATACATGTACCATGTACCATGGTGGTTTGCTGCACCTATCAACCAGTCATCTAGGTTTTAAGCCCCGCATGCATTAGGTATTTGTCCTAATGCTCTCCCTCCCTTTTTCCCTCACCCCCGGACAGGCCCAGGTGTGTGATGTTCCCCTCCCTGTGTCCATGTGTTCTCATTGTTCAACTCCCATTTATAAGTGAGAACATGCAGTGTTTGGTTGTATGTTCCTGTGTGAGTTTGCTGAGAATGATGGCTTCCAGCTTCATCCATTTCCCTGCAAAGGACATGAACTCATTCTTTTTATGGCTGCATAGTATTCCATGGTGTGTATGTGCCACATTTTCTTCATCCAGTCTGTCATTGATGGGCATTTGGGTTGGTTCCAAGTCTTTGCTATTGTAAATAGTGTTGCAATAAACATACATGTGTATGTGTCTTTATAGCAGAATGGTTTGTAATCCTTTGGGTGTATACCCAGTAATGGGATTCCTGGGTCAAATGGTATTTCTGGATCTAGATCCTCGAGGAATTGCCACATTGTCTTCCACAATGGTTGAACTAATTTACACTCCCACCAACAGTGTAAAAGTGTTCCTATTTCTCCACAGCCTCGCCAGCATCTGTTGTTTCCTGACTTTTTAATAATCGCCATTGTTTCAAAACTTTAACCTAATAGCATTTAAATGCAATTCAAAAGAAAATAAATTGGCCAGACACGGTGGCTCTTGCCTCTAATCCCAGCACTTTGGGAGGCTGAGGCAAGCAAATCATTTGAGGTCAGGAGTTCAAGGCCAAACTGGCCAACATGGGGAAGCCCCGCCTCTACTAAAAATACAAAAATTAGCCAGGCTTGATGGTGTATGCCTGTAATCCCAGCTACTTGGGAGGCTGAGGCAGGAGAATCACTTGAACCCAGGAGGCAGAGGTTGCAGTGAGCCAAGATCACGCCACTACAGAGTACACTCCAGCCTAAGAGACAGACCAAGACTCCATCTCAAAAAAAAGAAAGAAAATCAGTTGACTAAACAGGTAAAAAACAAGAACAAAAATATAAATCTATTCAATATATTTATTTTCTGAACGTAATGAGAAAGGTTATAATACTTGTCAAAATTCCTTCACTCATTAATTATACTTCGCATTGTCTACTTTTATTTTATTTTATTTATTTATTTATTTTTTTGAGACGGAGTCTTGCTCAGTCGCCCAGGCTGGAGTGTAGTGGCATGATCTCAGCTCACTGCAAGTTCCGCCTGCCAGGTTCATGCCATTCTTCTGCCTCAGCCTCCCGACTAGCTGGGACTACAGGTGTCCGCCACCACACCTGGCTAATATTTTTTGTATTTTTAGTAGAGATGGAGTTTCACCATATTAGCCAGGATGATCTCGATTTCCTGACCTCATGATCCACCCACCTCAGCCTCCCAAAGTGCTGGGATTACAGGCATGAGCCACCACGCCCGGCCAGATTGTCTACTTTTAGAAAAGTAAGCTGTAAAACACCTAAACTAGGTTATTGCTATGTGACTATATTAACTTCTCTATCCTTCCACCCTTCACTCAAGAACATACATTTTAGAATGGAAAAAAAGGATGAGAGGAAGCTTCATGCATCAGGCATCAGACATCTAACAAAGAGGTTCCTTAAGCTGAACTGTTGTCTTGAACCACATTTGGCCAACTGGAACTGCTGGAAATTGTGAGGGAGATGATGAAGAAGGTTCTGGTCCCTCTCATGTCGGACAGATTGCTGACAGCCATGGCTGAATGGAGGGAGACAGGAGTGGAAAGCCTTTGTTCTAAGAGTTCTAGGTTTTGCATATGAATACATAGCTGAATCTAAGTGAAAGGTAGAGAAGGAATATGTAAATCATCGGACATTTTTGGAAAACAATGTTTTCTTCAATTAGTGCTTTTGTGAATAATAGGATGCATTAGGTGTCAGGAGAGACTTTAAAAAAAATTGTGCCAATTTATGGGTAAGGCTCAGAGCCGAGAACAAGGCATTCCAGTTATTGCTGTCTCTCAGGACACCCTGGTTCCCACAGGCTTGCTGGGAGGTCTGAATTCAGGAGAACAAACCGTCCCCGATACTCTTGTCCCACAATGGACATCAGAGCAGGACCTAGGGTGGAGGAATGGTCACCTAGTTGGGGAGAGCTATGTTCCTGAAAAGATCCTAGTCTTGTTCACCTCCCTAAAGCCAAAGGATATAGCCCTAAGAGAAAGGATTACTCCTGGAGATTGGGAACCTAAACCCTAAATTTCGGAATGGGTGAGTACCTCATTGGGAAGTTGCTAAGCTACACACCTGGCAGAGAAGATGAGCTGCTGAGGCTGGAGGAAAGGAGGAAAGGGAAGAAGAGAACATGGAGAGTTGAGAAAGGAGTCTTCAAAGAGCAGCCATTTCTAGCCTGGGGCAAGGCAGGGGTACACCCTTGTCTGTGGAGTTAACAGCGCCACAGCAGAAGGCTGAGGTTAAGCCATTTTCCTGGCTCCACCATCTTCACAAAAATGCTTACTGAGTAAGGGAATTTCTGCAGAAGGAAGTTTGGTCAGAAGCTGGGGAGAGATGTGATGTCAGTTTGAGAAGGATCTTCCATGCAAAGTTCCAAGGAATTTTGCAGAAACAAGGCCCTGGGCTCGTAAGATCTTGCAAAGATCCCAAAAATTCACTCCTTGAAGGAATGATTATTTGTACACCTGCCACACAAAGAGAACCCATGGCCAGTCGAGAAAGGGGTCTGCACCCACACCACAGGTAGCCGAAGCAAGGAATAGCTCTGCCCCGCTCCTGCTAGAGAAGGGAAGGATGTGTGAATAGAAAACCTCTCCTTATTTTCAGTGTGGGTGTGTGTGTGGGTGGGGGGGGGAACGCATGTGCACACACACACACGAGGAGAAAGAGGTCTTTCATTTAAAAATGATTGAACATGAGTGCAATTTAAACTGTAATTTCTCCCACCCAAGTCATGACAATCAAAAATGTCTCCAGACATTGCCAAATGTCCCCTGAGGGGCAAAATCTCTCCAGATTGAGAACCCCTGGTCTAGAGAAAGACCTTATCATTGAGTGGCAGCAACTGTTTTTTTTCTTTCATCTGTTACTTAGACATTCTATGCCACAAAGTGAAAATTAAAGGGAATAAACCTACTGACAAGTCGTGGAACAAACAGATGTTTTCTGGCAGAATCAGGAAAAAAGCCAGTGGTGCACTGAAAATTACTAGAATTTCTCCTCTGTGGGAGAATCTTGGCAGGCAACCTCAGCAGGCATGGGGCTAGATGTGCTTGATTTTTATGCCAAATATTGACTGATTTTCTTAGGTATTGTTCCATGGTATTTTTTCAACTGATGTCCAGACTGAGCAGAAAGGCAGCCTGTCTTTGCACATCATAAAATGAACTGTAGACATATTTGCAGTTGACATAGAAATACTGTTAAAATGCATGGACATTAAGTTTTCAGCCTAGGGTCATGTTTATATGTTCTAAATGCTTTTTTCTCCACTTTTTGACATGGAAATAACCATTTTTTAGGCCTAGATCATACAAAGCCCCTCTGTGGCATGATCCTGTTCCCACAGGAAAGTGCCATCTATCACTTTTCTGGGCCTACCCAGAGCTCTGCCCTGGCACTCTATACTTACCTGAACATATATCCATGTCTTCCTATGGATCTATGATCTATAAATTTATAGTCTTTGTGCCCAGCAGTTAGCACATTTCCAGACACAGTTAGGTGCCCAATTAGTACTTACTTACTTACTGAATGAATGAATGAATGAATGAATGAATCATCAGCTGAAATGCATGCACATCCATGTTTCAATTATGCCCCACATAGTGGGGCTTCCTTTTCTCACTAATATAACAGAGAAAAAATATTCAGTGACACTTGTTAAAGCACTGTACAAGAGACTTTCCTGAAGGAGGGATCTATGGAGACGGGTATAGGGCCTATGGCAATGGGATTTCATAGTGGAGGAGAAAAACTGGGCTGCAAATACAGCATGGGCAAATGGGAATTTATAACCAAGGGCATGATGTGGGCCAGTGGGTGGAAAATTATGAAGAGGAAACAGCAGGGCTGGGGGATTCTGGCTAAAGCTACCCCCAATAGGATTCTTGCTGAAGACAGGCCAGGCTGATGAGATATCACCTGGGGGATAGCGGAGGATGACGAATCTGACTGGGTATTGCAGTGATCAGATATTGAGGGTGGGGAGTTCTTACTAAACTGACTTAGCAGGGTTCTTGCTAAACTGCACTTTATAAGGAAGTGCACAGATGGGCCTTGGGGAAGGTTCGGGGGAATGAAGAAATTTTGGTCAAGCCAAGAATCTGCCACCTAAAAGGAGTGTCTTTTTCAGTTGGGATCGGGGGTGTCCGGGGTCTCAGCCTCCTGTCTCCCCAGCTTGGTAGCTGTGGGCTGGTCCACATTCCTCCTTGCTTTTTATTCCACAGTATGCATGTATTTGGTCTCCACACTTCCTGCCCCGCAATGACCTCATGTTCCTTTCCCCAGAAGGAACACACATTGGCTGGGCCCACCTGGAAACTGAAGCCATACACAGCCCACACTGCTGTTTCTTCCACAGCAGCCGAGCCCCTGCCTCCACCCCACTTACTTGCCATCAGAGCCTTGCTTTGGCTCATGTGTGCTAAGAGAAGGTGACCCAATTTCCAGCCTAGGAGCAAAGTCACCATGAAGTCATGCTGACCTTATTACCTTTGGTTTAGGGGGAGCCTATGACCGAATTCTGGCAATGGAGCCATGAGGAATCTGGGAGCCCCTGAGAAAGAGTTCCGCACCGACATAAAAAAGTGAGAGAAGAGGTTCACCACTCTCCTTCCACTGATGCTGTCCTGACTGACGTGAGGTCACCTTAGGACCAGCAAGGAGCGAGCCCAAGGGCAGGGTGCATGCTGGGGATGGTAGTGCCAACAGATGGAGATAGTAGGTTCTGGTAACACCGCAGGCCCTGGAGCGACCGACCCTAACCTGCTCTCTCTTCCAGATCCTTGCTTGTGAGATTTAACTGCTTAAACCAGGTGAACAGGGTTTTCTGTTAACTTATACGTAACTGTACCTTGCACAAAAAGATTGTTTACTGAAACACTCTTGGAATTGTACCAACTCCTCAGTATCAGTAGGTAGGGGTTCAGGGAAGGGCCATGAAGCTGGCATCATGCCCAGATTTAGCTTAACCAAGGAGCAAAACATCCCTGCTTCTGCCTTTGAAAGGAGTGGTCTGTTGTTTCTTTGCTATTTTTACACTTAAAAAAAAATCTGATCAGCAGTTTTTCCTGTTGCTCAGTCTGTATGCATGAGGGCAGGTGGTTGGGGGCAGAGGCAGGGCAAATGAAACTATAGCCAAAAAGGAGAGCAACACTGAAAATCTGTTGCTGAAGTCACAACTTCCTCTCAAGGTTGGAGATCTCAGGGCTCAGCTCTTGGCTGCTTCGCTCTCCTCTCTCACAGCCTTAAATCCCAGCCAGAGTCTGATGTCTCTGCAGGATTTCCCACCCACCACCTCTCCTGTGAGCTCCTGGTGACACAGTCCTCAGCCCTCTCCATACATCCACTCGGATGCCTCAATGTCATGTCCAGCTTAACGTGTTCAAACATGAACTCTTGGTTTTCACTTCCCAAATCTCCTTCCCTTTAAGCATTTCCAGTCTAAGAGGCAGCAAGTCATCCACCCACCCATTCAGGCCAAATGTCACAGTTGTCCTCGGTTCTTCCGGTTCTCTCAAATTTACATGCAGTTGATCATAAAATCTATAGAGTCTGACTTCACTCTCCTTCTGAAGTCTTACCCCATTTCACCTCTACCCGCACCCTGGATCAAGCCACCATCTCCTTCTGCCTGGGCTGCCAACATGGCCTCCACCTGGTATCCTTGCCTTGGCCTTTGCCGACCTTCAGCCTATTTTTCTGCAGCTGCCCAATTTATCTTCCCTACTCATAATTCACATGAAGTCCTCCAGCATATTTGTAGCACACTTAGAACAAAACATAAAGGCCTTTCCTTACTATGCTACTATGTGATGTATTCTAAATGTTATATTGCATTGAAGTAATAAGCCTGAAAAAAGTGTTGTGAGCAGACACATAAGCGTTCCTGGATTGCCTGTGGGCATATCAATTCATATGGATACATGGTGCAAATCCTCAGAGTAACTGATGTGTCTAAAGAAATAATAATGTAACGATCCACTTTCCAGCCACTAATATTTGAACCCTCCAAATCTCATGTTGAAATTTGATCCCAGTGTTGGAAGTGGGGCCTAATGGGAGGTGTTTGGGTCATGGGGTCGGATCCCTCATGGATGTCTTGCTGCTGGGGAGTGGGGGTAATGAGTGAGTTCTCGCTCTGTTAGCTCCTGCGAGAGCTGGTTGTTAAGAAGAACCTGGCACCTCCCCTCTCTCTCGCCTCCTCTCTCACCGTGTGATCTGTGCACCCTCCACCCCACCCTCCCACATGAGTGGAAGCAGCTTGAGGCCCTCCCCAGGTGTACATGTCGGTGCCACGCTTCTGGTACAGCCTGCAGAACCCTGAGTCAAATACACGTCTTTTCTTTATAAGTTTCCCAGCTTCAGGTATTCCTTTATAGCAATGCAAAAATGGACTGAGGCACTGAGTGACTCAGAGCACCCTTTTATCAGCTATTCTATTGATTCCATCAGGAACTAAGACCTGTTATGGTCTTACCTCACTGCAGTGAGCCTTGCCCCGTCACTTGTGTGTATTACCTAAACACTAAAAGCCGCTAAGTGACAACTTTGTGGGCAAATGTAATATCAATTCCATCAGAGTTACTGGAAATACATTTTGTATTCAAGCTTTTCCAATCACTAAACATTTTCTGTGATAGTAGTCCATGCGGCAATAAACTGTTGCTCATCCAATCTGGGAATGTGATGCATCACTAAAGTCTAATAAAGTTTTGGAAAAGATTCACACATTTCTGAATTTCATAAAGGTCTAATTATTTTGCCATTTCTCTCATCCTAAATATAATTGAAATGCAATGAGTGAGAGCCCACAGGGATTCTCTTAGTGTCCAGATGGGCATTTCTGCTTTTCCTCATGACGGGCTGGACTATTGAAAATTAATTGGTATTTTCAGCTGTGCCAGGTTGTCAGCCAGCTCACAAGTATAACTGATGACTTAGTACTCGCAAACCATTTATCCTTAAACACTAATTCCATATTAATAATTTGTTCCAACTCATTTATATCTCAATTCTTAAGCTAGAAAAAATCTCACGTAAAATGTAAAAAGTTGACCGACTAATAACTTCTTATTCATCTTTTAATAAACAAATCAGGAATGTTGCTGGCCTATATGAAGTACTTCCTGTATTTAGAAAAGTTTCTGGAGTGGCTGGGCGCGGTGGCTCACGCCTGTAATCCCAGCAATTTGGGAGGCCGAGGCGGGCGGATCACGAAATCAAGAGCTCGAGACCATCCTGGCCAACACGGTGAAACATTGTCTCTACTAAAAAAAATACAAAAGTTAGCTGGGCATGGTGGCACATGCCTGTAATTCCAACTACTTGGGAGGCTGAGGCAGGAGAATTGCTTGAACCTGGGAGGCAGAGGTTGCAGTGAGCCAAGATTGTGTCACTGCACTCCAGCCTGGGCGACAGAGCAAGACTCCATCTCAAAAAAATAAAAATAAAAATAAAAATAAGTGTTTCTGGAGCATAGGAAATGCCATTTACATACTAAAATGTAATTTCTACAAATCCAAAATATTTTAAGTCGTATTTTTATTTGTTTAGATAGCTTTGGATGTTAACAGAGAAAAAATATAAACCTAGATATTTTTGAAAAATAAAATTTTATTGTTGAGTATAATTTTATTTGAACTAAATGCTTTGAAATGCTCAAAAGATTTTGTGTGTTATGGTGGTTACGGTATGTGTGTATGTGTATATCTAAATTGTATAAAGGAGTGTGAGGAGTGTGAGTCAGTCAACTAACACAAAGTATTTTTTCTTGTTTTTGATATCAAAGCTATAATAATTCAGTAATAAATATCACGACTGCATGTCAATCCTCTAAAATTTGTTTTATTTGGGAAACAGTGAAAATGTGCAGGAAATACGATTTTCGTATTACATGTTCTCACTCATGTGGATGCTAAAGAGGTTCTCACTCGTGGATGCTAAAGATGCTCACGGAGGTAGAGAGTAGAATGATAGTTACGAGAGGCTGGGAAGGGCGTGTGGGTCAGGGGGATGGGATAATGAGGGGAGGTTGGTCAATGGGTATCACCATACAGTTAGAAGGAATAAATTCTAGGGTTCAATCACAGAAATATTAGTAGGGTGACTATAGTTAACAATGATGTATTGTATATTTCAAAAACAGCTGGAAGAAAGGACTTGAAATGTTTCCAACACATGGAAATGATAAAAGGTGGTGGACACCCCAAATATCCTGACTTCATTACTACACATTCCATGCATGCAATGAAATATCACACGTACCCCATAAATATGTACAAATATTATGCATCAATTTAAAAAGAAAATACGGTTTTGGGTAATTGAGTAAAACAATTTTTTTCAAACTTTGTTTTGGCTTAGTGAGAATTGATTAAAAGCATTCATCAAGATTTAGTGCTTATCTATTTTAATTTAGCCACACATCTACTATTATTTGGATAATTATACTTGTGACAATTTAAATGGTCATATCAGAACACTCGAGAAGTAGAGAGATCTTACACCTAGTTCAACGATTTATTTAGTTTTTTGCTTCAGAATATGTCTTTCAGATGAAATGTCACCTGCAAGTTGGATGAATAAAGCAGCTTGAAGCAGACGTTCTTGGGGCAGAAAGGGTGCTGGGGCCTAGACTCTTCGTCCAACCCCTCCTCTCCCTGTGGCAGGTGCTGTGCTGGGTCTGAGGAGCAGCTTCCTGTGGCGAGAGCTTTGGTGCACACTGTCACAGAGACAATCTCTCCCTCTCAGTGACGTGGTGGCTGCGGGGCCCAGCTGTCAAGACTCAGCCCGTGGCTTGTTAAGTTTTCTTATTTAAAATGTGATTTTTAAAATCGAGTTTAAATATAGGCTCCCTGTAATTACCTAGTGAAATAACCTGACATTAGTAATCTTGTATCCGCGAAGATACCTGACATGTTAACATGACTTATGTCTAAAGTGCAGTGATGAAAAATGTAGTTTGTTCTGCTCTTGCTCTGACATATGTACCACTCCTTGAATATAGATACGAATTGGGAAATGGAACATTATTCATGTAATAGATATTACATTCAAGTTAAAACTGCACGCACATAAGTAGAGTATGCACAGGCTCTAAAGGCCGGAAGCAAATAAAGAAACATAATGTTGTCAAAGAGATCTTCAATCTTAAAAAGCAAGAAAATGACGTGGACACACCAATGAGTAAAAATACGAAACAAAATAAAATAGAGGATGGGGTTTCTTTTTACTTGAAGGAAAGAAGTGAAAGCACACAGAAGACTACAGAAAGCGAGAATGTTTATTTTTATTTTGTTTTATTTTATTTTATATTATTTTATTTTATTTTTGAGGAGTCTTGCTCTGTCGCTCAGGCTGGAGTGCAATGGCGCAATCATGGCCCATTGAAACCTCTGTCTCCCAGGTTCAAGTGATTCTCCTGCTTCAGCCTCCCAAGTAGCTGGGATTACAGGCACCCTCCATGACACCCAGCTAATTTTGTATTTTTAGTGGAGATGGGGTTTCACCATCTTAGCCAGGCCGGTCTCGAACTCCTGACCTCGTGATCCACCCGCCTTGGCCTCCCAAAGTGCTGGGATAACAAGCGTGAGCTGCTGCACCCGGCCGAGAGTGTTTATTTTTAAAACTGAATCAGTATAGTCATGCTCATTATGTTGTCATTGTATGTAGGTTGTATAGATTTTATGAATATTATTTTGTATCTATGCCTACTTGCTTCCCTTTCAGAGTTACATATGCTATGTAAACTAATAAAAATACTGCTTAAAATATTTCGGATTTGTAGAAACTACATCTTAGTATGTAAATGCAATTTCCCATGCTCCAGAAATTTTTCCGAATTGGTTAGGTTTGCGCCTTTTTGCATTTTATATTGCATGTACTCTCGTGCAGCATTACTTCTTTCATGCAGTATTATGTTTCTGATTTTCACGTACATTGTTTCTCACAGCTGCAATGTATTCTTTTTCTCTACTCTATGGTATTCCATTGGGTGCATATCCATGATTTATTGATCCATTCTGTAGATAATGTACTCTGAATTATTTTTGTTCATTTGATTAAACAAATTAAAACAAACAATGTTTCAGTAAATATCTATGTATGGTGCCTTCTGATTCTACAAGTCTTCTCCAAGATACAAAACTAAGAGAGGCAAATTTGAGTGGTAGAGTATGTATATTTTCTATTATTCGAATGAAAATAATAAATATTGTATTCAAAGGTGGTTGTAGCAATCGCTACTCCCTCAACAACGTGTGTCTCTAGGTTGCTCCACATCCTTGGCAAGTCTTAATGCCGTGCAACTTTTCAATGTTTGCCAATCGGGTGGGTTCCTGATCAGAAAAGAAGTTAATTGTGAGATTTCATTATCAATATAATAAACCAGTGGTCACAAACCAAATCTCATAATTGAGGAGGGACATGGTTCTAATTTCACTGAGATACAATTCATTCCAATGTTCTAAAAAAAAAAAAGCACATTTTATGAATGCAAGACATTGGTAGGTTTATTGTCAGAGATCTTATAAGAGAGGACAAGAGCTGTTTCAGTTACTTGAAAGAGTCTCAGACTGTACATGGTTCATCTGTGGTTTTCTTCAGTTAAGAGCATTTTGCCAGTCACATTTTGACTCAAAAACCTCTGTGGTACCCATCAAATGAGTAACATACACACATGCACGCACACAGGCACACACAGGCACACACACACTTATCCTATAAGAAAGGTACTCTACCTGTAATCCCAGCACTTTGGGAGGCTGAGGTGGGTGGATCACGAGGTCAGGAGATCGAGACCATCCTAGCTAACATCGTGAAACCCAGTCTCTACTAAAAATATGAAACTTTAGCTGGGCGTGGTGGTGGGCGCCTGTAGCCCCAGCTACTAGGGAGGCTGAAGCAGGAGAATGGCATGAACCCGGGAGGCAGAGCTTGCAGTGAGCCAAGATGGCGCCACTGCACTCAAGCCTGGGTGACAGAGCGAGACTCCGTCTCAAAAAAAAAAGAATGGTACTCTATTCTCATTTGGGTTTGCAGAAAGTTGTTTGGCTAGACTTGAGAATCTAACAAATGCTCTTGAGAGGGGCTTTGGTATAAGGACATAGAGCCTGAATTCAAAGAAAACAGCTCTGGTTCTGTCACTTGCTAGCTTTGCGACTTTGCGAAATTATTTTCTCTATATATCTCAATTCTATCTTATTAAAGTAGAGATACCTTTGCTTACCATGAAGGGTTCCTGGGACAATTGCAGAAGATATAAATGTGAATGGTTAACATAGTGATAGACTTAATAAATCTTGTTATTGTTATTATGTGAGGGCTTAAAGTGAAAGTTGCAGGCACAAGAAAACATCCCCAAAGCACTGAATCATGAATGTGAAAATAGGAAACTAGTCCAGAGATTACTAGAAATGACTCTGATTTCAGGCCAGTGACTTTCTACCATATTAGGCCTCATGACCTTTGGTTATTCAGGTTTGCAGGCTTCCATTTGACCATGTAAGTTTCCAAAAGCAGAAGTAGTCTTGGCTTCTCTTTCTGGCAACTGGCATAACTTTGCTAAGAGACAATTTTATTTGAGAAAAGAAAAGAACTCTTATCTGAGAAATGCAAGTCCTTTTAATTATCAGGCCCAAAGAGAGATTAAAATGAGGCAGCAGTCACATCCTCCTCCCTGCTTTGAGCTCTGTATTCCTCTCTTGGAACTGCTTGCTTTTGCCACCAGCAGCTATAAATTAACTTAATAATGCCACACCCTACAGCTTAAGGATGTATAGCCAATCATTAATCAATGTTATTTCTGTAAAGCAGTAAGGATTTCTGACAAACCAGTTTGTATCAGCCCACTCCCTGCCCCCATTTTTTTGTCTTTATAAACCTACTTGTAACTGCTGCTAAATGGAGTGTATATGGTGGCAACTTCAATCTTATGCTCTTGGGTTACAATCTTAAGCTTGGCCCAAATAAACTCCATTGATATTAATTTTGCCTCAGCTTCCTCCTTTTAGGTCAACACATTTCTTGCTTCGAGCCACTCTCAAGGTGTTTTATTTTTTATTTCATTTTACTTTTTTTTGGAGACAGAGTCTCGCTGTATCCCCCAGGCTGGAGTTCAGTGGCATGATCTTGGCTCACTGCAACCTCTACCTCCAGGGTTCAAGTGATTCTCCTGCCTCAGCCTCCCAAGTAGCTGGGTTTACTGACTCCTACCAATATGCCCAGCTAACTTTTGTATTTTTAGTAGAGGCGAGGTTTCGCCATGTTGGCCAGGCTGGTCTCCAACTCCTGACCTCAGGTGATCCACCTACCTTGGCCTCCCAAAGTGCTAGGATTACAGGTGTGAGCCACCGTACCTGGCCATCTCAAGGTGTTTTAAAACAGGTTTCATTGCTATGCATGTATAGTGAGGCCAAAAGATCAGGAGATGAAGGCACTTGAAAAGACAGCTTGTTACTCACAGTTGGGGGGGTGGTTACTCACAGTTAGGGTTGGGGGAGTGGGGTAGAGGCACTTCATGCCACACAGGGCCACCTGGGGAAGCACCAGGTTGGTCGGGAGGCAGAGGGAGCAGGAAGAAAATGTGGGCTCTAGCCTGTATTGTGATTTCTGTGGGAAAGAATGAGTGAGGCAAGGTAAGCAGATTTAGCATTGGCTATTTGAATAATTTTGGTGGGCCCTGGGGTACAGAGGCTGTCCAGAGTTGTCTGGTTCCGTCTTTCAGATGACTTGGGGCAGAGGAATGTGGATTGGATGTCTGCACATGATAAAAGAAAGAGTTGAGGGCTCTGGGCTGTGGGTATCCGGTTTGCATATGAAAGGCGTGCTTCTGGGCTGTGTTTGCTGTCTCTAGGAGGGAGCTTTACCCTCCACAGTAAGTGAGGGCCAAATGCCAGAGCACCAAGAATATAGAAAATAAGAAACTATAATTAATACACAAGGTAACAATGAAATATTGGGTTTTCATTGCATAACCCATTTATTCATTTATTTACTCTCACCGATTATTCTTTCTTTTCTCCATTTATTAGTTAGTTTTAATTTTTTCTTTTTCTTTTTTTTTTTTTGAGACAGAGTCTCATCATGTCGCCCAGGCTGGAGTGCGGTGGCTCCATCTCGGCTCACTGCAACCTCTACCTCCCGGGTTCAAGCAATTCTCCTGCCTCAGCCTCCCGAGTAGCTGGGACTACAGGCGCCCGACACCATGCCTGGCTAATTTTTGTACTTTTAGTAGAGACGGGGTTACACCGTGTTAGCCAGGATGGTCTCGATCCCCTGACCTCGTGATCTGCCTGCCTTGGCCTCCCAAATTGCTGGGATTATAGGCATGAGCCACCACGCCCAGCCAGTTAGTTTTAATTTTCTACCTTCAGAAGGGATGTTAGGTGAGGCCCCCGTGCTGGATCGGATTGCCAGAAGCAACACTAGTGTAGCAAGTGCCTCTCTGTCCATTCCCATGCCATGGTGCAGGGTTACATAGGTACAGAACCAGCGGGCTATCTTGACCACTAGGCCATACAGCAGCATTCCCTATCAACTCCAGCCTTGTCAGACAGGGTGAAGGTAAAATCTGCTCTACTAGTTTCTTAGGAATTGTGACATCAAAGTTTAAAAGTATAGTTACAGATTCTTGTTTCAGGGGCATTCCTGTTTCTGGCACCGGCAGTTGCAGCCATTGTCCCAGAACACGGCATCAGGTAGGAAAAAGGAAAGGTGAAGTGATGTGGGGAACAATTTAAAAAGCACTGTTGAACTGGTATCTTCTCACTGTGGGAAACATTGTATAGCCATACCAGCATCCTCCCCTACCTCCCCTTCTCCAGGTCCCCCAGAAAGGAGAGGAATCGCGCCAGGGGAGACGTGCCCTTCGTACCCCTCATGTTCAGTGTGACCACACACTCAGAGGCATACGAGTTAGCTCTTCATGCTTTTCTGTCTCCTGGTGTTAAGTAACCCATGTTTCAACTGCCCATCCCAATTCTCTACGAACTTATTACTCTGAGAATAATAGCTCTATAAAATGTGTTCCATAGGCTGAAGAAATGTGACTCAATGGCTCAAATCGGTGAATGTATTAAGTTATAATAAATAAAAGTATATGACTAACATGTTGAAAGAAATGTTAATCACTTTTCACTGAAAAAGACCCACATAAATGATGGCAACAGACTTAGATCTTGCCACATATTTTATTTAATGTATTATCTGCCAGCACACACAGCTCCAGATAAAACTTGGATGCAGTAAGATATAACATCATGAAATCGTATGAAAAGGAAGGCAGAAATTAGTCACATAAATGAACTCAAAAATGGGTTGTATGATTAACTAGTTTAGAGTGGGTCTTAGGACTTTCAAAAAGAGTTGAAAAATAGATAGAAAACTAAAGGAAAAAATGTAAATATATTTTGTGGGCAAAGCTATCACGGTCATAGGATTAAAGAAGATGGGGCTGGCCAGGGGCAGTGGCTCACGCCTGTAATCCCAGCACTTTGGGAGGCCGAGGCGGGCAGATCACGAGGTCAGGAGATCGAGACCATCCTGGCTAACACGGTGAAACCCTGTCTCTACTAAAAATACAAAAATAAAATTAGCCGGGCGTGGTGGCAGGTGTCTGTAGTCCCAGCTACTAGGGAGGCTGAGGCGGGAGAATGGCATGAACCCAGGAGGCGGAGCTTGCAGTGAGCTGAGATCGCGCCACTGCACTCCAGCCTGGGCGACAGAGCAAGACTCCATCTCAAAAAAAAAAAAAAAAAAAAGAAGATGGGGCTGAACTGCCAAATACAATTATGCAATTATGTTGTGTTCCTTTTTCTAGGAAGTCTGTGGACAGTGATTTTTAAGTTAAACCAACACTGTGGTTAATAATAATTGTCAGCAAGATCTTTTCTGCAGCATCATTGTATCTCATCTCTTCTCAATAAGAAAAATTTTTTTCCTATATCAGTTTCTCTTTATTTCTCCCTATCCTTCAGAGTGAAAATTTCTTCTTCCTCTCTTTCCAAGACAAGTCCTGCCACCAGAGCAATGTCACACTTTCTCTTCTCAGAATAATTTGTAATTTTTCAAATATTTATGGAATACCTACTATGGAGGTCTGTCATGTGCTGGGCACTGTGATAGGCACCTATGGATGGGATTCTGTGCTGGAAAGTAATGTACAGGATGTAGAGGGGAGAAAATAATTTACGTAAATAGCTCTAACCCAGAACAGAAAGGGGCAGCTGACATAAAGACACACAGAATGTGCGGGTTAGAAGTGCCTGTTTATGGGGGCAGTTGCAGGAGCTGAGGTTTGATTATGGGCAAGATATGGACAAAGGCATGTTCTATGGCCATGCCATGAAAACAAAGAGGCAGAGGCGTGCATACAAATCTGGAGGCAGATGCTCCAACTCCTAAATAGTGTAACCGAACAGCTCTGCCTGAAAAAGCACTTTAAAACTTCTTTCTCCTTTTTCCTTTCTTCCCAGTCTCAAGTTGAAACCTTGAAACAATCTCTAGAAATGTTTTTCCTTAGTCTTAAAATATAGCCTTGAAAGATACTTTGAAACCCTACTTCCTTCCGTTTCTCACCATATTTTCCTTTACCCCAGGTGCATTTATCTAGCTGTATGCTTGTATACCCCACACACATTTATCTAGTCTATTTAAGCACGTAATGTATCTAATTACATGCTTATTTAGAAGTTCCAGGGCCTAACGTTGAGACAGACCAAGCGGCCGGGCGCGGTGGCTCATGCCTGTAATCCCAGCACTTCGGGAGGCCGAGGCGGGTGGATCACGAGGTTAGAAGATCGAGATCATCCTGGCTAACACGGTGAAACCCTGTCTCTACTAAAAATACAAAAAATTAGCCGTGCGTAGTGGCGGGTGCCTGTGGTCCCAGTTACTCGGGAGGCTGAGGCAGGAGAATGGCGTGAACCCGGGAGGTGGAGATTGCAGTGAGCCGAGATTGCACCACTGCACTCCAGCCTGGGCGTCACAGTGAGACTCTGTCTCAGGGAAAAAAAAAAAAAGACAGACCAAGCATGGAGACTCAGCTGCAAAATCCCAGTGATGACCTCAAGGTGGCTGTCAACAACTCGTCAATTGTTGAGATGACAGCAACCTGCGCTTCAAGTGGACCACAGCTTGAAATAGGCACCAGAACAAGACAGCAGACCTTGTGCAATGCACCCTCCCACGGGCCTCCCATTCCAATTTCCCCTTTTTAATAAGCCTTTCTCCCCAGCCTAAAGTTTTAAGTGGTTTCTGGAGGCCTAAGGTAAGCAGCCTGCTTCCCTGCTGCTAGCTTTGGAAACAAAGTAACTTTCCTTTCACTACAGACTTTCTTCTAGTTACTGACTTTGCAAGCGGTGGGCAGCTGAGTCTGCACTGGGTTACATCAGATCTTTGGGGGTGTGTGTGAGTGTGTGTGTGTGACTGAAACCAGTGTTTCTCAGCTTGATCATCAGGGTTGCTAAAAAATATTTGGCTCCTCCTAGGAATCAAGTACAGTTTTAAAAGATGAAAGCATATATTAACTTAGATGCATCTTGTTTACCTTGATATCTTAACACCTCTCATGGTGCCTAGCGTACAATAGGTTCTCAGTAAATGTATACAGCGAGTACATGGATGGATGGATGGGTGGATGGATGAATACAGAATTGAATAACTTAATACTCTTTTCACTAGATACATTTTTTAACACAATACTTTCTCCTTTTACATAGGATTCTATTTATGTTTAATGAATAAAAAAATTAGTTTCAGTGAAAACTTGATTTGAAATGATGAATTCAAGTTGTTACCAGCCTCCCAAGTAAGATGCCAGAGACTTCAAACACTGCTGTTGTTTCTCAAGGAAAAGATCCAGTTAACAAAGAATCATTCTCTCTTCTTCAATAGTTGCTTATGGTAAATAAAATCTCTTCCTCCTTTTAATATTTTACATAAGAGAACATTTTAAAATTTTCTTAAAAAAAAAAACATGAGGAAAGAATGATAGCCTTAAGTGAGTTAAGTGAGTTTTCTCACTGTGCTTATAGCCTTTCCCAATTTTGTGTTCTGTATATTTAGGATGGCTGATGGATGGGAAGGCCAGAGAGCCAGAGCTGTACCACAGCTGCTGTGCCTGCCAAAGGACAAGCAGGTGTTCTGGTTTTTTGTTCGTATTCTTTAAGGTCAGTGAACTGGCTGGTTTCCATTTCTCATCTTAGCCTACATCGTACTTAAAGGTTCTGTCTCACAAGGAAACTGTTCAAGAGGTTAACCAGCAAGTGTGGCTATCCCAAGTGAAATGGAGAAATAGACCAGCATCCCTCATGAGCCAGGCTCAGTCCTCACTTTTACCATAAAATATTGACATTGTGAATGTAATTGTTTCTCTATAAAGAAAGCATCTGCATAAATTCCATGTTTTAATATATTAGTTTGGTGTTTCTCATTATTTGGAAATCAGGCCTTTTTTGATAAGCATGTAAGAAAATAGCATAATCAGAAACAATATCAGATATATCAAGAGCAGGAGAGTGACAATGGGCAGAGCTTTTTTCCAGGCTTTGGGGGTAGTTGACAATAGGCTAGCTGAAAGATTAAAAAAGAAAGTTAATGATGGGTCACCCTAAGGGAGCTGGTAAACTAGTTCTGAGGTAAAATAAAGAGGTCTGAGACCACAGAAATAGCAGAAAGAATGGGACTGATCTAGGATAGAAGTAAAATCTAAATTAAAAGAACAAACAAATTAAGGTTCTGATTTCTTCTCTGGGGAGACTTCAATGTGTGCTTGTCAAAGTGAGGTGTTTTTTTTTTGTTTTTGTTTTTTCTGTTATGGATAGTTAAAAGTGCAGGGGAAAAGAGGTATCTTTTCCTCAGCCATTGCTAGGTTCATGGCTGAGGCCCCTATAACAAAAGACAAATTGACAAGAGAAAAGCATAAAACCTACTAATAAGTTTTACACGACATGACTTCATGAAAAATAAAGAACCAAAGAAGTAGAAAACCCCCGTGTATTGGCCTGGTGCGGTGGCTCACGCCTGTAATCCCAGCACTTTGGGAGGCCGAGGTGGGCGGATCACGAGGTCAGGAGATCCAGACCATCCTGGCTAACACGGTGAAACCCTGTCTCTACTAAAAATACAAAAAATTAGCCGGGTGTGGTGGCAGGCGCCTGTAGTCCCAGCTACTCGGGAGGCTGAGGCAGGAGAATGGCATGAACCCGGGAGGTGGAGCTTGCAGTGAGCCAAGATCACGCCACTGCACTCCAGCCTGGGTGACTGAGCAAGAGTCCACACCCCCCCCAAAAAAAACGGTGTATTTCTTATGCTATATTTGATGTACAGTCATGAAGAAATATAACTGGACAAGGTGGGTAGACCTCATGGTAACACACTGAAGGAAACTTAGCAAGGATTTTGTGCAGGTTCTTCACTGTGTCCCTGTGTCTTCGGAGATAAGGATGCTCCTTTTCTCTGGGTATAGGGAGAACCTCTCAAATAAGAGTCCTATGACCTGCTTCAGGAGAAGGTCAGAAAATCCATCCTAGGTTTTAGGACATGCTTTTAGGAAGGAGGATCAGGGACAGTCATAGAGTGATATTTCTTCTTCAGTTTCCTCAAATGTCAAGGTACCATATTTTATGGTAACATACCTGAACCCAATTAAAAGAAATTAGCATGTTACTTTTTGAAGGGCAAGGCTCTGACTGAGCTACAATGTTATGGGTTTTGTAGGGGTGAAAAAGCAATACCTTTTCCTCACCCATCACAAGGGTCATGGCTGACACCTTGATAACAAAAGACAGATTAACAAGAGAAAAGCATAAAAAATTTATTTAAAGTTTTGCATGGCACAGGAGGTTTCAGAAATGAAGATCTAGAGAAAAGCGTGTATTTGTATGCTTAGGTTTGATATAGAATAAACAGTCATGTAGAACTATGATTGGATGAAAGGGTGTGACATAATGGTAATAAACTGGGGGGAACTTAGGTCTCTTGTTCAGATTCTCGTTGGCCTTTCTGAGTAGCATTCCTTCCCCCTGGGAATGGGGCAGGGCTCCTTTGGAGTGAGGGTCTTATGACTTAATTTCAGGTGAGGAAGGTCAGAGAAATCGTTTATAACTATGTTTTACCCAGAAAGGTGGGAGGAGGTCAGAGTGACTTTCTTGTTCTGCAGTTTCCTCGATTGCCAAGGCACCATATTTGGGGGTATCGTGTTCTGGTCCCCAGCAAGTTATATGGGGTACTGTGCATTTGTTGCCCCTACCTAATTTTCAATATATGCTAATTCATGGGTGCAGCAGAGCATAGACTGTAAGTGCTCTGTTTCTGGGAACCTGTTGCTCAAACTCTAAACTTGGCTCATTCATCTTGCATGTAAAATGAGAATATAAATCTCATTTTAAAAAAAAGTCTCAAGCTGAGAGATGATTCACGCATAAGATTCAGCACACTGTCTGGCACAGAGTAAGTGCTTTCCAAAATGAACATTATGTTAGATATAATTTCCAAAACACACACTCTTGTGTATTAAGTCATTGGCAAACATACCCAAGCTTCTTGGCTCACTGATATGATGGACTCTGCGATTCACATCCTGAGAAGGGTGTGGGCATCACATGCACAATGCGGCTTATCACAGAGGATTTTTCCAGAACATAAATGCTACACATCCCTCCCTATGAGAAAATTCACATTTCTTTCTTTTGAATGAGAGGAGAAATTCTACACAATAGAAATAGTAATTTGAATGAGAGAATATACCTTTGAATTCACAATTCAGGCAGACTGTATTCTTTGTCTTCTTGAAGGTAAGAATAGTTCTTAATTTTTTTTTCTCAATTTTGAAGAGCATGAAGTTTAGGAAAAAAATATATGTAAGTGGTAGTTGACAAGTGTTCTAACCCTCTTAAGATATTATTCATTGCCAAAATGGAAAGCGTTTAAGTGAATATCCTTCTCAAGGATTCTGAAATGCCCCCTGAGAAGAGGGCAACAATTGTTTTGGGGCTCTTTCTGTAAAGGGGAGTATGTGACAACAAGGAGGCTGGTACTGTGTACTTCCTATGGTGGCATGAGCATATGCATTCTCTAAAATATAATCATAGATGTATATATACGTATATATGCATGTGTGTATTGTGTGTGTGTATTTCTGTAAATATTCTTTTAAATATTGTTCTCAACTATATATAATATTCTATAATCCATTGTGGGGCTCTACAAATAATCAGTTAAAGTGTTGTTTAATAGCTACATGATCACAAAGGTCAGAAACCCAGTCAGGACCAAATCATGTAGAGTCTTAGAGGCCACCACTAGGAATTTGTATGTCATTCGAAGTGGCCGGGGGAGCATTTCAAGAGCTTGAAGCATGGGAGTGATATGATCTGATTTATATTTTCAAAAGATCACTCTTGATGCTTGTAGATGGAGTTGGGGGATATAAACTCCTCAGGGGGCCACTACATCCCACTACAGATGATGCTGGCTCAGAGCCCAGAATCTGGTTTAGAGCTGGTGAGACGTGGATTGTATTCAGGAGGTAGAACGGCTGTGAGGACCAGGAGAGAGGAAAGAGAAACAATGATAAGTTTCTGGCTTGAGGATTTCAGTAGATGGCCATTTCATTAACTGAGATAGAAAAGACAGCAGGATGAGCAGTCGGGGTTGGATCTGACTGGCTTTGCATTTCTGTGGGGCTGTTGGGGAGGGAATGACAGTGTCACCAGTGCTCTCTACCCACCTGTCACTCAAGGTGGGTGAGACGTCTTCTTGAACTTAATTTAGGCTCCTGCCTTTGTGCTTCTTGAGGTTAAATGTGTAGAAGCCCTTCGAACGTATTAAAACGACGGTGCAAAGATTAGACATTCTTTGGAGGCCCTGCCTGACTTGCATTAGCTTTGATTAGGCTGTGTTCATTGCCAAAGCTTGTGGCCACATGCTTATTATTCTGCATTTACTGAGGAAATAAGAACATGACAAGACGTTCTGAAGTCTCCAATGACTCCAGTTAAGGTTCTTTGAAATGCCCGTGCTCTACTTTCTCTCCTGCTACCTGATGACTTTTTTCACAGTAGGCTGGAGAATAAGTTGGAAGAAGGCTTGGTCCCCTTGGCTTGATGAGATCACGGTAAGCAGCAGCTCCGATTGTTTGATGCTACACTGTGAAGAGCACAACCTGAATTTTCAAAATGGAAAAGTTGCAGCAATTAAAAATTGTGCTGACAAGTTTTGTTTTTGCAACAGTTGTCAGGGCTGGTGTTGATAAGGAAAACAATGACAGGATGAGTCGTGAACCTGCGCAGTGCTTTACTAGTGTTCAGGTGAGAGAGCTCCGTGGTCAAGGGAACTTTTAAGTTACAATATTTTCTTCATGGTTTCTAGCTTTCCGTATTGTATCTAGAAAGTCCACATGTAAGCCACAAGGATTTTTTTTTTTTTGACTTTTACCTAGCTCTTTTATGTTCTAATTTTCACATTAATTCTTATATGCTTCCAGGATTGGTTTTGAGGTGAGTTGTGACACAGGAGTCCAAACATAACATTTTTTCTAAGTGGCCAGCAAATTATTTCAACACACAGTGTCTCCCTACATTGTAAGTAGGTCCTGTGGGGCAGGAGCAATCTGTCATGTTCTTAGGGCCTAGCACAGCACGAAGTCTCAGATATTTGTTTGGGGCCTGAATGAATCCGTGGAAGAGCTTCCCGCTAGCATCTCATGGCTGCGTATGAACACTTAGGACTTATAAATGCAGAGGTACACAGTAGCCTGGCAATTGACTCCCAGTTTAAAAAATAAGGCCAGAGGTGGTGGCTCATGCCTGTAATTCCAGCACTCTGGGAGGCCGAGGCAGGTAGATTGCCTGAGCTCAGGAGTTCGAGACCAGCCTAGGCAACACGGTGAAACCCTGTCTGTACTAAAGATACAAAATAAAAAAAATTAGCTGGGCATAGTGGCGGGTGCTTGTAATTCCAGCTACTCGGTTTCACTTGTGTCCACGTGAAGAGACCACCAAACAGGCTTTGTGTGAGCAACAAGGCTGTTTATTTCACCTGGGTGCAGGCGGGCTCAGTCCGAAAAGAGAGTCAGCGAAGGGAGGTACGAGTGGGGCCATTTGATAGGATTTGGGTAGGTAAAGGAAAATTACAGTCAAGAGGGGGTTGTTCTCTGGCGGGCAGGGGCAGGGTCACAAGGTGCTCAGTGGGGGAGCTTTTGAGACAGGATGAGCCAGGAGAAGGAATTTCACAAGGTAATGTCATCAGTTAAGGCAGGAACAGGCCATTTTCACTTCTTTTGTGATTCTTCAGTTGCTTCAGGCCATCTGGATGTATATGTGCAGGTCACAGGGGATATGATGGCTTAGCTTGCGCTCAGAGGCCTGACACTCAGGAGGCTGAGACAGGAGAATCACTTGAACCCAGGAAGCAGAGGTTGCAGTGTGTCGAGATCGTGCCCTTGCACTCTAGCCTGGGCGACAGAGCAAGACTCCATCTCAAAAAAGAACAATAAAATAAAAAATAAATCCCAGAATTATGTAAAGTGCTGATTTAAAAGGGTATTGTTTTACCATAGTCTCTAGGGCTCCTAGGATTTTTAAAGTGAAAATATAATCTAGAGTGACACAAAATTATTCTAAACTAAATGAGAGACAGCATGGTGTGAAAATATTTAGAATCATCAAACTGCATGTCTGTCATTTACTTGCTATGTGATCTTGATTTATTCATTATAATCAGTTTTCTTGTCTCTGCAGTGAGAGTAACAGCACCCACTTTTCAGAGTAGCTCTGAGTTTCAATGAGTTAACATTACCTGAATGGTGCCTAGCAGGGAACAGACACTAAATTAATGTTTTTTCTTCTTCAACTCCTCCCTAAAGCCACATTCTAAAAATACATCCTTTCTTTCATGACTTGACAGCTTGAAGCTCAAAAAAAAAAAAAAAAAAAGATTGTATATCTTGTGTGAGTACTGATATGTAGGCAATTTTCCATCATCAGAGTGTGGAGTACTTTTTAAGACTGTCTTTTAATGAATCAGATACACTGATTACAAAAGGACTGGTTGATTTCAATCCAGTTATGTTCCATGAGTAACTTCAATAATACAACAAACACGTACAGTTTTTGTTTTTTTTTTTTTTTTGAGACAGAGTGTTGCTCTGTCACCCAGGCTGGAGTGCAGTGGCGTGATCTTGGCTCACTGTAAGCTCCACTTCCCAGCTTCACGCCATTCTCCTGCCGCAGCCTCCCAAGCAGCTGGGAATACAGGTGCCCGCCACCACTCCCGGCTAATTTTTTGTATTTTTAGTACTGATGGGGTTTCACCATGTTAGCCAGGATGGTCTCAATCTCCTAACCTCATGATCCGCCTGCCTTGGCCTCCCAGAGTGCTGGGATTACAGGCGTGAGCCACCGCACCCAGCCACGAGTACACTATTAATGAGCTAATGATGAGCTCTGCATCAGGGCCAGGACTGAGGTGAAAAACTGCCTCATTTGTCTTGTGTGCAAAACTGAGAAGTCACCAAAAAATTCAGTCATTAAGATAAATAGTTAACATAACATTAAAATATCAAAATGAATGCAAAAAATTCATTATGAGCAAAATACCAACATTTCAAATGAAGACAAGCTCTGACAAGGCTAGGCTAGTGAGGAACTGATGCTTTCAGGTACTATGCTAAGCACTGCAATATATGCTAGATTAAAGCAGATGACATTGCTTTTTTTATTTAAATATTTTTATTTAAAAATGGTCACATATCTGCAATTTTATATTTTTCAACCTAAATATTTCCTTATTTAAACATATTTAATCTCTGCAGAAACCCTTCATCTCAGGGATCATTTCATCATAAGACAGTAACTCCTTTAAACTAACTTCTGGTAAAAAATGAAGTAAACTTATAAAAATATAGGAGACAGCTGACTATCAGCCTCTTAAGTGTTTGGAACAGCGGACTGAGGCCCAGGAGCTGAGGTTTCTCATCTCAGCATCTCTCCAAGTGGCCACCCCTTTCTCTTAGTGTCTCTGCAAAGAGGCTTTTCTGATTACTCCTTTGTATGAGTCTCCATCATGATGGCTGCTAAAGGGCAGCCTTGGTTCCAGGAGTCTTTTTTCAGGGCCTACGTCAGCATCTCCCATTGAATAACCCATTTGCGGTGTCTCAGGTCAATTCCTGGAAAGGCAATGTGAGAAGCCAAGGCTATAGGGTGCCTTAATTCCTCCTGGTTAGGGTCAGCTTTGGTTCTTGGATACAGGAATGGGGGTTTCATGTTTAAAAAAAGAAAACCAGGACACAGGCCTGAAATGTCTAACGTCAATCAATAGGAAATCGGGAAGAAATGAGCTTGGTCAGACAGCCGGGTAGGGACTGGAACTCATTCTCATATTTAAGGAAACAGAAAAGCAGAGTTCAGTAGCTTGCTGAAGTCACGGAGAAAAAATGGATTTGGGATCTGATGGGAGTCTAGTTTCTGTGTGACCTTCAGTGAGTTAATTAATAGTCTTACATCTTTGTAAACCAAAAATAAAATTCTTAGCCTCCAACCGACTAAAATGGACCCCTTTGTCAGCCAAGGGGCCCCAAAGAAACCTGAAAAACTAGGTCAGGCCAGGACAGGAAGAGTTCAGGCACAAACCACCAACATTAACACTAAAACAGAGATCATAACACTGACAAAACACAACCTTTGTAACAAGATACCACATTTCAACCCAACTCTAGTATAGTATTACATGACAGATAAAGAAGGAAATCAAAATATTTTATCCCAAAATATGTGTCTTTGCCATATTTTGAAATGGCCCTGCAGAGCCATCTTTTGTGGGGCAAGATTTGCATCTATAAGGAATCTCCAGCTGGGCATGGTGGCTCAGGCCTGTAATCCCAACACTTTGGGAGGCTGAGGTTGGTGGATCACTTGAGGCCAGGAGTTCGAGGCCAGCCTGGCCAACGTGGTGAAACCCTGTCTCTACTAAAAATACAGAAATTAGCCCGGTGTGGTGGTGCCCCAGCTACTTGGGAGGTTGATGTGGGAGAATTGCTTGAACCCAGGAGGCAGAGGTTGCAGTGAGTTGAGATCACGCCACTGCACTCCAGCCTGGACAACAGAGTGAGACCCCATCTCAGAAAAAAAAAAAAAAAAAAAAGAACATCTATTAACATAGCTAGATCTTTCCCCTCCCAGGCCTTCCCAATCCTGAAGAGATTAACTGAGGGTCTAGCACCTTTTAAAGATCTGAATAGGAAACATTTACCATCTATTTTTCTCTAAGGGTGGCCACCTATTAGACCTCATCTACATAAGAAGAACCTTGGTTTCCACAACCCCTTATCTTAACCCAGACACTCCTTTCTATTGATTCTAAACCTTTGGATGGTAACTTAACCCTTTCAACCAATTGCCAGTCAGAAAAACCTTTGAATCCACCTATGACCTGTAAGCCCCAACCACCTCCCACCCCCACCGCCACTTTGAGTTGTCCCGCCTTTCTGGACCGAACCAATGTATAACATGTGTATTGATTGATGTCTTATGTCTTCCTAAATATATAAAACCAAGCTGTAGCCCGACTCCCTCAGGCACATGTTCTCAGGAGCTCTTGAGACTGTGCTTTGAGCCATGGTCACTCATATTTGGCCCAAAATTGCTGAGACCAGCTCGGTCAGGGAGACCCTCACCCAGCTGCGCTAGAGGAATTAAGGACACACACACAGAATTATAGAGGTGGGAAATCAGGGGTCTCACAGCCTTCAGAGCTGAGAGCCCTGAACAGAGATTTACCCATGTGTTTATTAACAGCAAGCCAGTCATTAGCATTGTTTCTATAGATATTAAATTAACTAAAAGAATCCCTTATGGGAAAGGAAAGGATGGGCCAAATTAAAGGAATAGGTTGGGCTAGTTAACTACAGCAGGAGCATGTCCTTAAGGCACAGATCGTTCATGCTATTGTTTGTGGCTTAAGAATGCCTTTAAGTGGTTTTCTGCCCTGGGCGGGCCAAGTGTTCCTTGCCCTCATTCCCATAAACCCACAATCTTCCAGCGTGGGCGTTATGGCCATCATGAACATGTCACGGTGCTGCAGAGATTCTGTTTATGGCCAGTTTTGGGGCCAGTTTATGACCAGATTTTGGGGGTTTGTTCCCAACACAAAATAAACTTCTTTAAATATTCTACAGAGTTTGGCTTTTTTCACCAACACCTCCATTTTCCTATAAAATGTGATAAAAATACTTCTTGAACCACCTGTATATGGACAATAGATTTTTGAACAAAAGCACCAAGGCAGTGCAGTGGAGAAAGGAGAGCCGTGTGACAAATGGTACTGGGACTTTTAGATATACCAAAAAAAATGAACTTTGGTCCATAACTTGCATTATATGTAAACATGAACTCAGAATGGTTCATAGACCTAAATGTAAAAGTTAAAACTATAAAATTTCTAGAATGAAACAGAAGCAAGTCTCTGTGACCTCGGGTTAGTCAAATATTTCTTGGCTAAGGCAACAAAAGCACAATCTGCAAAATAACAAATTAATAAATTGGATTTCAAAAGACACCGAAACAAAAATGAAAAACCTTGCTACTGACTTGGAGAAAACATTTGCAAATCCCATACCCAGACGTATTTTCTGTGCCCAGTTAGTGATTTTATAAAGGGATACCAAGACAGCATGGCCCAGTGGCTGACACAATTCTGAAGCCAGACACCTGGGATTTGATCCCTGCCCTGCCACTTACCACTTACTAAACACGTGACTTGAAGAAAGTCTCCTAATCTCTATGGCTTTCCTTTTCCCATCTAAAAATGGATAAAATAATATCTAAACCTCCTCATTCGTTTCTATAAAGGTGAATTAATATTCTAAAGTGCATAGATCAATGTCTAGCACATAGTAGCCAAGACAGGTTTGTTAAATACATAAAACCAAGCAGGAGGAAGCCTGTCCCTACCATCCTCCTAGTGCTGGTACATTTTTCTCACCTTTCTTAATCTTGGGGGAGAATTGATTTTCTCATTCTGTCTTATTTAACATTTGAGCTCGATGTCTAACCTATAACTTTATATATGATTTATTTCTGTATACTTCTCATTTTATTTTTAAAAAACCCTATGATTTGATTTCAAAAGAAGTAAAAACAAATTAAATCTTGTTGACCTAAAACTTGCTTCTGCAACATCCCTGCTGGGAATGATAATATAAAGGCTCATGCCTTGAGATGAGAATGTCATTGTTTGTTCTATATTGTTTTATCCTTTCCGTTGTACAGCCTGAAGATTAAATAAGTAAAATAAAAGTGGAATTAAGAAATATATCTTGTCTACTAGTCAAAGCAGTTCAGAAACTGTATTTCACTGTTATATCTAGATAGTTGAATTGTGTGCCTTTAAGCTATGAAATTTGGTGAAATAAACTTTAATGAAAAAATCGGAATGCAATTCCATTTTTATCTTCTTCTTTAAATATGGTAAAACAAACCTATTAATACAGCATTGAGATAACTTTGACCTATTAGAATGCAAATGACTCTAGATTGATCTCACATTTAGGGCTGGTTTTAAAGGTCTTCTCTATGATTCCCATTTACAAATGAAACTTACTAATATGAGTTATAGATTCTTTTCCAGTGTGTGCCAAGCAAGGAGAGAATCAAGCTTATTTGAATCATGCAGGCACATAGACTTTGGAATGATTAGGAGACCATGGCAAAAATTGTGAGTAATACATGTAGAGAAGTTTAAACTTTTCCTCTGGAGGTGTGATAACTGAGTCATCCTGCCAAAATACGCTGACAATAGATAGATTAACAGGAGAAAAACACACAGATTTGCTAATATGTACATGAAAATGCGAGCCCTATAAATCTGAGACTCAAAGAAGGACCAGACAGCTGAGGCTTAAATAGCATTCTTTTTGTAGGGGACAGGGGAGATTAGTGTGCAGGTAATTTTGAGGAGTAGTAAAATGCTTTTCAGGAGAACCGAATGGGCCTGGGAGACAGAAATTAGTTTATAAATTATTCTCTTTGGAATTTGAACAGGACAAGTTATGGGAAGGTGAGGGGTGGAATTGCACTGAACAAAGGCTGTCACTATGCAGATAAAGTCTCTTAGGCAACCTCTTGCAGCTGCCCTCAGAAGAACAGATGAAAAACCTGTCTGAGCATGGTGATGATTTTAGTCTCCTCTAGAAGGTGTCAAAATCTTCTTATTTTGCCCCTTGCCAAGTACTTGTGAAGGGGTAGGCACTGGTTATGGCATGTGGAGTGTTATGGAAAGAGTCGAGTCTCAGATGGAGCAGCTTGCACTCAAGGTACTATGAAAATGAAGAGGTTATAAAAGTATTCTAAGGGTCTCTAAGCCTTGTCAGTCTCTGTTTTCTTTATGACAACCTATGGGTTGTTAAGTAGTTGGGATGGGGTCAGTATCTGAGCAGAGGGAGGTGCCCTGGGGGAAGTACTAGAGGATTTGGTATTGCATCTAAGATGCTAGAGTTCTTAGAGGTTAAAGGATTTTAATTTACCTAATAAAACCTCAAAGTTTAATTTACTCAACATTTAACCAACAGGCGTCTTCTATGCTGAACTAAGAAGCCTAAAGTTTTCTCTGAAAGCAGTAAGAAGCCTTATAGGGATTTTAAAGTAAAGGTGACAGGGTTAGATTTAAATTCTAAAAGATTGCTATGAAGGAAGTGTGAGAGGGAATCAAAAAAATAGAAGCAGGGAGATCATTAAATTTTGTTACAATAGCAAAGGTGAGAAGTGATGACGATATGAATTCAAGAATTAAAGAGTTGTTAAGAAAATGGGTTCACAGAACTTAATTGTGGCAGGAGGGCCTAGGTGGGGGGGGGCGTGGTAAGAAGGAAGTGTCAGGAGGGAATGATGCTGCTAGGCATTGGGAGGGGGAGCGCAGGGGCAGGAAGACGATTTGGAAGAATGATGGATAGAACTGATGACAGGCTGTATTTTAGGTGTCTGAGAAAAATCCAAGTGGAAACAATTCAGAAGATATATGAATATTCAAGTATGGGCGTGGAAGAAAAGTCTGGACTAGAAATATATATTTAAAAGTAAATATGAGCGGCCAGTTGCGGTGGCTCATTCCTTTATTTCCAGCACTTTGGGAGGCTGAGGCGGGCGGATCACGAGGTCAGGAGATCGAGACCATCCTGGCAAGCATGCTGAAACCCCGTCTCTAATAAAAATATAAAAATTAGCCAGGCACGGTGGCATGCGCCTGTAATCCCAGCTACTTGCCAGGCTGAGGCAGGAGAATTGCTGGAACCTGGGAGTTGGAGGTTGCAGTGAGCCAAGATCGCCACTGCACTCCAGCCTGGCAACAGAGCGAGACTTTGTCTCAAAAAAAAAAAAAAAAAAAAGTACAGGGTATGAGTGATAGTTAAAGTCACACCTGTGAATTGGTTGAAAGATGTGAAACAGCCAGCTCAGGGTCCAAAACAAAATAAGACAGACTCATGTCACATTTCCTGACTTTACTATAACATTGCCTATTGCATTTTCAAGCATGAAGGGGAAAATATATATTTTTTTATGGAGATACTTTGATCTTTCAAATTCTGGACCCAGGATGTGAAATGGCCGTGGCCTTAGTTATTTTAACTGGCTAACTCATAGAATCCCTTTTCTGTGTTCCACAAATGTGCCACATTTTGTGCTATTCATATTCCTGTATCTAGTATACCCTCTTTCATTAACCTATTTTAATGCAGTAATAGTTATATTTTCAGATCTAAGAACTAATTGCTTGACTTTGTTAATGGAGAAAACAAACTGTAATATATTTTAAAGAGGTTTATTCTGAACCAATATGAGTGACTGAGGCCTGGAGAAAACACGCACCCGAGAAGGCTTGAGTAAGTGGTCCCAAGGTGGCCGGGTTGGTTTGGTTTTATACATTTCAGGGAGGCAGGAGTTACAGGCAAAGACTTCAACACATGGAAGGTATACACTGGTTCAGTTCAAAAAGGGGGATTATCTTGAGGAGAGGTCTTATAGGTTGTAGGTGGACTTGGGGATTCTATAATTTGTGATTGGTTGAAGGAGTAAGGCCCTGTCTACAGCTTAGAGCTGACAGAAAGGAAGATAAGAATGCTCTCTCAGAGTCAGCCACAATAAAATGCCCTGGTTAGCAAGCCTGATGGCCTGCAGGCCTGACTTACACCTGCCTTGCATGGCCTTAGGGCTTGTTCATAATTTGTTATCTTATGGCCACACAGGGTCTGTTCTGTCAGTCTTAGGATCTCTATTTTAACACTGCTGCTGGTTACTTGTTGAGTCCAAACTCCAAAACAGAGTAGGTATGATGAGGTGTGTCTGACCTCCCTTTCTTTCAGGGCCAGAAACAGCTTTTCGGTTTTCTCTGGGGTCCTCTTGGCCAAGAGGGTTCTGTTCAGTTGGTTGAGGGGCTTAGAATTTTATACTTAGTTTACAACCTAGCGTTGGTCTATATTATATGCTCAGGAAAGTTTCTGAAATCGCCCTGGACTGGTTGGGTGATCTGGGATATGGAAAATGGGCCTGTGTCCTGAATGACACACTTGAAAATGGAATATAAGACTCTGTAAAACTTAAAGCATCTGTGAACACAAAATTCAATTGAGTTGATTTGCGGCAGGCTTTCTCCACTGCTAACAGTTACAATTCAATCTCAGTTATACATGGTGTCCAAAAGAAGCACATTGTGGTGACCAGCAGAAACCAAGTTTTGCTTGAAGAATAAAGGTTGCAATTTTGCAAAGGTCATGTGTTACATAAATTTTCAGTAAGATGAGATAGTTTTAAATATTTATGGCATGGACCTAAAATACACTTGCACTCTTTAGGATGAAGGAATCTATTATTTTGTTGATAAGTGAGGAATTTCAATGGCCACTAATTGCTTGCACGAATAGCTCTGCACGTTTTTCTCCACGTGTTTGTAGCATGTACCCTTATCGGTCAAACAACACTAAGGGGTATTTTGTGGGCACATCTTTAGAATGATACATTAAAATTCTAGTAAATCTTAAGGCCTAGATGATACAAAATCTGAAGTCATCTTGCTCAACAGAAATTATCAATAAACCTTTTTATAGTCCACTAAAAATAAAGAACAGAGTTAATAATCTTGACATTTTTATTCCTGCAAGTTGAAAAAGTTCTCGTGTTTTTTCTCAATCTACTAAAGATCTAAATTATTTTGATATAGTTTCAGACTTACTTTGTAACTGAAAGTGTTTTTTCTCATTTTTTTGATATAAAAACATCAGTAGGAGGGGAAGGAGGAAGGAAGGAGAAGAAAGAGGAAGAATAGGAGGAGAAGAGGAAGAGAGGAAGAAGTTGTGAACAGCCCTCCTGCATTTTGCATCAGGTAGAAAAGTCAGTTGAATGTTGGGAAGAACACAAATAGTAAGTACATAGATTTTCATGTAATAAAAATACCCATTGTTATCAATGCAGGAATGTGCATTTTTTTAGTCACCATAAGATGACAGAGAGCCCTGGGGCCACCCTTTGGTGTCTCCCAGCTTCCGATGGCAGTCAAGCTTGTAGCAGAGGGACCTGCGTCCCATGTGCCCCTCATCTCCACACTGCCCTAGGCTTGGCTAAGGGAACTGTTGTTCTTTATGTTCCCAAGGGCAACTGTGCAAATGTTCCGCTTGCCCTTCAGCATGGGGTGATTCTCCTATGCACAGAAGCAAACACAATGGTTTAAAACAGGGATAACTCAGTAGATTACTCCTGATCCATCCAACTGTGCTTTATCATCATCGTGTTATAGTGTCTGGGTGGAGCCTATTTTTCCAGCTTTTGGCTGCTCTGAGCCGAAGGATGATAGTAGGGCAGGAGAAGGGGAATTGAATTAATATTTATCGAGGGCCTGACATGAGCCCAGGACTGTGAAGACACCCTCTACACCTGTTATCTTACTAAATCCTCAGTTCAATCCTTTGGGACAAGTGTCACGCTGTTTGCAAATGAGGAAACTAAAACTCATTAAAAATAAGCGACATGCGCAGATCATGTAGATAATATAGAGTAAGGGTTTAAACTCTGGACTCTTTGGGACCAATATCCATCCTCTTAACTGTTCCACATTTTCTTCCATGTAATGTAGAAATATTTGATTTATTAATAATGTATTCCTTTACAACTTCTGAATGGGATCTGAGATAAATGTATTCATATGCCCTATATATGATAGTTAAGTATAAGGTGAAAATAGGGAACCATTTAGACAAAAGAGAAGAGATTATGTATGAGGCTAACATAGTAAGATCATGAAAATTAAGTTTAGTTTCTCATCTCTGGTTAGACAAGAGGAAGGGAGGTGTGGCAGGTCCCTGGCTCTCCCCATTTCTCAGGGCAGACCTTGGGTTGTGATCTGATCTCATGTGGTTCTCCAAGACCTTCAGGGAAGACTTTCTTCTGTTTTGTTAAGTTTGAGGTTATTTCTTAATTTGTTTGTCATTTTGCTGATTAAGAAGCATAACAGAAATTTATTCTACAGAAAAGGAAACTGATTAAGAAAACGCAGTGCTTTTATCAGGGACTTTCCAGGATAGATGAATAGATACTGTATATTTATTATTTCAACTCGTGAAAAAAATTCAAGGACATGTTATTAAATTGTAGTTTCTTGAAAATCTTTTAACAGTAAATAAATCTAATGCACACCAAGTACTTTGCCATTCAGTGGTCTAACGATAAAAAGAGACAACCTAAAGAATATCTGGCTTGTGTGTTCCTTAGGTCAACATGTGTAAATAACTAGCAGGTTGGAGGCATTATGTTTCACTTCCACGCAACCTGTTGCATTTTGCAGGGGTCAATGATTTGGGTGCCAATGTCCCTTTGTTTTTTAAAGGGACAAAATACAACCATAATTTCCCTGAACTATGGATTTTAGACTCTAGTTACATATGGGCTAATTTAAATATTCCAAGTAAAGCATATAAGAAAATATAGTCAAAATAGCATGATAATAATTTGACAAGTAAACATCATCGCACTTTCTAAAGCATCCATCTGTATGATAAATTATATGATCCACCCTATTTATCAGGTCCACCCTAATAACAACCCTCTCTTGAAGGATTATATTACCCTGGTCTTTCAAATGAGGAAATTAACAGTGTTGAGATCCCAACCCAAAGGTCTGGCTTCAGAGCTGGCGTCCTTAGTCACTGTACTGTGTGGCCGCTCTACATTCTAGTTTTATTATTATGATCTGGTTGTAAGTGAGTTTACAAGAGACAAGGGGAGAAGAGTAGGCATAAGATAGAAGCCACGATCTAGAATCACTCATTCAAAATATACGGTTACTATTTCCCTCTTTCCACAGTCACTTAGAAGGCACTCCTGATACATTTTAAACCTAAGTCTTAGAACAGTATTAGATTCCTGAGAAAATGACAGCTTTTCCTCTTTGATAAAAAGTCTTGTATTAATTATGTGTCCCCTTTGCTTTGACTGTTACAATGAAGTCTTATATCTTAAAGACGTCCGCAATGCCAGCCCTCCACAAGTCTCACCTTCAGCATTTTCTTACTATTCCAGTTTACGTTATTTCCTGCTCCTAATTTTTAAGCTTAAATTACTTAATCGTTTTTATGTGGTTATCTATCTGGTCAAGTGACTTGGAAATGGGGCAACAAAATAGAATGATAGATTGGTTTGCATAGGAAAACAGACAGAAAAGGAACGATAGCAATACAGGACCAGATGGATTCTTCCCAGAAGCAAAGAACAGGGGCCCGCCCTTACAGGAGTATGTGGGGACTGATGGATGAGGTTCTTTTTCCCTTCCGGAAGAGGAGCCAAGCCGCTGATGAGTGAGGTAACTAAGAGCTCTGATGCTCTTAGTGAGCTAAGGTCCACCTGCTGCTAAGATTACCTCAAAATACTAAGCTTAAAGTAAAACTCCAGTTTTAGAATCATATTAAAAATAATTTGGTTAAGGATGAGCTGTGAAATAATTAATTCAAATGCTGCTAACTGAGCACTTCACTTAGTGCTCCTCAAGGCTGTGAGAAATAGGCTTATGCTCCGTTCCTCCTGGGTGCTGTAAAAGGAACATAAAATCTCTGGACCCCAAATTCACTAAGCTGAAGGGAACAGTCAAGCTGAGAACTGGGTCATGCAAATCAGCCTCCCATTTTGTTCCTAAATAAGACAGCTACAGATCTAAAAGGATACATGCCTCCCTCACAATTTGCTCAAAACGAAATTCTTTGTGGGTCCCAAGATCTTTACCCTAAAACAGTTCTGTTGAATTTCACCCGGACAATGCAAGTGAACAGCTTATCTTCACAGATCCTGGGACAAAGGACAAAAGATAGAACTAAAAGCGCCCCCCACCCGCCACCCTGCACCAAAGGAGTCATATCTGATTACTTCCTTCCGAAAGGCTAATCAGAAACTGAAAAGAATGTAACTGTTTGTGTCTCACCTATCTGTGACCTGGAAGCTCCCTCCCAGCTTTGAGTCTTCCTGCCTTTGCTTCCAGTTGTTCTGCCTTTCCAGACCCAACCAATGTACTTCTTATATCTATTGACTGATGCCTCATGTCTCACTAAATGTAAAAATCAAGCTGTGCCCCAACCGCCTTGGGCATATGCTATCAGGACCTCCTGAGGCTGTGTCATGGATGTGTCCTCAACCTTGGCAAAATAAACTTTCTAAATTAACTGAGACCTGTCTCAGATTTTCTGGGTTCACAGATGCATATCTGATTACTTCCTCTACTTTATGTTTATTTTATCTTATTTAAAAATGCAGATTCACTGAGTGTGAGATGAATGCATAATTGACTATTTCTCTACCCCTTCCTTTGACATGTGAAATGTGGATTCAGTGCACACTGATCAAAGACTCAACAGAATGTAACTGCCTGCCCCTTTTATCTACCCTCCCCCTTTTTTCTTTTCTTCCTCTTTCTCCTACTGCCTGCTCTTTCCCATTAAATACTAAAATTCCCAGTCCCTCTTTGGAAAAAGCGTGGATCACAGATTGTTCTAGTGGTTTTGTGTTCCTTTTTCCCAGGTGCATTCTTAACCTTGTCAAAATAAACCTCTAACATGTTTGAGACGCTCCTCAGTCATTTTCTTTGACTGTCAGTGGTGAAGGTTTGTTGCATGAGTCAACTTCTGTCTCACTCTGAGTCTTCTTCTGGCTGCTTTCAGTGCCAACACAAAGTGCTCCCTCTAACCCCTTGGCGAACATACATTTCTTCTGTCATCACTATCTCTAGGATTTCTGTTTATTGCTTTTGTTATGGCCACTGTCAGCTTTCACGCATACAATTCCCCAGTTTCTTCTCTATGTGGTTTATATTTAAGGTGAACAAGGGAGTCTCATGGGTTGGAAAGTCACTGTCTGATATGATCCAGACCTTTGGCTGCTCTTGGCTAATGAGTAACCTGGTGAGAAATAGTGGCAATTAGAATGCCATATGAGCTTAATAAAAAGTCTGGGGTGATACACCCAAGGATTTGCTTCTAATTGCATTTACCAGACAGGGCAGTGTTGAGTGCAGACAACCTTAAAAGGGGCAATTACCCAGCCTGCTAAACCTGCTATAGGTAAAGGAGTGTGCTGGGCAAGGTGCCAGCACATTGTATAAAATGATCATTATAGATTAAAGAAACACAGGCATACCTAGGGCCGTGGGCATTTGATACATCAGATCTAAAAGAATAATACATATGCTTCAGGCCAGTTGTAAGAAAATTTACTTTTCTGTATAGCAGGGTCTAAAGTGCATTTCTAGGAGGCACAGATGCCTCACTAGAAAACTAAAGAAGTTCTGAAAAAAAGCTAATATGATACTTGAGAGCATGTCTGTTTCCATCTCATCTAAGTCACAGGAAGAGGAAACGGCCGCATTTACGAAAGTGTGAATTGGAAGCCCTGAAAAATGTGACTGGATGGGATGAAACACTTGTGTGACACTTTAATAATGGGTATTGGCTAGCTCCTCATTATTTTCCACTGCAGTAAAGTGCGGCATGCAGCAAGATGTCAGTGTAGCATTTACGTATGCAATGCCACTCTGCTGCAGAGTTTTAAGGAATGAAGATAAGGAAGTGCTACCCGAAAGCTGGCAAATACACCACACATTGAAAGATAAAGAAAGTTGACTTTTGCTGAGTACCTGCTTTGTGCTAGGCACTGGTTTCCAAATTTTGCTGCACAATGGAATCATCTTGGATCTTTAAAAACTGTTGATGCCTGGTTCCCATGCCTAATATTTTGACTTCATGGATGTTGTGTGCAATGTGGACGCTGGGCTTCTAAAAGCTTCCCACTTCATTCTAATGTGCAGCAGTTTGGGAATCACCCTACCAGACTATTCCATTTCTTTTTTTTTTTCCTTCCTTCTTTCCTTCCTTCCTTCCTTCCTTCCTTCCTTCCTTCCTTCCTTCCTTCCTTCCTTCCTTCCTTCCTTCCTTCCTTCCTTCCTTCCTCCCTCCCTCCCTCCCTCCCTCCCCCCTTCCCTACCTCCCTCCCTCCCTCCCTCTCTCCTTCCCTCTCTCCCTCCCTCCCTCCTTCCTTCCTTTCTTTCTTGGTGGAGTTTCGTTCCTGTTGCACAGGCTGGAGTGGAATGGCACGATCTCAGCTCACCACAACCTCCACGTCCTGAGTTCAAACGATTCTCCTGCCTCAGCCTCCTGAGTAGCTGGGATTACAAGCATGCACCACCATGCCCGGCTAATTTTCTATTTTTAGTAGAGATGGGGTTTCTCCATGTTGGTCAGGCTGGTCTCGAACTCCCGACCTCAGATGATCTGCCCGCCTCAGCCTCCCAAAGTGCTGGGATTATAGGCGTGAGCCACTGTGCGTGGCCCAAACCATTCCATTTTTTACTCATTATCTCACTTAACCCACAGTGAAGCCTGTTGTTACCAATGAGGTCATACAGGCTAGATGACCCCAGAAAACTTGCCTAGTTTTGAGTAGTGGAATAGACTAAAATCTGATCCTGTGGCTGTAAAACTCCAAAGCTTGGGTTCTTTTCATTCTTCCACACTGGTAGAATTCATGCACTGTAAGGGAAGAAAGGTTTTCTCTTTAATTTTCCCTGTGCTGGTAGCTAGCAGAGAATTGTAATTCATTTAGTAGAGGAAAAAAACCATATATATACTGGGCTATTTTATTAAGGATTGGGTTTTGGTTAAGATCAGACAATGAAACCTATTATAAATTTCCAAAGATATGCAGGTCAGACCACGCTACACCATGTTTCTCGGAGCCCAGAATGCAGAAACAAACATCAAACTTCTCTTGTAATTTCATGGAAATATTTCATGTTAAAATTGTATTAATTTCAAAAGGTTAGAGTAGAAAATGAGAAGTATACACTTCATTAATTCTCAAGTTCTATATTTGCCAGAAACTTATCTCACCTTCATTTAAAAAAATCTCTTATTACTTGATTTCAGAACATTTATAAAACATACTATGGGCCGGGAGAGGGGGCTCACGCCTGTAATCCCAGCACTGTGGGAGGCCGAGGCTGGCAGATCATGAGGTCAGGTGATTGAGACCATCCTGGCTAACACGGTGAAACCCCGTCTCTACTAAAAATACAAAAAATTTGCCAGGTGTGGTGGTGGGCACCTGTAGTCCCAGCTACTTGAGAGGCTGAGGCAGGAGAATGGCGTGAACCCAGGAGGTGGAGCTTGCAGTGAGCCGAGATCGTGCCACCGCACTGCAGCCTGGGTGACAGCGAGACTCCATCTAAAAACAAAACAAAACAAAAAAAACAAAAAATACTATGACATCCTCAGTAGTGACTCAAAATCAGAGTTACAAAAAATAAGTAAAATGAATTTAAAAAAACAAACAAAACATGTTGAGCTAGGAAAACAAACTGAGATTGAAAATACATCCTAAAATAAAATCCTATGTAAAATTCAACATAAATAAGAAGATACTTCTGATGCTATACAGAAGAAAAATAAAATAGATAGGAAAAGAGCTTCTCAGACCAAAATAAAGAAGAGAAGAAAATGGAGGGACAGTCCTGGTAGAATGCCAGAGTAATCTCTTCAGACGCCGTGATCCTCCGGGGCTGTTCTCTTCTCAGGCATCTGAAATTAAGAAAGGAAGCTGCATTTCTCACTCTTATTGTAGTACTTGATTCTCTGTGTTTAGATGTGCGCTACCCATGTCCAATAATATTGAACATATAGATTTATATCTTGCTTTTTCTATGTATTTGTCATGTCCGTGTTTGACAAATGTTCATATTTATTACATTTCATAACAACAGAAGCTTATCGCCACACGTTGGGTGTTAAAATTTTCTTAACTATTTTCTTACTCTTGGATATTTAGACTATTTTCACTTTTTCGATGTAACATTGAACGTCTTGTAAACATAATTAAAAAAAAATGGCCAGCGGGTGCGGTGGCTCACGCCTGGAATCCCAGCACTTTGGGAGGCCGAGTCGGGCGGATCACGAGGTCAGGAGATCGAGAAAATCCTGACCAACATCGTGAAACTCCGTTACTACCAAAATACAAAAATTAGCCAGGCATGGTGGCACGTGCCTGTAACCCCAGCTACTCAGGAGGCCGAGGCAGGAGAATCGCTTGAACCAGTGAAAACGCCCGGGCGCTGTGGCTCACACCTGTAATCCCAGCACTTTGGGAGGCGGAGGTCACAAGGTCAGGAGATCCATCGAGAACATTTTGGCTAACACAGTGAAACCCCATCTCTACTAAAAATACAAAAAAATTAGCCGGGTGTGGTGGCGGGCGCCTGTAATCACAGCTACTCAGGCGGCTGAGGCTGGAGAATCGTGTGAATCCAGGAGGCAGAGGTTGCAGTGAGCGGAGATTGCGCCACCGCACTCCAGCCTGGGTGACAGAGCGAGACTCCATCTCAAAAAAAAAAAAAAAAAAAAGATAAAAACTTGTCTTAGGATAAATTCCTGGTAGTGAGATATCAGTTAAAGGAGGATGAAATTTTTATAAATTATATAGCATCTGTATGTTACTTTCTGAATGCATCCATTAGGTTACAAGGTCACAAGCAGCACATGGTGCATCCTGTTCTCCACAGGACTGCCAGGAAAGGCTTATCTTTTCACAGAGATTTTATTAGTAATTAGACATAAAATGGTGCTTTGAACTACTGTAACTTGCATGTCTATGGGTATTAGATAAAATTTTTCTCACTTTTTAAACTATTTACATTATCTCATATGTGATCTTGACAATAGCGTTTTTCCCTTTTGTTTTTTACTGCTCTTGAATTTCCTCCTATTTTTTGAAATAACTTACTTAATATAGAGAGTTGTCCTCATAATGGTAGTATTCTTCGCAATATTTCCCAGCTTCATTGCGTTCCTTATATAGCTCTACTTATGCAGATATTTTCATTTTTATGCATTTAATTTTTTAAAGAATATCTTCTATTGCTTATAATCTGTGAAAGTTTGTATTTCTTCATTTCTGCTTAGACCTAGTGACTCCCTCATTTTATTATCTGTGAGCTTTTCTCTCCATTAGGTTAGCACAGCCTTCTATAATCTGGCCTTATTACACCTTACAGAAGCATCATTTGACACACTTCAACTCAGCACCTCAGATCTATTTGGCCCATCCCTTTTCTTCCACACAAACATACCATGTTCACTTATGCCTTGGGGCATTTGGCCTGTCTTAGATGCCTGCCCATTCTTATTTCCTCTACCCATTCAAAGTCTACCTATCAGGGGGACAGATGCCTTGATTACACTCCTCCCCTTGATTTACTTAGTCACATGAACTGCTATAACCTCCTATAACTTGCATAGTCAATATTTATTTATTTATTTATTTATTTATTTTTTTGAGATGTTGTCTCGCTCTGTCACCAGGCTGGAGTGCAGTGGCGTGATCTTGGCTCACTGCAAGCTCTGCCTCCCGGGTTTATGCCATTCTCCTGCCTCAGCCTCCCAAGTAGCTGGGACTACACGTGCATGCCACTACGCCTGGCTAATTTTTTTTGGTATTTTTAGTAGAGACGGGGTTTCACCATGTTAGCCAGCATGGTCTCGATCTCCTGACCTCATGATCTGCACATCTCAGCCTCCCAAAGTGCTGGGATTACAGTTATGAGCCACTGCGCCTGTCCCATAGTCAATTATTATAATTTGGCAATTACCTGTAATTATGTAGTCTCTTGCATGTATTTTAAATGTGTTAGCCTTGTCTTCTTAGACAGACTGTGAGAATTAAGACCTATATTTCAGTGGTCTTTATAGCAGCTCTGATGACTGTTAAATACATTTTTGAGTACCCTACATACTCACTGCATATTTAACTGGTTAAGAATTAAATAAAGAAGTGAATTTTTATCTGCAACTCAGTGGGTCAGGCCCATTGAACTCCAAGTGTCTCCAAGTCCTCATCACCTGCCTTTGAGTGACATGACTCACTCAAAGGCAGGTGATAAGAAACAAGAAAACTGGAACTCATACTTTCAGAGATTTTCCTGCCTCAGATGTAAAGTCTCCTGGCTACTGGAGACTAGAAGATGACTTCTAAACTGATTCTGACAGGATTCTAACTTGGAACCCTATTATATTCTGTTTCCCTCGCTGGTCTCTTTACCCGCTCCACACTAGGTGGTACCAGTACTGAGAACTAATTCCCTTCTAAATTCTAAACTCTAAACTGTGTCCACTTTCATCTCACTTATCCTGCCAGTCCCTCCACTCCCTTTCAAGTTTCCCCCTGAAAGCTTCAATTTGTTCTCTTTGGTTCTGATCGTGTTCATCAGCACTCTCCACATGCTTCAACAAACCATAACACTCCAACTTTCAAACTGGATCAAAACAACCATGACTTTTCCCATTCCTATCCTTGGGCTATAGAGTGTTGCCACAAGAATTCACCCACCGAGTGAGGTTGGTGCTCATGATTTACAGCCACGGGAGCAGCTTTGCAGACCTTTCAGCATCCTCTTCCATTTGTCCCATTTCTCTACCAAATCTTCACCACCTCTCAGAAGATCTTGCCTTTCATTCACAAAGAAAATTTGATTAACAGCCAGAAAGTCTCTCCATTGTCATGCTCTAAAACAACCAACCACATCAAGAAATTACCCATATTTGCATGCAATCACACTCATGTTCTTGTCTTCTAATCTGAGAAGACTTGGAGGGAAAAACCCTTCTGCTCAAAGGCAGTCCATCCTCACATTGTTTACTCAGTCATAATCAAGATGCTGTCCAATTATTAACATCAGTCTTCCCTTTCATGTATTTTTAATCTTTTCAATTTATAAACATGATCAAAATTTTTTCCTGTGAAGAGAAAAACCAATTCTACATTTCAGACCTTGCTTTCTGCCCACCCACTCTCTCCCTCAGCCATGGCCATTACCTCTTCAAGGCCAAACTTCTCCAAAAAAAAAGTCTTCCATCACTTCCTTGTCAGGTCTCCACCCACTTCCTTGGGTCTATGCACTCTTATAAACATTGAAGCCATCAATTCCTCAGTAGTCACATCTGAGCTCATCTGACTCTGGAATTTTCAGGTGTTAAGCCTTTCATCTTGTAACCCTGTCTTTCCCTGGCTTCCATGATACCGTTTTTCCACACCCTCTTCTAAGGTCTCTGAATGTACCTCCTTGGTCTCCATTGCTAACCATTCTTCCTGCCTGCGTCTTGAATGTGATGTCTCTCATGTTCCATCCTTGAGCTTATTTTTCACAATGTATTCCTCTGAGTAATGTAAACCAGTGGTTTCCATTTTAATTTACATATAAATTATCTGGGGATCTTATAATGCATATTCTTATTCAATAGGTCTGGGATGAAGGATGAAATCGTGCATTTCAAACAAGCTTTCAAATGATGTCCATGCTCCTGGGCCATACACCACACTTTGAATAGTGAGGATCTAAACTACATATTGGTCTCAGTTGGCGATAACCCCAAATCTCTGGCCAGCTCTATCTCCGGGGCAAATGCTATACAAATAGTTAAGCACCAAAGACAAACATCTCAAAAACAGATATGTAAAACTGAACTCATTTTCTCTGTTTCCTCAATCAAATAATTTGCAGACATCCCTGTTTTAATAAATGGCATTATGTCCCTTCAGTTATGTAAGTCAGACCTGGAGTTACCCTGAGCTTTTTTTCACTATCTCTCCTGCCACTCATCCTATACCTCAATATTCAGTTAATAAGAAAGTACTGGCTGGGCGCGGTGGCTCACACCTGTAATTCCACCACTTTGGGAGGCCAAGGCGGGTGGATCATGAGGTCAGAAGTTCGAGACCACCATGGCAATATGGTGAAACCCCATCTCTACTAAAAATACAAAAATTAGCCGGGCGTGGTGGTGTGCGACTGTAGTCCCAGCTGCTCAGGAGGCTGAGGCAGGAGAATTGCTCGAACCCAGGAGGCAGAGGTTACAGTGAGCTGAGATTGTGCCACTGCACTCCAGCCTGGGTGACAGAGCAAGACTCCATCTCAAAAAAAAAAAAAAAGAAAGTACTGCTTACTCTACCTTCTTAACATCTCTTAAACCCATGGACGACTCTTTATCCCAGGCTACTGCCTTAATTAACAACATCAATATCTATTTTATGAATCATTTACAACAATTTGCAAACTCGTTTTCTTGCCTCTACCATTGCTCCTCTCCAGACGCTCTACATTAGGCATATGTTTTTTAAAAGTGAAAGCATGACAAAGTCACTGTTTCAGGACAGTGTATCCAGCAAGTGATGAAGGAAGGCTTCAGGCAAGAGGCACTGGAGCTTGAGTTGGTCATTTTTGGACACATGAACCAAGAGAGGCAGAGGGAGTGTAATGGTTTCCATTTCATCCCTGTAGCTCCACAGGATAAACCCCAAAACCCTTAACACGGATCACAAAGCCCTTGAAATCTTCTGTTTGCTAAACCTTCCTTCTTACAACCTAAACTTTTGGCATGCTTAGAGTTCCCGAGGTCCCTGAGCTCATCAGTCAACTCCTCTGTAAAGTGTCTTCTTATTGGCTCTTCTATTGGAATTCACGCTATCTGCCATACTTCTCCAGCCAATTAGCCTTTTTAACACTGTTGTTATAAAAACTGTGGAAGAGGAAATTAGTACAGAGAAAAGCGACAGGCTAGCAAAAATCAGGGGCTCGGGGAGGAAGTCAAGGGCTCATCTTTCTATCCCCAATTAGAATCAGCACATTTAAGAACACTTGTGAATAGAAACTCTAGATTGCAGCCATTCATTAAAATTCATTAAAACCTTCATTTTACATATAGTAATCTGAGACTTCATAAATGACTCATAACTTCCAAGATTCCAAATCTAATCAGTCCCACATAGGACTTTTCACCTCCAGTCCGGTGCTCAGGTGTTTCTGTTCTGCCCATCACCCATTACAGAGGAAGTAGGTTCATCTGGGGATGCTCTTCTCCAGGAGCGACTTCCCTAAGCCTTTTGACTATGCAGATGCTTTCATGCATCTAGAAATAGTATACCGCCAGTGTAATGTAAATTTTGCTTCAGTGTAGAAAATAATTTCTAGGCTCTCGTGTCACATTACTTTTGGGAGGGGCTATTGTTGGAGAGTTAATCATTCTCTGAAAGTTATTAGTTCTTGGTTCTGTTTCTTTTAAAAGAAGAGAGCTCATTTAATTTAAACATGTAATAACATCCAGAACAGGTTGCTTTTCAGGAAACTGTTAATAGAATCTGCATAGCTAGACAATGATTAACATTATGCAAATCTGTTTTTTTTTTTTTTTTTAGACGGAGTCTAGCTCTGTCGCCCAGGCTGGAGTGCAGTGGCACGATCTTGGCTCACTGCAAGCTCCGCCTCCAGGGTTCATGCCATTCTCCTGCCTCAGCCTCCTGAGTAGCTGGGACCACAGGCACCCACCACCATGCCCGGCTAATTTTTTTGTTTTTGTATTTTCAGTAGAGACGGGGTTTCACCGTGTTAGCCAGGATGGTCTCAATCTCCTGACCTTGTGATCCACCCGCCTCAGCCTCCCAAAGTGCTGGGATTACAGTCATGAGCCACTGCACCCAGCTGATTATGCAAATCTTAGGCGTTATTTCAAAGGTCTTTATCTTGTCTTCTCTTGGATAGACATTAAGATGTAGACAGGGTTCAAAAAACCTAGTTTACAAAAAGGGAAGTCATCAGAATTGCATGAAGAGATTTTGGGAATGTGCATCTTCAAGCTCTATTCTTGTATTCATATGATCTTGGAATCTGTTTTCAGAAATTGTTCCCATGTGACTCCGATGAGCATCATTAGTTAAGAATCACTCCCAGAAAATTTAAAGCTATATTGATCAAAGTGGAGGATCTATGACGTGATCTAACCATTGATTTTTGATTCTGTATCAAATCCTTCAGTATCACACTCTATTGGCCAATAGAGTTAGGGGCCAAGGGAAAGCTTATCTTTTTGCCTTCAGTAGATTGACTGAAAAATCAACTCACAAAAGGCAGATTAGTGAGATAAATGGCATATACATTTACTAGGGTATATGAGAGAGAATCACAGAATGATTGCTCCACCTCAAATTGGGGTACAGGTGATTATTCACTCTTACTAAGGGAAAGAGAAGTAGGGAAGTGTGAATGATTTTAGAGGGGTAGTAAATAATTTTGGGAGAGATTCAGTGGGTTTGAAGAACATACAATGACCTGGGACCAAGTGTGTTGGGCCCACAGAGCAGACAATGGTTTGTGGGTTTGTGACAAAAGTCTGTCCAGATGTGTTGGCAGACTTCAGTCTTTCTTCCTTCAATATGATTTCAGTTAAGGAAAACTCAGGGAGAAGACCAGAGGTAATTGTTTTCTTCTATCTTAGTTCCATACTTTAGGCCTATAAAGAAACTTCAGAGAACAACTTTATCTTGTGCTTTGGGAGAGAAAGGAGAGGAGGGAAGGTCAAAGAGACCTTGAAGCTTCTTCTGGAGTTCATCATGTCAAAGCACTGTATTTTGGTGTATGGGTTTCTGAGCCCCAGCAGGGTGAAAGGCAGATGTCAGGGACAGAATCACACAATCCTCATGATACTATTTAATTCCTGAATCCAGAAATATTCTGGATTAGGAAATATATCTTTTTATTTTTCATTTATATGAGCCAGTCAATTCCTCTTCATGTTTAAGTTAGGTCTTTGTTTAAGTTTTGTCCTTTGCAAAAGAAAGTAATGGCTTCTATGGTTTCTTCAGAAGGCCTTTCCTTTAATTCCTTAAAAAAAGTATAGAAATCTGGAGAAGAAGCCTTTTGTTTTTAATAGCTTGACAATTACATACCCAAGTTGTTTTGTTTTATTTTCCCTGTTTGATGTTCTCCAGTTTTCTTGGATCTGTGGTTTCCAGTCTGTTGTTAACTTCTGGAATATTCTTGGACATTACTTCTTCACATATGTCTCTCAGATTCCAATTATATCTGTACTAGATTGTTTAATAATATGGAATAGATAGCCCTAGTTCTTGAATGCTCTGTTCTATTTTTTCCCCATTCTTGTTTTCCTCCGTATTTCAATTTGGGCAAGTTCTATTGATTCCCTTCTTAAGCGCAAGAGTATTTCCTTTGCTACATGAAGTCTATTGATGAGTCTATCAAAGGAATTCTTTATCTCTGTTACCAAAGTTTTATTTCTAGCATTTCCATTTTATTCATATTATAGTTTCCATATCTCTGCTGAAATTACTCCTCTGATTTTGCATGGTGCCAGTTTCTTCATTAGAGCTTTTACCATATTAATTACAGTTGTTTTTAAATTTTCTGTCATAAAATTCTAACAAACACTTGTGTCAGAGCTGAGTGGTTGAGTGTAATTTTGATGGTTGCTCGGCCCCTTGGGAATGGGTTCTTTCTTGTCTTTTTGTGTGGCTTGTAATTAATTTTAAATCTAGACATCTTGTATTAAATACTAAAGACTGGGGTAGGGAGGCTGAGGCAGGAGAACCGCGTGAGCCCAGGAGGCGGAACTTGCAATAAGCTGAGATCCCGACACTGCACTTCAGCCTGGGTGACAGAGTGAGACTCCTTCTCAAAAAAAAAAAAAAAAAAAAAAAAAAAAAAAAAAGACTGGGGTAAATACTTTTTATGCCTAAAAATGGGCACTTCTTATTATTTCTTTCGCTAGACCCCACTGGGTGTGGAGTTTCATCCATCTCTTGAGAAATATGTTAGCATGCTTAGTTAACTTGCACTTTTAAAAGTAAAACTGTTTGGTTTTATTGGTTCATGTTTTTAAAAATACGTTTCACCAAAACGTTAAAATAATTGAATTGGAATATCACTCTTTTGGTAAACCATAGACCTTTGTTTATATATTTATTCATTTATTTTAAGATGGAGTCTCGCTCTATCACCCAGGCTGGAGTGCAGTGGCAGGATCTCTGCTCACTGCAAGCTCCGCCTCCTGGGTTCACACCATTCTCCTGCCTCAGCCTCCCGAGTAGCTGGGACTACAGGTGCCCACCACCACACCTGGCTAATTTTTTGTATTTTTAGTAGAGACGGGGTTTCACCGTGTTAGCCAGGATGGTCTCAATCTCCTGACCTCGTGATCCACCCACCTTGGCCTCTCAAAATGCTGGGATTACAGGCGTGAGCCACCTCACCTGGCCCAACCATAGACCTTTGAACATACCTAAATGCCTGTGATATCATCTAATGAGACAGTTGCAATTTTCATTAAGTTTTTACTACCCATAAAGTTCTTTTACTTTTCAAAATACGCTAGCTATAAAGAAAGTCATTGCAAGATATCCAGCCTGTGGCAGACCTTAACTTTCTTCATCATTGGCCTTTAATTTTACTAAACACCAGTAAATTCCAGGAATTCTCAATTGGAAGCATTTTCCCTTTTTTTTGATAATGATTAAGTCTCATATTAGGTTTAAACTAAGTTTACTTTTTTAAGAAAAACAATACACTTTATTCTGCAGAACAGTTTTAGGTTCACAGCAAAATGGAGTGGCAAGTACAGAGAATTCTCATATACCCCATGCCTCCACATATGCACCGCCTCCCCCATGATCAATCAGCAACCCTCACCAGAGTGGTACACTTGTCACAACCAATTTGCCTGGATACATCATTATCATCCAAAGTCTATAGTTTGCAACAGACTTTAATCTTGGCTTTGTACGTAATATGGGTTTTGACAAAGGTGTAGTGACATGTATCCACCATTGTAGTATTATACAGAATATTTCCAGTGCCCCAAAAAGCCTCTGTGCTTTGTCTATTCATCTCTCCCTCCTCCCTAACAAGTGGCAAACGTTGATCTTTTTACTGTCTCCAAAGTTTTGCCTTTTCCAGAATGCCATACATTAGAATCAAAAGTAGTTAGCCTTTTCAGATTGGTTTCTTTTACTTAGTAATGTCCACTTAGGGTTTCTTGATGTCTTTTCATGGCTTGATAGGTCTCATCTTTTTAGGTGGAATAATATTCCATTGTCTGGATGTACCACAGATTATCCATTCAGCTACTGAAGGTCATCTTGATTGCTTCCACATTTTGGCAATTATGAATAAAACTGCTGTAAACATCTGTGTGCAGGTTTTTGTGTGGACCCAAGTATTCAACTCCTTTGGGAAAATATCAAGGAATGCAATTGCTAAATCATCTGGTAAGAATATGTTTAGTTTTTTGTTTGTTTTTTTGATACGGAGTCTCACTCTGTTGCCCAGGCTGGAGTGCAGTGGCGCGATCTCGGCTCACTGGAAGCTCCGCCTTCCCAGGTTCACACCATTCTCCTGCCTCAGCCTCCCCAGCAGCTGGGACTATAGGTGCCCGCCACCACACCCAGCTAATTTTTTTTGTATTTTTAGTAGAGATGGCATTTCACCGTGTTAGCCAGGATGGTCTTGATTTCCTGACCTCGTGATCTGCCTGCCTCAGCCTCCCAAAGTGCTGGGATTACAGGCATGAGCCACTGCGCCTGGCCTAGTTTTTTTAAAACTGTCAAACTCTCTTCCAAAGTGGCTGTACTATTTTGCATTGCCCAGAAATGAATGAAAATTCCTGTTGCTTCACATCCTTTCCAGTTTTTAGTGTTGTCAGTGTTTTGGATTTAAGCCATTGTAATAGATGTGTAGTGGTATCTCACTGTTGTTTTGATTTGCAATTTCCAATGACATATGATCTTGTACATCTTTTCATATACTCATTTGCCATCTGTATATCTTCTTGGATGAGGCATCTTTTCAGATCTGCCCTTTTAAAAATCGGGTTGTTAGTTTTCTTATTGTTGAGCTTTAAGTGTCCTTTATATAACTCAAATAACAGTCCTTTATCAGACGTGACTTTTGAATATACTTTGTCCCAGTCTGTGACTTGTCTTCTCATTCTCATAGTATCTATGGGTTTTTTTTTTTTTTTTTTTTTTTTAGATGGAGTCTTGCTCTGTCGCCAAGGCCAGAGGGCAGTGGTGGTTGGTGTCTCAGCTCACGCAACCTCCACCTCCCGGGTTCAAGCAATTCTCCTGCCTCAGCTTCTCGAGTAGCTGGGACTACAGGTGCTGGCCACCACACCCAGCTAATTTTTGTATATTTAGTAGAGACAGGATTTCACCATGTTGGCCAGGCTTGTCTTGAACTCCTGATCTCAGGTGATCCACCTGTCTCGGCCTCCCAAATTTCTGGCATTATAGGCGTGAGCCACCGTGCACAGCCAGTTTTTAACTTTAATAAATTCTTGCTTACAAAATATTTCTTTCATTGGTGTTGCCTGAATGTACCGCAGTTTTTTTATTCAGCCAGTTAATGAAGGACGTCTTGGTTTCTCCCATATTTTGGCAAATATGAATAAAGCTGCTATAAACGTCTGTGTGAATGTATTTGTGTGCACATAAGTTTTCAACTCCTTTGGGTAAATAGCAAGGAGTGCAATTCCTGGATCATCTGTAAAGTCATCACCATGTCCAGGGTCATCCAGATTTTCTCTGCTGTTATCCTCTAGGAGTTTACGGTTTTGCATGTTACATTTAGGTCTATGATCTACTCTGAGTTAATTTTTGCAAAGCTTATAAGGTCTTTGTCTTGGCTCATTTTTTTTTCATGTGGATGCCCAGTTGTTTCAGTACCATTTGTTGAGAAGGATATTTTTTTCTCCATTGCATTATGTTTTCTCCTTTGCTGAGTTTAGTTTTTAGGCCCATGAACAAAATCCTCTTGTTCCTTCACAGAACTATTAACAGACCTTTTTTCATCCTTTTCATCAAGGCCCAAGTAATTACAATTTCTCTTCAAAACCTCTCATAAATCCCGGAGGTTCGTGAGAGAGTTGGGCTTAGAAGAGACTTATTTAGCAAATGCAACTAACAAGGATGCTAATGTACTCAGTCCAGGTCAGAATTTCTTTTTTTCAGTAGTGGACGTGTGTGCTTGACCCTTAACGTGGGTCTATAAATGCAGCACTGGGTTCATCAGTGGATCTGTAAGCTTTGGTGTTTTATTTCCCAAGAGCTCTATAGATGCTCCCCATTCCCTGAATTTTGTGCTGTAATGAAGGTGGACATGGCATTGTCAGTGCGACTCGGTCTCAGAGTTAGGTGGACTGCATGTGGGTTTGGGTTCTGCTACTCCCTGTAGGACCTTTCTACAAGTCACCTGTCTCCTCTAGGCCTCAGTTTCTTTATCTGTAGTGTTGGACTAGATTCTCTCTATGGTCCTCTGGAGCTCCAAAGTGAAGATAAAACTCCTGTTCCACTCGGAGTTTATATCTTCAAAGTGAAAGCTTCCTGGGGAAAATGAAGCTTTCCTTCACCAACGTTAGAAATCAGTGGTTGAAAAATAGTATTTTTCAGTGTCTGTGAGTCTTGAAATTATGTTTTCACAGAGTGACAAGAAAACAAATTAATGAAAGGCAGACATCTTCATGAATGAGAGTCAGAGAAAATATGAACATAACATATGACCCAGTATATAGTCTGTTCTCCCTGAATGAATAAAATGTAGGAGTTATTCCCTGGTTTACAAACCAAAATGTTAATCAGAAGTCCCATTTGAGAAGTGAAGTGGGACTTTATTTTATTTTATTTATTCATTTATTTATTTAAGACAGAGTCTCGCTCTGTCCCCAGGCTGAGTGCAGTGGTGTGATCTCGGCTCACTGCAACCTCCACCTCCCGGGTTCAAACAATTCTCCTACTTCAGCCTCCCAAGTAGCTGGGATTACAGGCGTGCCACCATGCCCAGCTAATTTTTGTATTTTTAGTAGAGACGGGGTTTTGCCATCTTGGCCAGGCTGGTCTTGAACTCCTGACCTCAGGTGATCCACCTGCCTGGGCCTCCCAAAGTGCTGGGATTACAAGTGTGAGCCACTGCACCTGGCTGGGACTTTAAAGTATGTAAGATATATAGAGATATGATGAAGAGGGAGGTACGGAGTGAGAGAGAGAGTGTGTGGCTGGAACTTGAAGTTTTTTTGTTTTATTTAAAGTTGTATACTTTGGGAATAAACTTAGGTTTTCATGCTATGCCGAGCTTGAGCAAGATGGCAAATGCATACATTGAGCTCTCTAATCATAACCTCAATATATGGATTCTTGTTCGTTAAAATACTTGCACCAGCCAATATGATTTCCAAAATTTCTGTTTTGGAGGTAATTAAGTAACTGTATAAAAATAAATGCTTTCTCCACCTTTCCCCAGTGACTAAAAACTTTCCATACTTTTAAAACTATAAAAATAACGTATATATATTTTAATTTTTAAAAGCAACTTAACTCTTTGTTTTTAGGAAACTGTAGATTAAGGTATCCCTTTGATCCCGTGTGTACTAGGGATCCACAGGAATGTTCCTCAGCCCTGTGGCATGAGGTCTTTCTCAAAGTCCAGGCAGCTACACAGCATAGCCATGTCTCCTCTAATACTGCCCTATCCTTCCTCTGCAGAGAGGACACACCTTCATTTCTATGTCTGTCTCAACCTTCCACCTTCTGGCTGAGAGCAAGAGTCTCACCTTTGAGCCAGCCTGAGTTGGCTTTTAATATGCAAGCCATGTCGGGAATTTGGTGTACCCTTTTCTCCCTCAACAGAGCTCATCTTCCGGCTCTATTATATTGTTATGAGCTCAAAAATCTTATTGTGGGGCCTGGCATGATGGCTCATGCCTGTAATCCCAGCACTTTGGGAGGCTGAGGTGGGCGGATCATGAGGTCAAGAGATTGAGATCATCCTGGCCAACATGGCGAAACTCCGTTGCCACTAAAAATACAAAAATTAGCTCAGTGTGGTGGTGTGTGCCTGTAGTCCCAGCTACTCAGGAGGCTGAGGCAGGAGTATCCCTTGAACCCAGGAGGTGGAGGTTGTCCTGAGTCGAGATCACACCACTGCACTCCAGCCTGGTGACAGAGCAAGACTCCGTTTCAAAAAACAAAGAAAAAATATATATATATATAGTGAAAGTTAAAAGCTAAACATTAACTCTTTTTTTTTTTTCTCAAGACAGAGTTTTGCTTTGTCGCCCAGGCTAGAGTGCATTGGCGCGATCTTAGCTCACTGCAAGCTCTGCCTCCTGAGTTCACGCCGTTCTCCTGCCTCAGCCTCCCGAGTAGCTAGGACTACAGGTGCCCGCCACCACTCCCAGCTGATTTTTTGTATTTTTAGTAGAGACGGGGTTTCATCACCGTGTTAGCCAGGATGGTCTCTATCTCCTGACCTTGTGATCCAGCTGCCTCGGCCTCCCAAAGTGCTGGGATTACAGGCGTGAGCCGCCGCGCCCGGCCAACATTAACTCTTTTTTTAAAAAACTTTCAGCCACTTTATTAACTGTGGTGTTAAATGGCAAGAAAGATATAATACTCATTTCACATGTGTGTTGCAACACCAGAGATGCTGACTCTCATTTAAAAAATCAGAGCTGAATTCCTTCTAAAATACACACACACAATCAGTACACTTGGTACCTTGGAAAATGTGAAATGTTATCATGAGTGCTGGTATATTTGTTATGAGCCGACTGAAAATTATCTTTAATTAAACTATAATTGACCCATGTACTCGCTCTTCCTGTCTTATCTATATCTACTCGAAGTGAGTGATTTCCCATGTTTAACAAATTATTCTTTAGGCCATAAAAAAGTATTTTCATTAAAAAAGAAAAATACAAAACAGTTATCACAGCAAACTTTCTAGTATTTTTAATTTGAAATTACATATTTTGGGAATATTATATACTTTGCGTTTTCATGCTGTGCCAAGCTTGAGTAAGATAGCAAATGCGTAAATTCAGCTCTCGAATCATAACCTCAATATATGGATTCCCATTCATTAAAATACTTCACACCAGCAAATATGATTTTCAACATTTGTGTTTTGGAGATAATTAAGCAACTGTATAAAAATAAGTGCACTTTCTCCTCCTTTCCCCAGTGGCTAAAAATTTCCATACTTTAGATATAATAAAAATACTATTTTTTTTATTATACTTTAAGTTTTAGGGTACATGTGCACAACGTGCAGGTTAGTTACATATGTATACATGTGCCATGTTGGTGTGCTGCACCCATTAACTCGTCATTTAACATTAGGTATATCTAAAGCAACAGCCCTTAACTCCTTGCTGGCACCTGCCATCCTGCCCTTCTTTACTTCATTATTAGCTCTGCTAGTTTTTTCTTGTATATGATGATAAAAGGGAATGTGGATGGGTCATGATTTTCATGCGTGTTCTGTTTCCAAATTTTCTTCTTCAAAAAGCCAAACAAACAAAATAGCAGTGCAACAAAACACAAATAGCTTTCAAACAGTTTGACAAGCGATGCATTCACTTGTGATTTTAGTCAGTAACAAATGCTGCTTTGTCGTAATAGTAGAAATGTTGCCTTTGTAATAGTAAAAAGGCAACAAGTTCTTAGAAGAAAACAGGAAGGTATACAATCTTAACAAAGTCTCTTATTACCTTCCTCCTCTTATCTCTTTTTTCCCCATATTATCTGTTTAGTATTTATTGCAGTAAGCTGCAAAACATACAGCAAAAACGATTGGCTTAACAGCAATTAATGTTTGTAAATAAATCCACAGCCGGGTCCGAGCTGAAGAAGTGATACATAGTCAGCCTAGTCGGACAATTCTGAGCACGTGCGTATGCAGGTGAAGTCCAGGCTCCATTAAATTTTTTAAAAAGTCAGTGAATTTTTACTCTTTTCATGTTAAAAGTTTTTTTCAAAGCTTTCTTTTTTTTTCTTTGTGCTGACCACAAACAAGTTTTAAATGAGCATCAAGAGTCTGGCAAAAATGCAAAAAAAAAAAAAAAAAAGCTGTAGTAACATTGAACTGCACAATATAAGCATTGAGCATGTACAAATTTTAAAATCAAAAGAAGAAAATCATCCCTCATTATAACGTGGTACCTTGACATGTAAGACCACAGGCTAAGACGACGGCTCTGAGAATGTGCCAGTTTAAAAGGAGAAAAGCTCAGATCTTCAAGCATGTTGGGACAACCCCAGAATGTTGCCTTCAGGCTTCTAAAGGATGATTACTGGTTATTTCATGTATTCACCATTTTTCTGGGCAAAAGCAATTCCACTTCCTCTGAAAACTTGTCTCCAGGATACTTCTCTGTCCTCAGCCAGAAGAGATACAGATTGGAACCCACATCGACCTGATTCAACCAAGTGCTTCTTCAACAAGAAGGGCAGGATGGTCTATCATCTGCTGACTCATCAGGATTTGGATCCATCTCTGAATAAAGAGGTAGAGACAAGAACTGAAACTCCTGGATGTATGCAAACAGTGGTCCTTGGCGCGCTCTCCCGAAGTCATCACAGGCACTCACATGCGAGACTGTTCTGCCTTTGTTCCTCTATTACCACTTCTGCATAGCTGGCTGGTGCTTCGGGTCTTTCAGGAAGGGATAAACTGAGCCAGTTTGTGTTCCTGCTACGCTGCCTGCTTACATTTGAAGCTCTGGTACCCAATAGATGGAGAGGAATGGTGCTGATAGCAAGTGGCAAATTAATAAATGAGTCCATAGCTCCAGGAATATCCACATATTCCATTAACAAATATTCCACACAGATTATACCACAGTGGAGAATAGAGGGACAAACTGGTGGAATTTTCAGCAACTTGACATTCCACGTCTCTCTTTCCAGATGACAAGGATTCCTCATGCAAGTTAGCCACATGCTGTTTCACTTCCTTCATCTTCCGTTTGGCATGGAAGGCCCGTGTTTGGTAATGGCTGACTTTGGCACTAGCATTTGGAAAGAGCAGTTCTCAGTCTCAGCAAATTTCTGAGTTGATTCACCCATGGTATAGCCCTTCTTTTCAATTTTGGCACTTAAGGATATTGAGCCTGAGGTAGAAAACCAGCAACCTAGTGTCTTTTCTTCTGTGCCTGCTTGGGGTGACAGCGATGAAGGAGTATTCATATTTATATACTCAGAGACTGTAAATTCCTTCTGTGATGTTACTGTTAGTAGTCAGGGACTTTTGAGATTCAGCTTTCACACAAGAGTGCACACACCACGACTGCCTTTGAATGAGGTAGCAAGTGGTGTCTCTGGAAGCTCAGAGCTGAAAGCATATTCAGCCTTCCTGAATGAATAGTGTTGAAGCCTTCTTTGGAATTATCGTTGACTCTTTTGTGTCCAATTAAGATATCTTTATGGTTGATATATTGTACTTCTTCCATGTAATTCCGTCTACAGGCAGTATTGGCGTCAGTGTTTCTAGATTCAACAGAGCGTATTTCCAAGTGTCCTCTTGCATGAATTTTAAGAGCTTTTACTCTGATTTTGCCAGTAACTTCTTCTTCTTCTTCTTCTTCTTCTTTTTTTTTTAATGGGGTCTCGCTTGGTCGCCAGGCTGGAGTGCAGTGGCGTGATCTTGGCTCACCGCAACCTCCGCCTCCCGGGTTCAAGTGATTCTCCTGGCTCAGCCTTTCAAGTAGCTGGGACTACAGGTGTGCACCGCCATGCCCAGGTAATTTTTATATTTTTAGTGGAGACCAGGTTTCACCATGTTGACCAGGATGGTCTCAATCTCTTGACCTGGTGACCCACCTGCCTCAGCCTCCCAAAGTACTGGGATTACAGGTGTGAGCCACTGTGCCCAGCTAATAACTTCTAAATTCACCCTTCTTGAGATGATAGAATACACAGGACATTGCTGTCATTAAGACAGTCAAAGCTCATTGTCAAACTTTTCACCTTTCCCAACACCATGTTTCTAACAAAGTCTACAAAAATATAATGTAAGCCAAAAAAAAAAGACGGCATATAAAATGTGGTCTTCATTTAACACAGATATCTCTGTCATGCAAAATACCTGCAGGTTGAATCAGTGATTCTTTATAAATAGTTCATTGGTCTCAGTCTGTCATCAAGGTTGTAGTGCAGTGGTACCATCATAGCTCACTGTGACCTTGAACTCCTGGGCTCAGGGATCTTCCTGGCCTCACCCTCTTCAGTAGTGGAGATTAAGGGTGTAAACCACTATGCCTGGCTAATTTTTAAATTTTTTTAATAGAGATGGGGTTCTCATCATGTTGCCCAGGTTGGTCTCGAACTCCTAGGCTCAAGTAATCCTCCCACATCAGCCTCCCAGAGTGACGGGATTACAGACATGGGTCACCTTACCTGGCTGAGATTTCTTAAAAAGTCAGGGCAGCAGAGGCTGTTGCTCTGTGCTGCTGCTCATCTTGGTTGTCTCCTTACAAACACCCATTAATTCTTTTTCTTTCCTACTTTGCCAATGGATGCATTTGAACAAATAGGGGAAAGAGTTTTTAGAAGGAAAAAAATGAGAGCAAAGCACATTAATTTGTTTCCACATTTAACCCTCTTGACACAAGCAATTTCTTGGGCTTAATCCTCTGCTCCAAAGCCTCCCTGTCTGGAAATCCTTTTCTTTTCTGACTCGGGCTGCCTTTCTGAGACACTGTATCCCTTTTTAATCCTAGCATGGAATACTATTGATCATTAGGATGGAAACCAAATCACTGATCTATAACAGAACATCAAGAGACTGGGAAACTACAGAATTAATCATTTTATCTGCTTAATTTGTAGTTTTCCCACACTTGTCCAAAACAAGATTCTACATTAATACATTTGGGATGCCTACAAATATTTTAATGTCTTACATTACAAAGAACAAGTTATGTCATCCACCACAGGAACTATTCATAGTAATGTAGAAAACAGGGTGCACTGTGGCTCAGTCTTAGATGTGAGACTACACCATATTTGAAGCACATTTATTTCTTGAGAAAAATTTCCAATGTTACTTTTTTTTTTTTTTTTTGAGACGGAATCTCGCTCTTTTGCCCAGGCCGGACTGCAGTGGCACGATCTCGGCTCGCTGCAAGCTCCGCCTCCCGGATTCAGGTCATTCTCCTGCCTCAGCCTCCTGAGTAGCTGGGACTACAGGGTCCGCCACCACGCCTGGCTAATTTTTTGTATTTTTAGTAGAGATGGGGTTTCACCGTGTTAGCTAGGATGGTCTCGATCTCCTGACCTCGTAATCCGCCTGCCTCGGCCTCCCAAAGTGCTGGGATTACAGGTGTGAGCCACGGCGCCTGGCCCAATGTTACTTTTAATTAGTGTAATTACCGTGGAGACAATAGGCATCATCTGTCACTGTTTATCTTTCATTCTAATCAAAAGAGACATTTTAAACAAGCTTTTTAGGATCTCTGAAATATTGTCTACTCATAATCATGTATTATAAAGTTCAGCTGTTTTAAAAGTTAACTATACCAGGAGTGCACTCATTAGGTATGATAACAAGTTAACTGGTTAATCTCATACAGATTGAAAGTTCTTATAAGTTAGACATTTTTGAGTTGTGCACCTATATTTGGAAAGAACAACTTTTAGTCATATCCCTCATATATCTGTTTTGATGTTTTATGTCAGCCTTATGTTTAAATATGATACCTCATTGTAATGCCCTAAAGGCAAGAAACAATATACTCAAATAAAAATATGTCTATTTCTCTGTGTTATAATTTATAAGAATGTCTTTGGTAATTGAATAAACATTTTTAAGGTATTTTATTTCAATTATTTGAAATAAATAATTGAGTTGCTCAAATGAGTATGAATCCTTCTAGAAAAAACCCAACCCTCCTTTGTATCTATTTGCAAGGTGCACTTCAAAAGTTTATCATATAGTCAATGTTTGTAATTCTTTATGTATTATTTCTTCAATAATACTCATGCACCTTGAGGGAAAGTTCTGCCTTATTCTTGCATAAACTCGATAGGCACACATTTGTAATTCAATGCTTGTAATATTTTCTCCCATTTCTGAGATATTTAAAAAATTTATCATCATTATCACCATCATTACCTCACTATCACCATGAAAATCTCAGTGACAAATAGAGCAACAGTGATCAGCTTGTGAGTAAAAGCCTAATACCAGGCACTAACAAGAGTTCTCTTTTCGTAAGAAACCTTCAAGGTCATTGCTTGAGGACGAGGCCAGGCCAGTATTCAACATCGGATTTATAGAACCTAAAGTTGGCCACTTTCCTCTTTGCCATGCTGAATCTTTAAAATAAATCCTAATTCAATCTTTTAACCTAATGGCATGTCCAAGTCAAATTTTTTACTACGCACTTTTCCCAGATTCACCTCTTTTATTACATATTGGAAAATATAATTTCACAAAGATTATTTCAAATAAAGAGGCAATTTTTCCAATCGTGTAAATGAAATCCACAGGAAAGGACAGCTCTTCTGTATAAATAGCACAAATTCAGAGGAATGCCTTTGCAAACTGTATGCTTCACCAACACAGATCTTCCCTAGGAAGAGAATTCAAGACTGACCCCAAAACTCATCTCCTGAACTCAGTTGACATATCTTTTCAGTAACTGTCAAAGCCTCATTTGCAAATTCAAATACCTTTGACAAAAAGCCAAAATGTTCTGAAATGTCAAATTCACTTGTACTTTACTTCTTCCACTCTAATGTTTTCAATAAATATATTGTCAGCTACAGCAACAATTTCCAATTTCACTTGTAAATAAGTGAAATAGCTTGGGAGGATCTTCTGAGATTCCACTGAGGTGTGCTCACAGGGCTCTTTCATTTATAAGGTGTCAAGTCAGGTAGGTGGGCTGATCTGTTTCTTCAAGTAGCATCTGTGTAGTAGGATGTTGTGCAGTTAAGAGCCTGAGTCCTGAATCTCAGTGTCTTACTATGGGATGCTGAACAAGTTAAACTTTTTAATTTTATTGTATTTTTAAGTTCTGGGATACATGTGCAGAATGTGCAGGTTTGTTACATAGGTATACATGTGCTATGGTGGTTGCTGAACCTATCAGCCCATCATCTAGGTTATAAGTCCCGCATGCATTAGGTATTTGTCTTAATGCTCTCCCTCCTCTTGTCCCTCATCCCCCTACAGGCCCTGATGTGTGATGTTCCCCTCCCTGTGTCCATGTGTTCTCATTTGAACAAGCTAAACTTCCTAAACTTCAGCCCTACCATATGTACATTGGAAATTATAACAGTGCCTTGTATGGCATTTAGTCATAATGTCTGGTGTAGAATAGATGCTCTAAAATTATTATTATTACATGCTGAAGGGCAGACATCTCATCTTATTTTTTTTTCATTTAAAAGAATGTATTTTTTCGGAGTCAAGATCTCGCTATGTTGCTCAGGCAGGTCTCAAACTCCTGAGCTCAAGTGATTCTTCTATCTTGCGCTCCCGAAGTGCTGGGATTACAGGCATGAGCCACCATGCTTGGCCCACATCTTATTTTTATTGTGTTCAGAATGCAATATAGGGTTGCATATAAGAGCATTAAATGAACTGTTGTCATGCTTCCCTTGCTGATGTGTGTGCAAATCTGCAATCTACTTTATGGGGGGATAAAGTTTTGTTTGGGCTCACATCGGAACTGACGGAGTTGTCTCTTCATTAGAAACTGGATGGTCCAGTTTAAAACTACACCATAAAGATGTGATGTAGCCGTCAGTAATGGCACTTAAATAGTGGGTTTAACTCATCAAATTTCTCCAATAATATAACACTAATATATTTAGCTAGTCCACAGAAATACATATTTTTGTAGATTTTCTTTTCTTTTTTTTTTCGGAGATGGGGTCTCATTCTGTCTCCCAGTCTGTAACCTGTAGTGCAAAGGTGCAATCACACCCACTGCAGCCTCAACCTCCCAGGCTCAAGTGATCCTCCCACCTCAGACTCCTGAGTAGCTGGAACCACAGGTGCATGCCACCATGCCTGGCTATATTTTTCTTTGTAGAGGTGGAGTCTCGCTATGTTGCCCAGGCTGGTCTTGAACTCTTGGGCTCAAGTGATCCTCGCACCTTGACGTCTCGAACTGCTGGGATTACAGGTGTGAGCCACCACACATGGACATGTAGATGTTCAATAACAAGAAATGTAAACAGTGAAGATATAGTATTAGAGAAAATTCTCTATTTTTTAAGACCTCCAGACAGCAATTATTCCTTCAGCTGCGAGAAAACGTAAATGCAAAATACTTGCAAAATGCGATGACTTCCTGTAATGTGGCATCACAGGCAAGCTGTGGCTTTTCAGAAGATACATTCACCCTGTTACCTTACAGTTCTACCAAGTGGGACATCCCAGAGATCCTCATATTTTGTGTCTTTTTAATAGTTATTCCCAGACATTGTTTCTCTGCATTTATTTTCAAAAGTATTAATCCAATTTAACACTCATCTTCCTGGCAAGAACAGTAAAGGGTCTGAAATTTTATACTACTTACAATCTAACAAGTTGGCCTGCCACTCTCATGGATGCTGCCAAAAGAAATAAGACTCCCAGGTCAGAGACAAAGAACGTTATTATTATTGTTATTATTATTATTTTATTATTTTATTTTATTTATTTATTTTTTTGAGACAGAGTCTCGCTCTGTCGCCCAGGCTGGAGTGCAGTGGCACGATCTCGGCTCACTGCAAGCCCCACCTCCCAGGTTCACGCCATTCTCCTGCCTCAGCCTGCCAAGTATCTGGGACTACAGGCGCCTGCCACCACGCCCAGCTAATTTTTTGTATTTTTAGTAGGGACGGGGTTTCACCGTGTTAGCCAGGATGGCCTCGATCTCCTGACCTTGTGATCCACCTGCCTCAACCTCCCAAAGTGCTGGGAATTACAGGCGTGAGCCAACTCACTGAGCCAATAACGTTATTATTTATGGACCAACAAACAGCATAAGCAACAGGGTATCAGTTGTCCTTGTCCTGGAGTCCCACAGGAAGGACATGGATGGACTTAGATGGATGCATGCACATGCATTACGGGATAGGAGCCCTGAGCTCAGGGAATGCAAATCCCTTGTAAAGATCCCTAAGAATGCCCAGTCTTTGTTCCAGAAGGGGATACCAACATCCTTGAAAAGATGGTCAAAACAAAGGGCAGTCTGTGTCTGCTCGTAAAGTGTGCAGAAATGTGAGGGACTCATGAAAACATGTCATACAATACTTTCCTCTTATAGTAGACAAGTGAGTCTGTATGCACGTGGAGTACTGGATGAAATACTTTATCAAAACTGGTCAGAAATTCAGACAAAAATTTAATTCAATCAAACAGCTGCATGTAATAAATAATGTTTTTGTGTGGCTACCAATGACTCACAAGTCTAGCTGCTTCAAAAAACATCCTAATTCTCTAGCCCCACCACAGTTCAATTCAATATAATCTGTGGGGAGGGGCCTGGCCTCAGTATTTTCAAAGCTTTCCAGGTTACTTTTATGAGTAATCAAGTCACGGCTGACAATCACTAAGCCAAAATAAGCCTAGTACTATGCAAGGTCTTTTCAGAGACAGGGAAGGAAAAAAAAAAAAAAAACCTAAAGTAAATTCCATGATACAGTGTCTATAAATGAGGGAACCTACAATCTTTGGCAGGAAAAACTTCAATTAAACTCATTTTCTTGCTACGCTGACCAATTATTTTACCAAAATAAGTCATAACATAAGATCTATTGCTCAGTTCCTGTGTAGATAGAACCTAAAATCTGGGGAGAGGCAAGAGCAACTAATTTGTTTTTTTTACTGACTTGACAAGTATTTTGACTAAAGTGTTTAAGTATTGTGGTGTTGATTTTTTAAAAAAATGTTTACCAGTTTTGTAAAAGACATTTTTTTGCAGTTTTCCAACAAAATCTTGTAAGCGAAGCATGTTTTCTTTCCCCTTATCTCAACCCAAATGGTATGCTATTCCTCATATTTTCTTTTTTTAAGAAAACTTATATTTTAGATTAAGGGGTACATGTGAAGGTTTGTTATGTAGGAAAATAGATTGTTTCATCACCCAGATCCTGAGCCCAGTACCCAAGAGTTATTTCTCCTGATCCTGTCTCTCCTCCCACCCTTCACCCTCAAGTAGGCCCCAGTGTGTGTTGTTCCCCTCTTTTTGTCCATGTGTTCTCATCATTTAGCTCCCAATCATGTGGTGTTTGCTTTTGAACATGTGGTATTTGGTTTTCTGTTCCTGCATTAGTTTAAGCATCATGGCCTCCAGCTCCATCCAGGTTCCTGCAAAAGACATGATCTCATTCTTTTTTATGACTACATAGTATTCCATGGTGTATATGTACCACATTTTCTTTATCCAGTCTAACATTGATGGGCACTTAGGTTGACTCCAAATCTTTGCTATTGTGAATTGTGTTGCTGTGAACATATGCACGCATGTGTCTTTATGATAGAATGACATATATTCCTTTGGGTATATTCCCAATAATGAGATTGTTTGGTGAAATGGTAGTTCTATTTTTAGTTCTGTGGGGAATCATCACACTGCTTTCCACAATGGTTGAACTAATTTGAACTCCCAGCAACAGTGCATAAGCTTTTCTTTTTCCCCTGCAACCTCACTAGCATCTGTAATTTTTTGACATTTAATTATAGCCATTCTGACTGGTGTGAGATGGTATCTCATTGTGGTTTTGATTTGCATTTCTCTAATGATCAGTGATAATGGGATTTTTTTCATATGTTTGTTGGCCACATGTATGTCTTCTTTAGAAAAGCATCTGCTTATGTCCTTTGCCTACTTTTTAATGGGATTGTTTGTTTTTCTCTTATAAATTTATTTAAGTTTCTTATTGATGCTGGATATTTGACCTTTGTCAGATACATAATTTGCAAATATTTTCTCCCATTCTATGGGTTGTCTGTTTACCCTGTTGATAGTTTCTTTTGTTGTGCAGAAGCTCTTTAGTTTAATTAGATACCATTTGTCAAATTTGCTTTCCTTGCAGTTGCTTTTGGCATCTTTGTCATGAAATCTTTGCCCATTCCTATGTCCAGGATGGTATTCCCTAGGTTGTCTTCCAGGGTTTTTATAGTTTTAGGTTTTACATTTAAGTCTTTAATCTAGTTCATTGAGAGTTTTTAAAATAAAGGGATGTTAAATTTTATCAGAAGTCTTTGTCTATTGAGATAATAGTGGTTTTTGTCTTTAGTTTTGTCTATGTGACGAATCACATTTACTGATTTGCAAATGTTGAACCAACCTTGCATCCCAGGAATAAAGCCTATCTGATGGTGGTGGATTAGATTTTTGATGTGCTGCTGGATTCAGTTTGCCAGAATTTTGTTGAGAATTTTTGCTTCCATGTTCATCAAGGATATTGGCCTGAAGTTTTCTTTTATTTTTGTGTCTCTGACAGGTTTTGATATCAGGATGATGATGGCCTCATAGAATGAGTTGGGGAGGAGTCCCTCCTCTTCCATTTGTTGAAATAGTTTCACTAGGAATGGTACCAGCTCTTCTTTGTACAGCTGGCAGAATGCAGTTGTGAATCCATCTGGTCCTGGGCTTTTTTTTTTTTTTTTTTTAATTGGTAGGCTGTTTATTACCAATTCAAGTTTGGAGTTTGTTATTGGTTTGTGGAGGGATTCAGTGTTTTCCTGGCTCAGTCTTGGGAGGGTGTATGTATCCAGGAATTTATCCATTTCTTCTAGGTTTTGTAGTTTGTGTGTGTAGAGGTGTTCATAATATTCTCTGATGGTTATTTTTATTTCGGTGGGGTAAGTGGTAATATCCTGTTTGTCATTTCTGATTGTGTTAATTGGATCTTCTCTCTTTTTTCTTTATTATTCTAGCTAGTGGTCTATCTTATTAATTTTTTCAAAAAATTAGCTTCTGGCTTTGTTGATCTTTTGAATAGTTTTTCATGTCTCAATTCCTTCAGTTCAGCTCTGATTTTGGTTATCTCTTGTCTTCTCCTAGCTTTGGGGTTAGTTTGCTTTTGCTTCTCTAGTTCTTTTAGTCATGATGTTAGGTTGTTAATTTGAGATCTTTCTAACTTTTTGATGTTAAATTTTAGTGCTATAAATTTCCCTCTTAACACTGCCTTAGCTGTGTCCTAGAGATTCTGGTATGTTGTAACTTTGTTTTCAGTAGTTTCAAAAAACTTCTTGATTTCTGCCTTAATTTCATTATTTACCTGAAACTCATTCAGGAAAAGGTTGTAATTTCCATGTAATTGTATGGTGTTGAGCAATTTTCTTGGACTTGAATTCTGTTTTTACTGCGCTGTAGTATGAGAGTGTGTTTGGTATAATTTCAGTTCTTTTTGCATTTGCTGAGTATTGTTTTATGTCCCACGTGTGGTTGATTTCAGAGTATGTGCCATGTGGCAATGAGAAGAATGTATATTCTGTTGTTTTGGGGTGGCATGTTCTGTAGATGTCTATCAGGTCCATTTGGTCCAGTGTTGAGTTCAGGTCCTGAATATCTTTGTTAATTTTCTGCCTCAATGATCTGTCTAATGTAGTCAGTGGGGTGTTGAAGTCTCCCACTAATATTGTATGACAGTCTAAGTCTCTTTGAAGGTCTCCAAAAACTTGCTTTATGGATCTGCATGCTCCTGTGTTGGGAGCATATAGATTTAGGATAGTAATGTCTTGTTGAATTGAGCCTTTTACCATTATGTAATGCCCTTCTTTGTCTTTCTTAATCTTTGTTGGTTTAAAGTTGCTTTCTTTTTTCTGTTTTCCATTTGCTTGGTAGATTTTCCTCCATCTCTTTGTTTTGAATTTATGGATGTCATCGCATGTGAGATAAGTTTTTTAAAGACAGCGTACCATTGGGTATTGCTTTTTCAGTCAGCTTGCCACTCTGTGCCTTTAAATTGGGGAATTAAGTCCATTTCCATTCAAGATTAATACTGACATGCGTGAATGTAATCCTGTCATCATAATGTTAGCTGGTTATTTTAAAGACTTGCTTATGTGGTTGCCTTATAGTGTCACTGGGCTTTGTACTTCAGTGTATTTTTTTTTTAGTGGCTGGTAACAGGCTTTCCTTTCCATATTTAGTACTTCCTTCAGAAGCCTTATAAGGCATGTCTGGTGGTAAAAAAAAAATCCTCTCAGCACTTCTTTGTCTGAAAAGGATCTTATTTCCCCTTCACTTATGAAGCTTAGGTTGGTTAGATTTGAAATCTTGGTGGGAATTCCATTTATTTAAGAATGTTGAATATTGGCTCCCAACCTCTTCTGGCTTGTGAGGTTTCTGCTAATAGGTCTGCTGTTAAGTCTAATGGACTTCCCTTTGTACCTTTGTAGGTTATCTCTCATTTCTTTTTCTCTGCCTTTAAGATTTTTTGCTTTATTTCAAACTTGGAGAATCTGATAATCACGTCTCTTGGGGATGATTTTCTTGTGAAGGATTTTGCAGGGTTCTCTGCCTTTTCAGAATCTGAATGTTGGTCTCTTTAGCTAGGTTGGGAAAGGTCTCATGGATGAAATCCTAAAATATGTTTTCAAGTAGTTTCCATTCTCCCCATCTCTTTCAGAGACACCAATGGGTCATAGATTCAGTCTCTTTACATAATTCTATGTTTCTTAGAGGTTTCTTACTTTCACTCTTTCTTCTTTCCTCTTGTCCGGCTGTCTTATTTCAGAAAGCCAGTCTTCGAGCTCTGAGATTCTTTCCTCAGCTTGGTCTATCCTGCTGTTAATACCTGCCGTTGCATTATGACATTCTTGTAGCATGTTTTTCAGCTCTATCGGGTGGGTCACATTCTTTTCTCTATGGCTATTTTATCTGTCAGCTCCTGTATCATTTTATTGTGCCTCTTAGCTTCCTTAGCTTGGGTTGCAACATTCTCCTGAATCTTAATGATCTTCATTCATATCCATGTTCTGAATTACATTTCTGTCACTTCAACCATCTCAACTTTGCTGGAGAGGTGATGTGGTCATTTGGAGGGAAGAAGGCTCTCTGACTTTTGAGCTGTCAGGATTCTTGTGCTGATTCTTTCTCAACTCTGTGGGCTGATGTTTGTTTAATCTTTGAAGTTGGTGTCCTGTGGCTGAGCTTTATTTTATTTTATTCTATTTGATGATCTTGAGGGTTTGGTTTTGGTACAAGGTGGGTTCAACTGACTGGTTTCATTTCTGGAATATTTTAGGAGGCTAACGCTCAGCTCAGGACTCCCGAACTGCATGCTCTAACTCTGGGGGACTGGTTTCTGGCCCAGGCTTTGTCTCTGGCCCCTAAAGGTTAGGAACCTGCTGTGCTGGAAGGACCAAGATGATCCCAGACCACTGGTCACAACACTCTGATGGGTGGTGCCTGTCAAAGTGCTTCATAGGGCAGTGCCAGTGAGATCCATCCTGGTTCACACCTTCAGCAGCAGCAGCAGCAGTGGCAGCGAGGTGTGGTGCACATTCACTGGCTGCGGCAGGGAGCTAGTGGCTGCCAGCATGCTGGCCTCATTGTGGGCATTCATAGCAGCAACTGTGGCATCACGGTGCAGGGGTTGGGGGTGGAGGATGCGTGCCCCCTCCCCCACCCCCGTGTCTTTGTGCGCATTTGTGCCGGCGGCGGTGTTAGCATGGGAGTGAAGCACTGGTGAGCACAGGACTGTGTGAGTTCTCCTTGCACATTCACGTGGGTGGTCATGGCCGCTCAGAACAGGGGTGGGTCCTCTGTTCTCGGTGCCTATTGTCACACTGGTGGTAGTGTTGGTGCAGGGGCAGGGTGCTGGCAGGGGCGGGGCTGGCGGGCTTCATGCCCACTCATCAATGCTCCAACAGCAATGGCAGTACGGTGGGGGGTCGAGAGGGTGAAGTGCACTCAGGATGGCAGCAGTAACATGGCACACACGCTGTGGCAGGAAAGGGGAGGCAAGGTCCACCCACACACACATGCACTGGTAAAGCGATGTGTGGGATGGCCGTGGGCTAGTGCATGCAGGCAAAGTAGCACAGGGAGACTGCAGTGGGGACAGGGCACAGTTAGGCTGATGTGTGTATATGGGGGCCACTCTGCAGCAGATCTCTGCTGGTCAGGCACAGTCAGCCAGCACAGGAACTATGATGCAGGTCCTCAGGAGGTAGCCTCCACTGCACCCTGCTGTGAAGCTGCACTGCAAGCAGGTGTGGCCAGGCTGGGGTCCCAGGAGGGGCAAGTGGACTGAAGGATGCTCAGGTCAGACTGGCCCTGTCTCAGGGGCAAGACTGCCCTGCAGGGTTCAGGTCTGACAGTTTCCCTAGGCTGAAGTCTCCTATGAGAGCAAGTCTAGCCTAGGGCAATGGGTGTCCCTGACCATTCTCCACTACAGATGCTCCCACACCAAACCTTCTGGGCTTTGCACAGTCTGGAGTTCTACCATTAACACTTTTATAAGCAGGTCTTCCTGACAATTCAAGTGTCCCTGGTGGTTGTAGGGTCTCCTCTTGTCAGGAATTCAGGGGCCTGCGACAAGAGGAGGTTGCCCCTTGCCTGTTCAACTCACCTCTCCTCCAGGAGATTTTGGGGACCTGGAATGAGTCCTGGTGCATGGTTGCCCCTTGCAGGGTTCCCGGCTTCCTCCCCCTTCAGCCCAACATCTGTGTCTTCCCTCTGTCTGCTCTCAAAGTCTTCCCTCTGAAGATCTGCCAGGAGCACACCAGTCTTCCCAATTTCCTGGTCCCTTGGTGGGAGCTGTTCCTCCTGGCTGTGTCTAGTCAGCCATCTTCCCTCATATTTTCTTCACACAAGTTAACAATGGTTATTTTCACATTGTAATTTCATCCATTAATTGACATTTAAGAGAAAACAAATCAGAGTGTGTGATAATTTGCTAATATTTCTCCCAATAAGCACATATGTTTTGTTGTTTCCTTCAACAAAGACAGTGATAGCTCCATCTCATTGTTCTGATTTTATCAGATCTATAGGAGGAAAACTGTCAAACTGTGATGAAGGCATTCAGTGAAGATCTAAATAAATGGAGAGTTGTTCTAAGTATATGGATAGAGAGACCCAATATTGTGAAGATGTCAGTTCTTTCAAATTTCATCTATAGATTAAAAGCAATCCCAATAGAAATCCCAGCAAGTTATCTAGTGAGTATTGACAAACTGATTCCAAAGTTTATATGAAAAGGCAAAAGATCCAGATTAGCCAACAAATGTTAAAGAACAAGTTTGAAAGTCTTACACTGCATAGCTTCAAAATCTATGATAAAGTTATAGTGATCAAGACAGTATGGTATTGGTGAAAGAATAAAAAAATAGATCAATGGAACATACCAGCGGGCCAAAAAATAGACCCACATGTACATAGTGAACTGATCTCTGACACAGAAGCAAGGGCAATTCAAAAGAAAAGGTAGTCTTCTCAACAAATGGTGCTAGAATAACTGGTCATCCAACATGCAAAACTATAAATCTATACACAGACCTTACACCTGTCACAAAAATTAAGTTGAAATGGATCATAGACCTAAATGTAAAGTGCAAAACTATAAAACTTCTAGAAGACAACATAGGAAAACATTTAGTTGACCTTGATTTTGGTTATGACCTTAGGTACAACATCAAAATGCATGATTCATCAAGAAAAATTGATAAGCAGGACTTCATTAAAATTAAAACTTCCATTTTGTGTAAGACACTGTTAAGACAATAAAAAGACAAACCAACGATTGGGAGAAAATCTTTGTATAACACATATCCAATAGAAGACTAGTATCCAGAATACATAAAGGATCCCTAAAATTCAACAAGAAGAAAACAAACAACACATTTAAAAATGAGTAAAAAATCTGAAGAAACATCTCACCCCAGAAGATATGCAGAATGACAAGCATATGAGAAGATGCTCCACATCATATGTCATTGGAGAAATGCAAATTGAGATAACAATGAGATACTACTACACACGAATTAGAATGGTGACATTCAAAATACTGACAACACCAAATGCTGGGGAGGATATGAGTCAACAGGAACTCCCATCCATTGTCTACAGGAATGCAATACAGTATAGCCACTTTAGATGACAGTTTGACAGTATCTTTCTTTTTTTTTTTTTTTTGAGACGGAGTCTTGCTTTATTGCCAGGTTGGAGTGCAGTGGCGCGATCTCAGCTCACTGCAACCTCCGCCTCCTGGATTCAAGCAGTTCTCCTGCTTCAGCCTCCCAAGTAGCTGAGAATACAGGTGTGGGCCACCACGCCCAGCTAATTTTTGTATTTTTAGTAGAGATGGGATTTCACCATGTTGGCCAGGATGGTCTCGATATCTTGACCTTGTGATCCACCCACCTGGGCCTCCCAGAGTGCTGGGATTACAGGCGTGAGCCACCACGCCTGGCCAACAATATCTTACAAAACTAAACGTACTCTTACCACATGTTTCAGCAATTGCAGGTCTTAGTACTTACCCAAAGAGATTGAAAACAAAGATATGTTCAACAAAAACTTGCACACAGATGGTTATAGCAGCTTTGCCCATAATTGCCAAAACTTGGAAGATGACTTTTAATAGCTAAATGGATAAATAACCTGTGGTACATCCAGACAACCAAATATTATGCAGTGATAAATAGAAATGAGCTAGCAGAGACATGTAAAGACATTGAGGAAATTTAGATATGTGTTGTTAAGTGAAAGAAGTCAATCCAAAAAGGCTACATACTTTAGGACCTCCGGGGGAAGGGAGGGATGAATTGGTGGAGCAGAGAGGATTTTTTGGGCGGTGAAAGTATTCTGTATGATACTGTAATGATGGATACGTGTCATTGTGTGTTTCTCATAACCTATAGAATGTAAAATACAAAGAGTGATCCCTAATGTAAACTACGGTCTTAATAATAGTGTATTAGTACTGGCTCATCAATTGTAACAAATGTACCAGGAGATGTTAATAGTAGGGGAAATTCCTGCAAGAATTGCCCACTCCCACCCTCTCATTTCACAGATGAAGTCCTGTGACCCAGAAGTGCAAAGCCATCTGTTGCTGTTCCCATCCTATTGGAGACATAGCCCTGACTCTTCCTCTGAGTTGGGGTCCAGGGCTCTTTCTGCTCCCCTAAATAGCCACCTCAGCAGAGCCTCCTGGCAAGTAGGATTTAGTCTACACCAGGCTTCCTGCATGCCGCTATTTATTTTCCTAATGAAGACAGAAAACGAGGTGTGAAGGCAGCAGCATGTTAGATTTTTCAGTTCTAATGGGAAGAATCAAAAACTCACTATGATGCACTAAAGAGCCATTAGTGAAAACAGTTTTAAGTCCCTACCTCAATTCCCAAGAAAGCTGACGGAGAGAAATGGCAGCTTCAACATTTGCACTTTGACTCGCCTCTCTCCATGGGAACTTCAGATTTCCTTCCTACAGCTAACACAATCCTAAATTTCTAGTGTGACTTTCAGGGATTACCAAAGACAGAATGTTGAATGCATTGTATGGTTTCTGTCTTCAGTCATAGGAACCATTCTGTGCTCTAGGAGTAGCAATGAGATCCAAATCCAGGAAATATGGCAATATCTTTGATTAACATCATTAGCCCTCAGTTTTTTTTTTGTTTTGTTTTTTGTTTTTGAGACTAGAAGCAGAAGGCTGCTTCATGCCTGGCTGCCTATCAAAAGAAGCAATTTTCATAAATCTATAGCTCTGCACAATGAAAACGGTTCCTTTCACCTCTGCTGAATCAGTGTCTGGAGCATCAGGGACAGGGGAAAAGTTCTAACATTAGCTTTTTTCTTATACCTGCTGCTAATCAGAGTGCAAGCGAGAAGTCGCATTCTTCTCAGGGCCAGTAAAGCAGGGAAAGAAATCACTAGTGCTCCTCCCCAATCTGAGGATCAAACAAACAGCCTATTTTACCATCCAGAGGCTAGGGGTATGGCTTCAGCTACAGAGAGCTCATTAGAAAGAACAACAAAGTTAGAAATTTGGCCTTTGGGGGGAAAATGTCATTCTTCAAATTCCCTGTCTTTTATTCTTTAATTAAGTACATATCCTTTTTAGGGGCCAGATGGGATGGGGAGACCTGTTTTGAACCTTAAGACAATAATAAAAGCTTAGATATTTACTAAAGGAATGAAATGGTTTGTATGAAAGTTGCCCAGTTTCACAACTGTTGTTCCATAAAACCAAAGAGTACGATGCTTGCAACGTGGTAAAAGCTGACTTTAGTTGACATCTCTTCCTTCATTCTTTTCAGCTCACACATCCTCCCCATTCTCTGAATTCCACGAAGACTGTTATCGCTGGGGCTCATAAAATGATACCCCAAAGTATGATGCTTTGGCATCCGGAGTGCTTTGAACTAAAGGAGATTGAAGGCCCCAGAAGCCAAGTTTCCCTCTGACCTTCTGCCCTCCTGTCTCCCACCCCCTACTTTTCCCCTTAAGTGAGTCCTGGAAACCAGAATTATTCTTTCCCAAAGCAAGCCATGACACCCTGGAAATCTCACTCTAACCTTCCTTGCCTTTCCGTGTGGCAGCTGGCCATGAAGAAATTCTCTGACCCACCTTGTTTGATAGCAGATCACAAGACCCTGGTTCCAGAGCGGTCCTGCCTTACACCGAGGGAAAGGAATGTCATACAGAAAGGCCAAGAAGAATTTGAAGAGATGTCCAATCACCTTTGCACGTGGCTGCCCATTCTTCATTGAACTTAAGCATTAAAATAGACAGTTTCCCCTGGGTCTTTGGGTCTTCATTTCTGAAGACTCCATGTCATGTAAAACTTTGATTAAATAAATGTATCATGCATTACATTTGCTAGCCTGTCTTTTGTTATAGGAGTGTCGCCTGTGACCTTTATGATGGGTAAGGAAAGATATCACATCTTTTCTACCCCTACATTATCATACTGTGAAATTTTATTATACGCTGTCTTGCCTTCACAGAAAGGGAATTTTGGAGTTTGAAAGAATCCTGCTAATCATGAAATCTGGTCTTTTATTTAACAGAAAGATTCCCAGAGACATGAAGTGATCAGTACTATTTCACAGAGAAGCAGAGTGAGAGCCAGACCCTGGGTCAGTCCAGGCTCTGCTGTCTTTGGAAGTGGGGGTTCAGGTCTCCCCAGCGGGGTTGTGAGGTCCCAAAGAATGGGAGGCAGGCCTTGGGCCATAGTCTCCTGCATCCCTCCAGAGTCTGCAGCAGGAGCTGGGCTCAAGGATGCTGCTGAGTGAGTCCACGTGACTGACATACACTGCTCCGGAAGCACCATTCCGGCAGACTAGCCCTCTTCTTCCCATATAATCCAGGAAGTTTGTTTTAGATAGTACAGATTTTTCTAGATAATCTTGTCACATATTCACATTCAACATACATACAAAAATTCACACTTGGTATGGGTAGGAGAACTGTGCAGACTTCAGTAGAATTTATTTATTAAAGCTTTCCGTAGATGGTCATTTAAGGCCAGCAAAATGTTTTCGATCTCAGGGGTTAAATGGATTCAAATCAGAAATCAGTAAAGCTGTCATTGCAGATTTCTGTAATAGAGAGGCAAGTATAACAATGGATTAAGAACTCTATCCCTTTATATCTAGAGAACATATAAGGCCCCTGGCTACTCCTGGACCTCAATGCTCCACATTCCCCATTTCAGAAATCTAGGAGGACGTGTGGCACCATGAAGGGACCACAGAGACCCTGTCTCTCCTGTCTAGTCTATGCATCTTCACTCGCCCAGCCCCTACTTCACAGAACAGGCATTCTTGCTCCAAAATCCCTTGCTCATTAGCTGCCCCTATCCTGCTGCTTACCCAGATTTTAACCCGTGAGTCACCCCACACCCTCCTGACATCTGCTTTTCTCAGGACATGCAAAATACAGGCTTGGGATTTGAGCATTTTCTATGCACAGGAAAATTGAAATTGAGATTCAGCAAAGCTACTTACTGAATTTGATAATTTCGATGTGGATTAAGATTGTAGGTGTTATTTTGAGAGGGCCCCAAGCAAGTTTCAGATGTACATTTTTTTGAGAAAATGTGTGAGAGGCTATTTTGCTCTCCGTTCTCTGCTATTGTTAGGACCCCTAGTATTTACCTGCCCGCTTGCACTGCAACTCCAAAGGAAGCTTTCATCTAAAGCTTGGGAGAAATGATTTGCTAATAATCCATCACTGTGGTTTTTATCATGTTTCCAACCGTTTTCTCTTTTATGAGCAGTTCTTCTAATATTAACATTTTATTCTTCAAGCATCACTACCATAACAATATTATCAGACACTTTGGGAACACCTGTTGTGCATGTTTTTGTTGTTCTTTGTTTGTGTTTTTTTTTTGTTGGTTGGTTTGTTTGTTTTTTTTGAGACGGAGTCTGGTGTCTCGCTCTGTTACCCAGGCTTGAGTGCAGTGGCGCGATCTCGACTCACTGCAAGCTCCGCCTCCTGGGTTCACGCCATTCTCCTGCCTCAGCCTCCCGAGTAGCTGGGACTACGGGCACCCGCCACCACACCCAACTAATTTTTTGTATTTTTAGTAGAGACGGGGTTTCACCGTGTTAGCCAGGATGGTCTTGATCTCCTGACCTCATAATCTGCCCGCCTCGGCCTCCCAAAGTGATGGGATTAGTGAGCCACAGCACCTGGCCTTGTGGTGTGTTTTTATTTAACCCAGAAAGAATTTTGTTGCCGGCGTTATTTGTATGTATTAATATTTTACTGAGAAACTGTGTCAGATATAGATATATGCAAAATTCCTAATGACAGTAGAAAACTAGAAATATGGGAAAAGTTTGAGCTTGAAATATGAAAACTAGAATGATGTACTTAATTAAATAAAAGAAATATTTGCAGATATGCTGGGACCAAGACTGATAATTAAAACACAGTACAATTTATTTCAAAATTAAAATGTTGATTATTTATTTTCTTAGGGGGCAGGTATACATATTCTTAAATAGTCAGAAAATAAATACACTCTTCAAATGTTGAGAAATAAGTAGTAAAATTTTTTATAAAAAGAAATAGCATGCCCACCTAGATTACTATTAATGGACACTCTTAGTTTTTGAATGAAACATGATCTTAGCATAGAAGTTTAAGAAAACAGAAAGATTTTTTAAAGTCACTATACTATGACATGTCCACAAAAATGTTTTGTAGATAGTTCCTCAGAAGTAATTTTCATAGATGAATAAAAAGATGACTGTGCATATTCTTGTCGGTGGTCTTTGTAGATGTGTTAATTCACAAGTGGGAAAAGGGAGAAGTTAACAAATGCGAAGCATGAGAATCCCACATTTTAGTTTATACTGATTCTCATTAATTTATCCAGTGGTAATTCATTTTTCTTTTTCTTTTTTTTTTTTTTTTAGACAGAGTCTCGCTTTGTCGCCCGGGCTGGAGTGCTGTGGCACGATCTTGGCTCACTGCAAGCACCACCTCCCGGGTTCATGCCCTTCTCCTGCCTCAGTCTCCTGAGTAGCTGAGACTACAGGCGCCCACCATCACGCCCGGCTAATTTTTTGTAGTTTTAATAGAGATGGGGTTTCACCGTGTTAGCCAGGATAGTCTCGATCTCCTGTCCTCGTGACTCGCCCGCCTCGGCCTCCCTAAATTCTGGGATTAGGCATGAGCCACTGCGCCCAGCCGGTAATTCATTTTTCATAATTGTTGCTTAGAGATTGTAAGCCCAGTTCCCATTACCCATCCTGTTCCACACACAATAAAGTGTCATGTCTGAGTCACTAAATGTCTGCGTTGGAGTGGGTTTGAATTGTCTTTAATGTCAGACTCACTTCAGAGGTGGTGTGGTTTTCTTGTTTTTTTGTTTTTTTGTTTTTTCACCTCTGTAGGACTTTTCCAAGTGGCTCCGGGTCAGTGAAAAGTTATTAAGAGCAGCTTCTACTTCTGTCCTAATTAAAAATTGTGCAAAACAAAAAAATACATCTTTTTGACACATTTTTTCTGAAGTAACCTCATATTTTTTTCCTTCAAAAATTGAAATCAAAAGGTAAAATAAATATACAATTTTAATTTCTGATACTGGCATAGTGTTTGACTATCTTCATGGAGCAAAAGTCATGGAGATAAAAGATAAAAACTCTTCACAATTATTCAGTTATTCTGTTTATTGTTAAGTTTAAATCCTATTTGATTTAGCATTTTATTTTCTATAAATGTTTAAATAAACATTTTATAGAGAAGCCCAATCACTACCACCTCCTCAAATCACTCAGGTTGCCTCTAACCTGAGTGTAAATGGAAAGCAATTATATTATTTATCTGCTTTTACTTACTCATATTTAAGTGCTGGTATTTGTGCTTTAGGTCAAATAATATAAGATTTTCCCATAGAAATGATGGCAACTTAATAATTAAAATTTTAAAGCATCTTACAGAGAACTATTTTTAGACAATATGCCACTTGTTCATACCGTTACTTAATCTCTTGATGATAACTTTTTTTGAGACGAAGTCTCTCTGTCGCCCAGGCTGGAGTGCAGTGGTGCAATCTCAGCTCACTGCAACCTCCACCTCCCAGATTCAAGTGATTCTCCTGTCTCAGCCTCCCGAGTAGCTGGGACTACAGATGCCCGCCACCTCCCCTAGCTAATTTTTGTATTTTTTTAGTACAGACAGGGTTTCACCATATTGGCCAGGCTGGTCTCGAACTCCTGACCTCGTGATCTGCCCACCTTGGTCTCCCAAAGTGCTGGGATTACAGGCGTGAGCCACCAAGCCCGGCTTGATAATTTTATTTAACTTTTAACTTCAGTGTTACATGTACAGGTTTATTACTTAGGGAAACTTGTGTCGTGGGCATTTGTTGTACAGACCATTTCATCACCCAGGTATTAAGCCTAGTACCCATTACTTATTTTTCCTGAATCTCTCCCTCCTCCCACTCTCCACCCTCTGAGAGTCCCCAGTGTGTGTTGTTCCCCTCTATGTGTCCATGTGTTATCATCATTTAGCTCCCACTTACAAGTGACAACATGCGGTATTTGGTTTTCTGTTTCTGGGTTAGTTTGCTAAGGATAATGGCCTCCAGCTCCATCCATGTTGCTGAAGAGGACATGATCCTCCTCTTTGTTCTGGCTGCACAGTATTCCACGGTGTATATGTAGCACATTTTCTTTATTCAGTCTATATGATAAATATTATTTTTTTAAAAATCTTGAGTTCTAAATTCTCCCACTCAGTCATAAAGACAAGTATGAATAAATTACTATTTGGTAGTATAATGAAGGTTATAAGGAACATTTTAAAGTCATTTTTCAGAACTGTTTTAGACTATGCTGTTAGGAAATTGTAGTCTCTCTCAAATTTAACAGGCATTTTACCAAGCACATTTTTATAATTTGGAGATCAAGATTTTTTCCAGGAGCAGTAGCATAGACTCTAATAACATGAGAGCAAGCGTGAGAACAGTATGTAAAGCCAAAGTCACCATCTCTCCTCCTACCCGCTCTTGGTGATTATTCTTAATTTCAGAGTCAAAAATGACTGCCATCTTTGCAGTTGAGAAGCCTAAAAGACATTCCTGACTCTTCTGTCTTCCTCACATTCATGTCTACTTAATCAAGTCAATTTTATCTCTAGAATTTATCTGTATTAACCACCATCAACTCCCTGGGCACAGTGACACCATCATGTGGCCAGCTGATCTCCCCCAGCTACTCTGGATGCTGGTATTAGTCTGTTCTCACACTGCTATAAAGAACTACCTGAGACTGGGTAATTTATGAAGAAAAGAGGTTTAATTGACTCACAGTTCCACAGGCTGTACAGAAAGCATAGTTGGAGAGGCCTCAGAAAATTTACAATCATGGCTGAAGGCCAAAGGGAAGCAACCACATCTTCACATGGCTGGCGGGAGGAAGAGAGAGAGAGCCGAAGGGGAGGTGCTGCCCACTTTCACACAACCAGATCTCGTGAGAACTCACTCACTATCATGAAAACAGCAAGGAGAGATCTGCCTCCATAGTCCAATAACCTCCCACCAGGTTCCTCCTCCAACATTGGGGACTACAATTCAACATGAGATCTGGGTGGGAACACAGAGCCAAACCATATCAGACCCCTTCTTGTCTATTATCCCCAGTGTATCCACAGTTATCTTTGAGATGGAAGCCTGATCATGTCATCCACAGGTCACAATGGTGCTAATGGGTTCCCATTATCTCAGTGGCATCAAGGACTTCTGGTTATTCCAATGCCGAGGAGATAAAGTCCAAAGACTTAGCTAGGCCTCTAAAATGCTGCATGGTCTTTCTGTGTCCCCCCGAGTCACCATGCACAGGGCTCCCCACTCTCTGCTCACTGTGCCACACCAGCCTTCACTCAGGCCCCCAACACTCCTTGCTCTCCTGCCACGGCAATTTCACATAAGCCAGTTCTACTTTCTGAATTGCTCTTCTCACTACAAAAACTCTCACATTAATTTTTTTCATGCTACAGATCTCAGCTCAAATGTCATTCCTCAGAGAAGCAATCCTGACTGCCTAGAGTAAGTCAGGTTCTGCTATTTTATGCTTCCAATTAATCATATGCCTTTTTAAAATCACTAATCACAGCTTTAATTTTGCCAATATTTGTGTATTTGATTAAAGTAGCTCTCCCTGAATAGATTATATGTTCCTTGAGGTCAAATCTATGTCTAATTTGCTCACCCCTTTACCCCCAGCACCACACCCAGTCCAAAACATTTGTTGGGAGAATAAATAAATAATTGTTGAACACTTTTGTGAGTTGAGACCTTCTTGGTAAAGGGAACATGGGTGTGAGCTGAAGTCAGTGCTCCCAAGGGGATCTATTCCAATGTAGGGAGACTATTTCAAACAAAAACATAAATGTGTTATAGGTCAATTGAGAAGAAAAGGCAGGTCCACAGGTAAGAGAGTAACCCATGGGTAGAGGAAATTCAGCTTTACCTTGACTGGTCATAGAAGGTGTTCCCGAGAAGCTATCTGAGTGGGAATTGTAATGCTGTAAAGCAGCAAGCCATGGATTCCTCAGACCAGATCACAAAGAGTCCTCAAAGCATGAAAATCATTTTAACTTTTATCCTGAGTGAAGTAAATACTTTTGTAAAGGACATTATTTGCTTTTTAAAAAGACCACTCAGGTTGCTCTTTGGGGGAATTTTCAACAAAGGTTAAAGCAGTAAGATTATTTGGGAGGTTCTTTTTAACAGTCCAGGTGGGGGAATTTGGATTCTGGATGTGTTTTAAAGATAGATCCTACAGGATATGCTGATGGAGTGGATGCAAAGTGTGAGAGAAATAGGAGTTAATGGCTATAACATTTTTTAGTCCGGGCAAATGAAAAAGTGGAATTCACAGTCATTGATATTGGGAAGTCTGGGAGAGGTGCAAATGTGAGAAGAGGGAGGCAGTGGTTAAGAAAAACTCTGTTTGAATGAATGAATGAATGAGTGAACTGTCTAAGTAAAAAAAAATCTGGAATTTCTCCATATATGAAGATACCAAACCTCATAAATAACCTATGGCATTTTGGCTCAGTTCAGTGGTTTGAGGGCAGGTCTAGTGGGAGGAGGTTCTGCAGTGAAATCTTGACACTGTACAATGAAGGCATTGAATATTCAGTGTGAATGTCTTTGAGCCAAGTGTTAAATTTTTAAGAATTTTACCAGCCAGGTATTAGACATATCCTTTGTAATAAAAGCCATGGAGAGAGAATTTACACAATAGAAATCAGCAAGTGCCACAAATCAGGGGTTTCATTCCTTTTGTTTTAGAGAGCCCATTTAGCTTCACACTACAAGCCTCATCCTTTAAAAATCAGTCCTTTATTTTCAGTTAAGATTTACATATGTTGAGCATAAGATGCCAGTATATATCCAAATAGATATGTCCACTATAACTATTTTAGTAATGGTGACAAGAAAATTTATCTTGGTCAACCATGGTTACAGGTAGAAAAATTTCTCCCCTTAATATTTATCTAAAAAAAACCTTTTATTAACAGGCTTGATGAGGTTAAACTTTATGTAAAATTAACTGCACACGTATAAAGTATACAATTTAACAAGCACAGGCACATACATACATCCATGAAACCAACACCACTCTCAAGGAGGGGAAATCATCCACCACACTCTCAAGTTTCCTTTGTCCTTTGGCAATGCTTGTTTTTGTAATCACTTTGTACCCACTCATTCTAAGGCAACTATTTATTTCTTTTCTGTCACTGTAGATTGGTTCAAATTTTCTAGAATTTCATAGAAATACAATTTTTACAGTATGTACTCTTTTTGTCTGCCTTTTTTCACTCATCGTATTTATTTATTTATTTTTTTGAGACGGAGTCTCGCTCTGTCGCCCAGGCTGGAGTGCAGTGGCATGATCTCGGCTCACTGCAAGCTCTGCCTCCCAGGTTCATGCCATTTCTCCTGCCTCAGCCTCATGAGTAGCTGCGACTACAGGTGCCCGCCACCACACCGGACTAGTTTTTTGTATTTTTATTAAAGACGGGGTTTCACCGTGTGTAAGCCAGGATGGTCTCAATCTCCTGACCTCGAGGTCTGCCCGCCTTGGCCTCCCAAAGTGATGGGATTACAGGCATGAGCCACCACACCTGGCCACCATATTTATTTTGAAATTAACTCATTTGCATTAATAGTTCATTCCTTTTAAATATTGGATTACTATTCCATTGGACGGTTATACTACAATCATGTATCTATTCAACAGTTGATGGACATCTAGGTTCATTGCTTATATTAAAAATAAAGCTGCCATAAACATTTGTGTACAAATAGTTCTGTGGACATTTGTATTTATTAGTCTTTTTATTCTGTAGTATTAATGCTTTGACATCTTGGTGCCTTACTGACTCACTGATATACTTTTTCTTCAATAGGAATGTAACCAAGTGAGTAATTAAGACAAAATGTGAAAGCAGTTTAATATTTTTCTAGTCTTACACAAGAATTTTTCTGTCTCATTTTTCAACTATAAGAAAAAGTACTAAAGATTAATTTATTCAAAAGTTGGAACTTTCTCCTTTATTTTTGCCAAAATATCACACCTGAAGGATTTTGTTGTTATAAATGTCGAGAGGTATGCATTTTTGTATTCGTATGAAATGTCATAGACATGAAATACTACATTCTAGGGAATATTTTAAAACAAATTATGACAGCTTTTCTAGCATTAACTATTCATGGCTATAAAAAATTAGCATTATCTTTGTGCTTGGCTGCTAAGCTTTATGTTGAGATAAACTACGTGTTAGGTAGGAATGACAGCCAACTTACAATTAACATTTTTCATATCATATATTTGCTCAAGGGTATATTTTAACCAAAAATTATAATGCTTTTAATGTAGGTTTCAATTTTCTTCCAAAATGAACTAAAAGGGGTTTTTTTTTTTCTGGTAATCAGAAAAAGAGAATGTGATAAGTTTTATTTATATTGAGTAATAAATTATAGTAGGCAGGTGTTTGCTTGCTATCTGTCCTTCACTGACACATTAGTCAATTGATTCATGCATAATAAATTATCAGTTAATGTATTCTGGCCCACAACATACTCAAAATGCTTTAGACTGTGAAGATTCTTTCTATATTACCCTAAAAAAGCCCTAGTCTAGGAGAAAAGTTACATGCCTCGGGCATGGCATTATATTCATAAAGAGATGTGATTTTTAAAAAACTCCCTTTTTATGAAATTATTTTCTCTACTAAACTGTTATGAAAATGCTACCATTTTAACTAGAGAAAGAAAATCCAAATTTGAGGGAATGGACAATATTTTCTATTCAGTTTACTTAAAATCTACCTAAGACTTCTGAAACTTAGCTCAAATGACAATTTAAACCTAATACAAAAGGACAGATTCAAGGGCATGAAGGATGAAGTACATGGGCCTGGAAGTCAGAAAACCAAGAGTCTAACAGGCTTTTTCCAACAAATGGGTAACATTAGAATGAGACATGTAGTGTAGTGGTGTGACCATGGTTCTCTGCAGCCTTGACCACCTGCACTCAAGCGATCCTTCTGCCTCAGCCTCTCGAGTAGTTGGTTGGAACTAAAGGCATGCACCACCATGCCTGGCTAACTTTTAAAAAATTTTTTTGTAGAGACAGGGTCTCGCTTTATTGCCCAGGTTGGTCTTGTACTCCTGGGCTCACACAATCCTTCCACCTGGTCCTCCCAAAGTTTTGGGATTACAGGCGTGAGCCACTGCACCTGGCCTGAGGTAGGTTTTTGTTTGTTTGTTTGCTTGTTTTGAGACGGAGTCTCGCTCTGTCGCCCAGGCTGGAGTGCAGTGGCGCGATCTCCACTCACTGCAAGCTCCGCCTCCTGGGTTCGCGCCATTCTCCTGCCTCAGCCTCCCGAGTAGCTGGGACTACAGGCGCCCGGCACCACACCCAGCTAATTTTTTTGTATGTTTAGTAGAGACGGGGTTTCACTGTGTTAGCCAGGCTGGTCTCGATCTCCTGACCTCGTGATCCGCCCGCCTCGGCCTCCCAAAGTGCTGGGATTACAGGCGTGAGCCACTGCGCCCAGCCTGGCCTGAGGTATATTTTTAAAAATAATTGGTCACCGTAATGTAGAGCCTAATTAATGTGCTATCTGCTATAATCCATATGGATTGGAGGCATTTCTCTGCTAAAATGTACTAAAGTGAGCCAGAGCAAGCAGCAGCTCCTGCCTGCTAGAGGATCAGTCCCTGCCTTCTGTCCCTATGCCAGGCCTGAGCTAGCTCCTGCTGCTCTCACAGCCAGGTGACAACTCCATTTGCTGGAACCAACATGCAAATAAGTTGTTTTATTCAATCTACCAACTCTGCCACAGAAAATAAAAAGTTTATACTGTGTTCTTTCAGAATATTATTTTCTAAATTAATTCAACAAGAAACAAATAACAGAAATAGTTTACCACAACAAGTAATACCCTATAGTGACATTTGTTGTTGTACAGTCTCTATTATCTCTTAGAACCAAAAATACCCAGATATTGTGACCTAAAATCTAACCTTTCAAGATGCTTCAATAAAAGAATTAGCAATGGTCAAGTAAATGTAGTAACTGCTGCATTTCTACATTATTTTTGGAGATTTTAAATGTTTACCAGGTTAAGGGTTCAAAGAAGACTTTTGTTTCAAATTAGCGTTTACCAGATGTAATTGACTGTGGACACTTTTTACATAAAATTTATTAGCACACACATGGTAGAATTAGTTCAGAAGAAAAGCACATCTGTAAGTAAATGTTCAGTACAAGCAGGCCTGATATGAAATACCTCATTTTATATCCAAACCTCTGGAATCAGTTAAAATCTGGAACTTGCTCATTTAGTCACTTTAATAACCTCTTTAAAGATCTACATTTTTTTTTAGAATTGCATCTATCACCCGTTAACTTTTGAAATCATTTTATACATTTTATATTTTAAAAATATGAGACCATTTATTTGTTTTTACCTACAGACCATGACATTCAAGGTTGCCTATGGCTGATCACCCACCCACTCCATCCCCACCGTTAACTGTCCTGGCCTCTTTGTCACTCTGTATTCTATATATTGGAGATCTATATCCATTATTTCAGTTTCCTGAACCCACTGAGTTCTTCTATCAGTTGCCATTTCCTCTGCTTGGAATGTGTCCATTCCCTCTCTCTTTACAGGATGGGCTTCTATAAAGCCATCCATAAACCAGCATCATAGGACAGAATTTGAATTTTCAATGTGACATCAGCAAGATGGCAAAATAGGCATTTTCAGCACTCATCTTCTCACAGAAAAACCAATTTGAACAACCATCCATGAATGAAAATAACTTTGCAAGAGCTAAGGACTCCAGGTCAGAGATTGTAGCACCTGGATAGAGTACATAAATAAGAAAAGGCGCACTGAACAAGGTAAGAAGGACAGTATTGCATTACCCGTGTGACGTCTACCCCAAGCTTGCACATCACAGTACAGAGAGAGATACCTTCTACATGGGAAAAGGAAAGTGAAGTGAGTGCCTGACTTTCACATGGATTTTGGCACCAGACTCCTACCAGTGAATCTTGGCACAAAGCTGGTCCCATTGTTCCAGGCTACAGATCCACCTTCATGGTCTCAGGCACCAGACCTGTTCCCATGGAATCAGGTACCAGTGTGCCCTAATACCAGTGTGCCTAATGCCAGACTGATCCCTGTGGTCTCAATATGTGGCTCATTTTCATAGACTTAGCTTCCAGGCTCACCCCAGCACCAGTTCAGCTTCCAGGCTCGTCCCAGCACCAGGTCAACGTTTGCATCCCCAAGCTGCAGGCCAATACCTGCACCAGGTTAGCCTCTGTGGCCCCAAGATCTAGACCAGCCCTTGTGGCCTCCAGGCCCCAGGCCAGCTCACATGACCTCAGGCAACAGGCCCATCCAGAGCCATGCTGGCACCCACACCTTCAAGCTCCAGGATGGCCCCTGCAGCTCCAGGCTCCAGCATAAGGCCAACCCCTATGGACCCAATTCCAGGCCTGTTTTCATGGTCTTAGGTACCAGGCTTTTCCCAATGGAATCAGATATGAGGCCTGTCTCAGCTGACCCTAGGGCCCAGCTGCTGCCATAGATTCTATACTGAACCCAGCCTCATAAACTCAGGTTCTGGGCCCACCCAGTACCAGAATAGCCCCTATGAACTCAGGCTTAAGGCCCATCCCAGTGCCAGATTGGCCTTATGGACTCAGGCTCCAGGCCTATCCCTGAAGACCAAGTCTACTCTAGTGGGCTCTGGAACCAGGCCAGTCCCCTCAGACCCAGGAGCCAGTCCACGCCCACAGACCCAGGATCCAGACCCACCCATGTAGACCCGTGCTCATAGTCCACTGACTGGACTGGGGCTATAGGCCTGCCCCCGTAGGCCAAGGCACCAGGCCAACCCTTGTGGACTCAAGAGCCAGGCCCACATGCCCACTGACCCAGGCACCAGGCCAGCCCACTAAAATAATCCCACCCACGGACCTTGCCAGTTGGCATTCCCAGAATCTCTGGACAAGCTGACTGGTAAAAGGATTTCCCACTGAAGTGTCTGTAAAGAGTGTAAGAGGTGCCTACTTCTTCAAATATGAATACACCAAGGCAAGACCACAAGGAACATAAATAATCAGGGAAACATGACATCACAAAAAGAATGTAATACCCATAACCAATCTAAAGAAATGGAGATCTATGAACTTCCTGAAGAAGAATTCAAACTAATTGGCTTGAAGAAGCTCAATGAACTACACAAGGAGACACAGCCAACCAAACAAAATCAGGAAAACAATGTGTGAATAAAATGAAAAGTTCAACAGAGAGAAAACATAAAAAATAACCAAACAGAAATTCTGAAGCTGAAGAACATAATGACTGAACTGAAAAATTTCAGAGATCTTCAATAGCAAACTTGATAAAGCAGCAGAAAGAGGCAGTGACCTCAAACACGGCTTATTTGAAGTTAACCAGTCAGAGGAACCAAAGAAAAAAAGAATGAAATGAGTGAAGAAAACCGACAGGATTTATGGGCCACCATCAAGCAAACCTAATATGCATTAAGAAAGTCCTAGAAGGAACAGAGAAAGAGAAAGAGGAAAAAGGCTTCTTTAAGAAAATAACAGAAAATTTCCCAAATCTGGAGAAGTAAATGAAAATCCAGACCAATGAGTTCAAAGAATTTCAAATAAATTAAACATAAAGAGATCATCACCAAGACACTGTATAATCAAGTTGAAAACTTTTCCTCTAACATCAGGAACAAGACAAGGATGCCCACTCTTACCACTTTTATTCAACATACAAATGGGTGTCCTAGTCAACAAGAAGAAGAAATAAAAGGTATCCAGTTTGGAAAGAAAGACGTTAAATTGTCTCTCTTTGCAGATGACATGATCTAATATATAAAAATCCCTAACACATACTTAGAAATAAATTTGATAAATAAATTTAAAAATTAAAAAAATAAATTTAATCAATAAGGTAAAAGGTATATACACTGAAAACTATAAAATATTGATGAAAGAATTAAATAAGACACAAATAAATGAAACAATATCCTGTGATAATGGATTGAAAGAATTCATATTGTCAAAATGTTCATACTACTCACCATGATCTACAGATTCAATGAAATATTTATCTAACTTCCAATGGCATTTTTCAAAGAAATACAAATAACAATGTTAAAACTTATATGGAGGCCCGGCGCAGTGGCTCACGCCTGTAATTCCAGCACTTTGGGAGGCCGAGGCAGGCGGGTCACCTGAGGTTGGGAGTTCGAGACCAGCCTGACCAACATGAAGAAACCCTGTCTCTACTAAAAAAAAATACAAAATTAGCCGGGCATAGTGGTGCATGCCTGTAATCCCAGCTACTCAGGAGGCTGAGGCAGGAGAATTGCTTGAACCCAGGAGGCAGAGGTTGCAGTGAGCAGAGGTTGCGCCATTGCACTCCAGCCTGGTCAACAAGAGCAAAACTCCATCTAAAAAAAAAAAAAAGACAAAATGTGTACGGAACCACAAAAGATCCCAAATAACCAAAGCAATTTTAAGCAAGGAGAACAAAACTGAATGAATTATATTACCTGATTTTATAATATATTACAGAGTTATAGCAATCAAACATGATGGTATTGGCATGCGTCAGAGGTATAGACTATTTAACAGAACAGAGAGCTCAGAAATAAATCCATACAATTACAGTAAATTGATCTTTAACAAATGTGCTAAGAACCCAGAATGGAAAACAGAGTCTCTTTAGCAAAAGGTGTAGGAAAAACTGGGTATCTACATGCAGAAGAATGAAATTGGACCCTTGTCTCACACCACACCTAAAAATCAACTCAAAATGTATTAAAAACTTCAACACCCAACAATGTAAAAATACTGGGGGAAAACCTTCTTAACATTATTCTGTGGAATAAATTTTTGGATATGACTCCAAAAGCACAGGCAACAAAAGCAAAAATAGACAAATGGGATTACATCAAACCAAAAAACTTCTTCATAGCAAAGGTGATAATCAACAAAGTGAAGAAACAACTTAGAGAATGGGAGAAAATATTTGCAAGCCATACATTTGGTAAGGGGTCAGTATCCAACATATATGCTAAAATCAAGCAACTCAATTTCAAGAAAACAAATAACCCAGTTTTAAAAATGGGCAAGGGACTTAAGTAGACATTTCTCCAAAGAATATATCTATTTGGCCAACAAGTGTATGAAAAAATGATCAAAATCACTAGTCATCAGAAAAAAATGTAAATCAAACCACAGTGAGGTGTAATTTCATACATCTAGAATGGCTGTTATAAAAAAGATTAAAGATAAGTGTTAATGAAGGTGTGGAGAAATGGGAACCCTTGTACACTGTTGGCGAGAATGTAACTTAGTACCCCCGTTATGGAAAACAGTGTAGGTTTCTGTGATGACTGGTTCTTCCAAAACAGCTTTCTCAAAAAATTAAAAATAAACTACCGTATCATTAAGCAATACCACTAGTGGTTATATAGCCAATGGAAATGAAATCACTATCTTGAAGAGATATCTGCACTCCCATATTCAATACAACATTATTCATAATTGTTAAAATATGGAAACAACCTGAGTGTCTGTCAACAAGTCACTGGATAAATAAAATGTAGTATATGTGTACCATGGAATATGATTCGGTCTTGGAAAAGAAGGAAATCCTCTCATTTGTGACAATGGATGAATCTGGAGGACATTATAGCGAGTGAACTAAACCAGGCACAGAAACACAAATACTGAATGATCTTACTTATAGATGCAATCTAAAAAGGAAGGAAAAAAATGTGAAACCTACAGAAGTAGACAGTAGGATGATAGTTACCAGGGGACAGAAGATGGGAAAAATGGGGAGATGTTGGCTGAAGGGTACAAAGTTTCTGTTATACAGGATAAATAATTTCTGGAGATTTTATTTACAGACTATAGTTAATACTGTATTATATACTTGGAATCTGCTGAAAGCAGATCTCAAATGTTCTCATCACACACACACACACACACACACCCCCGCCACACACAAATGGTGACTATTCGAGGTGATGCATATGTTCATTAGCTTGGTAGTGGTATCATTTCACAATGTATATGTATATCAAAACATCAGATTGTATACCTTTTTTTGTTGCTTGTTTTGTTTTGAGACAGAGTCTTTTTTGTTTTTTGTTTTGTTTTGAGACAGAGTCTCACTCTTGTTGCCCAGGCTGGAGTGCAGTGGCGAGATCTCGGCTCACTGCAGCCTCCCTCTCCTGGGTTCGAGCAATTCTCCTGCCTCAGCCTCCTTAGTATCTGGGATTACAGACACCCGCCACCACTTTCCTCATGCCAAATGCCTGCCATGTAGGTATTACACCATTGTAACAGACAGAGCTACATGCAGACATCCCAGAGAAACAAGTCATGCTGAAGCTGGCCTACCTCAAGAGGTTCTACGGTGACTGTTAGAGTAGATATGGGCATGGGACCTGGACAGGGAAAAAGAGCAGCTGAATAATGTTAAAAGTGGTGGTAACTAGGGTAGGATGCAATAGTCCACACTAGTTATTTGTGTAAATTTTATATTACAATTTTAAATTCAATACCTTTCCTCCTCTGCACCTACAACTTGGCAATGACTGATTTTTTAATGTTTCTAGAATTTTGCCTTTTCCAGAATCCCTCATCATTAAAATCATACAGTATATCATCTTTTCAGACTGGCTTCTTTCACTGAGCAATGTGCGTTTAAGGTTTTGCCATGTATTTTCATGGCTTGATAATTAACTTTTTTATTGCTGACTAATATTTCAGTGTGTACATACCAACTTTGTTTACCCTTACACAATTTGAATGACGATTGGTTCCTTCCAATTTTTGGCAATTATGAATCAAGCTGCAATAAGCATTTATATGCAGCTTTTGTGTGGACATGTATTTTCAACCCATTTATGTAAATACCTAGGAGTGAAATCGTTGAATTATTTGGCAAGACTCAAACTGTGTTCCAAAGTGGTTGCATCATTTTGCATTCCCACCAGGAATGAATGACAGCTTCTGGCGCTCCACATCCTTGTCAGAAATTGGTATTGTCAGGGTTTTTTTTATTGTAGCCATTCTAATAGGCGTATAGCATCTTGATACTGTTTTAATTTGTAATTAACTAATGACATATGATGTTGAGCAACTTATAAATGTTTATTTGCCATGTGTATAACATCTTTGGTGAGATATCTATTCAGATCTTCTGTTTCCTTTTTTTAATTTTAAGAGTTTTTGTATATTTTGGACATCAATTATTTATCATTTATGTGTTTTGCAAAAATGTTTCCTAATTTTTTCCTCTCCATTCTCTGAATAGTCTCAGAAATTTTTAATTTTAATGAAATTCACCTTTTTAAAAAATTTATGGATCGAGGATTCAGTGTTGGATGTAAAAAGTCGCTGCCAAATAAAAAGTCACCTATGCTATAATCTCAGCTACTCCACAGGGTAAGGCAAGAGGATTACATAAGCCCAGGAGCTCAAAGCTGCAGTGAGCCATGATAGCGCCAACCACACTCCAGCCTGGACGACAGAGCGAGATCTCAACTCAAAAAAAAAATAAAAAAAAAGTCATGTAGCTCTTCCCCTGTGTTATCTTAGTTATCTTATAGGAATTTTATAGTTTTTCATTTTAATTTTGGTCTGTGATACATTTAAATTAATTTTTGTAAAGTGTACAAAGTCTGTGTTTAGATTCGATTTTTTTTGGTATGTGAATGTCCAGCTGTTCCAGCATAAATTCTTGAAAAGATTTTTTGTCCATTGACTTTCTCCTGCTACTTTGTCAAAGATCTGTTGACTATGGTTGTGTGCATCTACTTATGAACTCATTATTCTGTTCTTTTGACCTATTTGTCTATACTTTCACTAACACCACTCTGTCTAGATTACTAGCTTTATAGTAAGTCTTGAAGTTGGGTGGTACATGTTCTCTGATGGTGCTATTTTCCTTCAACATTGTGTTGACTATTGTAGGTCTTTTGCCTTCTCATATACATTTTAGTCTCAGTCTCACAGTATTCACAAAATAACTTGTGAGGATTTCAATTGGGGGATTTATAGATCAAATTGGGAATTAACAATATTGAGTTTTCCTATACATGAACATGGAATGTTTCTCAATTTGTTGAATCTTCTTTGACTTTTTTGATGAGTTGCATAGTTTTCCTCTTATAGATCTTGCTCACATTCTGTTAGTATTTCTTTTTCTTTGATGCTAATGTAATCGGTATTGTTTTTAATTTCAAATTCCAATTGATCATTACTAGCATAAAGAAAAGCAGTTGACTTTCATATATTATACATGTATCTTGAATTCTTGCTATAATCATTTAGTTCCAGAATTTTTTTCTTTTGTTGAGTCTTTGAGATTTTCTGCATAGACAACATTATCATCTGTGAACCAAGAGAATTTTATATAGTCCTTCTTAATCTGTATACCTTTTCTTTTCTTGTCTTGTCTGTTTGCATTAGCTTGGTCCACTGGTATGACTTGAATAGAAGTACTGACGGAAGACACCCTTGCCTTGTTCCTGATCTTAGCATCTTTGCAGGAAAGCATTTATTCTCACCATTAATTATGATATTAGTTGTAGGGTTTTTTTTTTACAGATGTTCTTTTTGAGGTTGAGGATATTCCTCTCCATCTTAGTTTGCTGAGAATTTTAAAATCATGAATGGATGTTGGATTTTGTCAAATTCTTTCTCTGCCTCCATGGATATAATCAGTATGAACATATGGTTCATTTTCTTCAGCCTGTTGATATGATGGGTTGCATTAAATGATTTTCAAATGTTGAGTCAAACTTGTAAAGCAGTACATTTCCCTGACCCCTTCGTGGGTAGGAACTGGAGTGCATGAGTGCCTGCAGGGGCGAGCTCTATTCACTTGCTGCTCCACCCCTCACCGGAGGGGGAGCGCAGGTGAGTAGGTGTAGGAGCTGGGGCAAGTGCTTTTGGGCACCAGCAAGAGTAAACTCTGTACTGACCCTGTGGCAGCATCTAGGGGAGGGTGCCTGCGACCCCTGAACCCCCAGAGAAAGTGTTACAGTGCCCTTTTAGCTTTGCCATTCATGGAGGGCTGAAGTGTTAACAGCTCAGTGGACGGTCAGTGTGACACCCTTTTGCACCCACACTTAGGGCACCTGAGTTCTTGTCTGACATCCAGGAGGAATGAGGTTGCACAAAGAAATTGAAGATGGTAAATGTGGGGGATTTTATTGCCGTTGAAAGTGGCTCTCAACAGGAAGGGGAGCTGAAAAGGGGTCAGAGCAGGAAGGTAATCTTCCCCTGGAGTCTGGCTGTCCCCAGCTGACTCTTCTCCAAAGCTATGCCATCAAGCTGCTTCTCTCTAATGACCCTCTGAAGTCAAGCTGCTTCTCTCCAATGTCTAGCCATAGTCTCCGATGCCCAGCTGCATCTCCTCTTTCTGCCGGCTGAGCTCTGGGGTTTCTATAGGCACAGGATGGGAGGTGGAGCCATGGGTGGTTTAGGAAAAGGCAACATTTGAGGGGGAAAACAGGGATGTAAGTTCTCACTTTGGGCTGTGGTCCAGAGGCTTTTTGGCTTGAGGGCCCCACCCTCTTCTGCCCAGAATTTCCCTGTATCCTGTCCCTATCACTTGTATGCTCAGAATAAATCTCCCTTAGTCATGGTGTATAATTCTTTTCACACAGTGTCGGATTCAGTTTGCTATTTCTTTTCCAGCTTTATTGAAGTGTAACAAATACGAATTTACATATACTCAAAGTACATAGTGATTTGGTATATGTACACATTGCAAAATATTTACCATAGTCAACATAATTAACATAACCATCATTTTATATAGTTACCATTGTGTGTGTGTGTGCTGTTTCCTAAATTTTTGTGTGTGTTTTTTAGTTTTTAGACTTCTTAAAATCTTATTTTTCATGTATAAATAACAGTTGTATGTATGTGTGGGATACAATGTGATGTTCTGATATATGTTTACATTGTGAAATGAATAAGTCATGTTTAATTAACAAATTCATCAAGGCAATAGAATATTGCAGGAGAGGAGACAGACTGAGCTTAACCCTGAATACAGCATGGGCAGGTGGGAATTTATAGCTATGGAGCAGTGTGGGAGTCAGTGGATAAAAAGTTACTAAGAGGAAGGAAATATTAGGGGTGAGGGGGATTCTGGTTAAATCTGCTGAAGCCAGATGGGGGTGATCAGACCTCACCTGGGGGACAATGGAAGATGCAGACCCTGATTTCATATGGAGGATGATCAGTTATCCAGCATGGGGGTGCTTGCTAAATTGACTTAGTGGGGATTTTTGCTAAAACTGGATTTTACAAGGACATACATAGATGGGCCTAGGAGAAGGTTCGGGATGCTGAGTGACTAAGGTTTCACCAAGCAATCTTTGTCAATACCAACAAACAAACCCCAAACCCAAGAGGCTTAAAACTTAAAGTTTATTTACCATTTTGATTATTACACATTCTGCAATCATCAGCATAGAAGAATATTAAGTTAGGGATAGCTAAGGGCTTTATGACTTGTTTCTAAATTGTGACCATCAAGTCCCTCCAAATCTCTAATAAATCTGATAAATTCATGAATCAAAGCTATTCTTTGCTGAGAAAAAAATGGTATAGTAAAATGTACAAGTTTGATAGAAAAAGCAGATTTTGATTTAAATTAGAAAAGAAACTTTTAAAAAATTAAATATGCTTTCAATTTTACCCAAGGAAACCACACAGGTTACTGCTGCATGCAGAGTGCCAGGCACATGATCCAAAGCTACTGAGACAGCAACCACGTTGTTTCATTTATTTTAAAATATGTATAATCTGGAAGAGGGGTAGATGCTTCCAGAAAAAAAAAAAGGCTTGGCTTGTTCCAGTGAAAATAATAGAGATTTTATTAAAATAAATATTTTACCTGAATGACTTGGACAATTTGCAAAATTTTTGTTTGAGGGTGATTAAGTGGGTTGCTTTTCTGACCAACTCTCTTTATTTAATGCCGAATGTAAGATCATTTATTTGCTATTCATGAACGACCAAAAATAAAACACTCTAATTGCAAATATTGGAATGTAAAATGCTTCCTCTTGATTGGATAATGGAGGATGGGGAGGCTTTCATTTTGCTATTTAAATGAAGCTTTATTCATTTATCTTTATTTTCGGCCTTCATGACTCAATTATAATTACGATCATGTATAATTTTGAATATTCATACAATGAATTTTTCTTTTTTTTGAGGCAGAGTATCGCTCTGCCACCAGGCTGGGGTGCAGTGGTGCGATCTCGGCTCACCACAACCTCCACCGCCTGGGTTCAAGATATTCGCCTGCCTCAGCCTCCCGAGTATGACTACAGGCGCACGCCACCATGCCCAGCTAATTTTTGTATTTTTAGTAGAGACGGTTTTCACCATGTTGGCCAGGATGGTCTCCATCTCCTGACCTCTTGATCTGCCCACCTTGGCCTCTCAAAGTGCTGGGATTAGAGGTGTGAGCCACCGTGCCTGGCCCTACAATACAAATTTTTAATTGCTGACTTTATTGGCTGTTGCCAAAACATCACTGAATAGATGTGTCAGAGCTTCTCAACCTCAGCACTAGTGACATTTTAGGCTGGATAATTCTGTGTTGTGGGGGCCTGTCCTGTGCATTATAGGATGTTTAACAGCATCTCTGGTCTCTCTCCATGAGATGCCAGCAGCACCAACCCAGCCCCACCTATAATAACTGAAAATGCCTCCAGATATTACAAAATGTCCTCTGAGGGGCAAAATCATACCCTGATTGAGAACCATGGGCCCGATGTTATCATTGAGAAACTAACAAAGCCTTAATCAGCTTATTAAAAATACATATTTATTAGCTAATACTGAGAAAGAGTGTTCCCCCACTACATATTGTCTGCTTAGTAACAATACATATTCTAATCCTCTTTATAAAATATTTACCAAGGGTGCTGTGTGAAAGAACATTAGACATTTAAAAACGAAAATGGAATGCTCATTTGACCTAGTCTGTGCCCTATGAGCCTAAGGTAAAATGGGGTTTCTTTTTTTTTTTTTTTTTTTGAGACGGAGTCTCTCTCTGTCACCCAGGCTGGAGTGCAGTGGCATTATTTCGGCTCACTGCAAGCTCCACCTCCCGGGTTCACGCCACTCTCCTGCCTCAGCCTCCGGAGTACCTGGGACTACAGGCGCCCGCCACCACGCCCGGCTAATTTTTTGTATTTTTAGTAGAGACGGGGTTTCACCGTGTTAGCCAGAACGATCTTGATCTTCTGACCTCGTGATCCGCCCTCCTCGGCCTCCCAAAGTGCTGGGATTACAGGCGTGAGTCACCGCAGTTGGCGTAAAATGGGGTTTCTAACCATGCAAGTGACTGAAGCAAAGCAGAGGCGGGGGAGTGCGCTCAGACTGGGGGCAGGGATGCTCTGGCCACAGACGGGAGTGAGGAGAGGAATCCTCTTTCTACAGGTTCCCCTCTCACCCGCCTGTCTCTACATCCTCCACTCACACTAACTGATCCAATCACATCACTCTCTTTTCTTTTTTTTTTTTGAGACAAAGTCTCACACTGTCACCCAGGCTGGAGTGCAGTGGTGCGATCTCGGCTCACTGCAAGCTCCGCCTCCCAGGTTCACGCCATTCTCCTGCCTCAGCCTCCCGAGTAGCTGGGACTACAGGCGCCCGCCACCACGCCCAGCTAACTTTTTTTATATTTTTAGTAGAGACGGGGTTTCACCGTGTTAGCCAGGATGGTCTCGATCTCCTGACCTCGTGATCCGCCGGCCTCAGCCTCCCAAAGTGCTGGGATTACAGGTGTGAGCCACCGTGCCCAGCCCGTCTCCCCAGAATTTTTCACCTGTGCCTTACTTTAAAAAAATGTTTCCCCTAAGTGCATTGCAAATAAAACTAGAGCAGGAATTTTTAATCTATCTTACTCACTTTTATAAAACTTCTTGCTAGAATATTGTGTGCCTGGGCGCATACAAGACACCGGATATGTGTTAAAAGAATGAATGAATGAATGACTCAAATATTATCTCAAACTTCACTGGGTACTCTGAGTTTTTACAATAAAGTTTTCATTCACTCTTCCCAGTCATGGTAGGCAGTTCCTCTCCTCAGTGGATGGCTGCCATTATCTAGAAAATGGGCAGATGCTATCAATCTGGGTACAATTTTATTTAGGTTAACTGGGATTACCTACTACATGATTTTTGAAGGTTCATTGTAAATAATGCAGTTATCCAAATATTTAGCGAAACACTAAATATTTCTAGGCCCATTTGATTCCTTAAATATTTTTGCCTCTCAGTAACTAATGTTCATTTCTGGGATTGGATTTAAATACTGGTCTGAATTCAAGTTTCTTATTTTAATTAAAATCACTTATTTTTTAAATATGCTTTATGGGCCTGGCACGGTGGCTCCCGCCTGTAATCCCAGCACTTTGGGAGGCCGAGGCAGGCGGATCACGAGATCAGGAGATCGAGACCATCTTGGCTAACATGGTGAAACCCCGTCTCTACTAAAAATAGAAAAATTAGCTGGGCGTGGTGGCAGGCACCTGTAATCCCAGCTACTCTGGAGGCTGAGGCAGGAGAATGGCGTGAACCCGGGAAGCAGAGTGCACAGTGAGCCGAGATCACACCACTGCACTCCAGCCTGGATGACAGAGCAAGACTCTGTCTCAAAAAAAAAAAAAAAAAAATATATATATATATATATATGCTTTATGAGATTTGACACATAGGAGATAAAAATCTATGCAAATTTTATTAAATATCAATTTGTAAGAAAAATTTACTATACATTTCTGGTATAAATTTATATTTCTCCCAAATCTCATGCTTTTGGCTTGAAAATATTTTATTTTCCTTACCAGCACAAAGATTAGTACTCTCATTGAAGAAATAACGAGTGAGTATATTAGTTCATTCTCTCATTGCTATCAAGAAATACCTGAGACTGGGTAATTTATTTTATAAATTTATTTATTTATTTATTTGAGACTTGCTCTGTTGTCCAGGCTGGAGTGCAGTGGCATGATCTTGGCTCACTGCAACCTCAGCCTCCCAGGTTCAAGCAATTCTTCTGCCTCAGCCTCCTGAGTAGCTGGGATTACAGGTGTGCACCTTCATGCCAGGCTGATTCTTGTATTTTTAGTAGAGGTGGGGTTTCACCATGTTGGCCAGGCTGGTCTTGGACTCCTGACCTCAAGTGAGGAATGCCACTGCCTCCCAAAATGTTGGAATCACAGGTGTGAGCCACTGCACCCCGCTGAGACTGGGTAATTTGTAAAGAAAAGAGGTTTGATTGGCTCATGGTTCCACAGACTGTACAGGAAGCATGACGCTGGCGTCTGCTCAGTTTCTGCAGAGGCTTCAGGAAATTTACAATCATGGCAGAAGGCAAAGCAGTAGCCAGATGTCTCTCATGGCAGGAGCAGGACCAATGTGGAGGGAGGTGCCACACACTTTTCAACAATCAGATCGCCTTAGAACTCACTATCACTAGAAGATTACCAAGGGGATGGTTCTAAACCATTCAGGAGAAACCGCCCCTATGATCCAGTCACCTCGCACCAGGCCCCACCTCCAGTGCTGGGGATTACAATTTGACATGAGATTTGGGCAGAGGCACAGATTCAAACCATATCAGTGAGCATTGGTATAAACTAAAATGCCTTCTTCAAATTCAGATCTAATTCCTTAAAACTCTAAGCATCTAGAAACATTTTGCTTTTCAGCCCAAGGATTCAAGGCAGTTTATCACCATAATTGCTAAAAAAGCAAAAATAAAAACAAAATGAAAGGCCTACCATGTCTCAAACACCTCTACCTTGTTTACAGTCATGTAGAAGATGACAGTGGAGAAAACTCAGGAGTCCATAAGAATTTCAAAATAAAATTACTAAAAACAATGATTATGGTTAAGCAATTATTTTTCAAAATATTTTACTTTGCTATGTTAATCTGTCCAAATTATAGTTATCAATTTAAGTATCATTCTGTTTTTAGAAAATCTAAATCAACACAAGGAAGAATTTGGTGGAGAGGATTATAACCCCCCAGGATTTTGGAAAGGCCGTGGAGATAACCCACCAGGCCTGAGTAATACGTGTATTTACTGATAGATGCCTCCATCTATACTTGTGTGCATTTGCATGTGCACATGAGGTTTTGTTTTTGTTTTTTGTTTTTTGTTTTTTTTTTACAGAGTCTCACTCTGTCGCCAGGCTGGAGTGCAGTGGCAAAATCTCAGCTTACTGCAACCTCCACTTCCCAGGTTCAAATGATTCTCCTGCCTCAGCCTTCCGAGTAGCTGGGACTGTAGGCATGCGCCACCACGCCCAGCTAATTTTTGTATTTTTAGTAGAGACACGGTTTCACCATGTTGACGAGGATGGTCTCGATCTCTTGACCTCATGATCCGCCCACCTCGGCTTCCCAAAGTGCTGGAATTACAGGCGTGAGTCACTGCGCCCGGCCACACATGTGAGTTTTTTGTGTGCATGCGTGTGTGTGCACGTTAGGAGTTAAATTTTATTTTTGTTTTGAGCTTCAATATATTGTCATCTAAACTCCAGTAATTTCTACTTTTCTAAGTATTTTTGAGAACTAAAATGAAAATAGTTTCTTTATTTTTAAATGGAAATCTTTTACTGGTTAGAGTTTAGTTTGTTTAGTTTCTTTTAGGTTTAGGCTAATGTCTGTCATAACCTGTGGCCTGTGAACATTTGCCACTATCCTAATGATCTATTCCATGGGTAAACAAACATTTCTGACCTTAACAATTGTCAATCCAAAAATATGGAAATAATTTATTGTTCTTGTGTTCAATAATACTACAAACCTGCATATTTTCCTGTCATAATGTTCAACAGTTTTTGAGCCGAACATACTCTATCCCTCTCTGTGCTAAACAGTCTTGAGATTAAGCACACTTTCCTATTTTTGATGAACAACACTGAGAACAAGTCAAAAAAAAAAAAACTGCTTGTTGCAGGGAATAACTGCTCCTGGAAAATCAAAAGGCTGAAGCAATTCAACAACTTACTTATTGGACTAAGAGCTGATTTATTAAGGTTTGCTTTAAGACTTAGCTGGCTCCTGCAGTCCACAGGTGTTATATCAGAAACTCTGATTAGTCCCAACTTGTTCTGCTACTTGTAAGACCCTGGGTGAATTTTTTTTTTTTTTTTGAGACCATGTCGCTGTGTCGCCCAGGCTGGAGTGCAGTGGTGTGACCTTGGCTCACTGCAAGCTTCGCCTCCTGGGTTCACGCCATTCTCCTGCCTCAGCCTCCCGAGTAGCTGAGACTACAGGTGCCCACCACCACACCCGGCTAATTTTTTGTATTTTTAGTAGAGATGGGGTTTCACCTTGTTAGCCAGGATGGTCTTGATCTCCTGACCTTGTGATCCGCCCACCTCAGCCTCCCAAAGTGCTGGGATTACAGGCATGATCCATCACGCCCAGCCTAGACCCTGGGTGATTTTAACATCCAGCTGAGTCTCCGAAACCCTATGAACACTCTGCCCAATTTTCTATTTTGAGACATGCTATTATACTAAGACTTCGAGCAGACTATATTCTTTCTTATTCTCATTTACAGTAAGAGAGCCAGGCATGGAATTAGCCAGGCGTGGTGGTGCACACCTGTAATCCCAGCTACTTGGGAGGCTGAGGCAGGAGAATCCCTTGAACCTGGGAGGCGGAGTTTGCAGTGAGCTGAGATCGCGCCACTGCACTCCAGCTTGGGCGACAGAGCAAGACTCTGCCTCAGATAAATAAATAAATAAATAAATAAATAAATAAATAAATAAATAATAAATTACCCAGACTTGGGTGTGTCTGGATGGCAATGTGAGAATGGACTAATACACTCACTGTTTCTTCAATGAGAGTACTAGTAAGTCTAGTAAATGTAGTTTGCCTAACAAGCTCTAGTATTTTTTTAGGGAGTTGAATGTCATTTCTAAGGAGGTCAAAGGATATATAAGAAATAACAAGTTTTAAAGTCAGAAGTGCATTTAAATTTGGGCTTAGAATTTATCTTGCATTTATCCTATTTCAGGAAATATTACCACATATGAAGTGTGGATATTTATGCGTACTTAGCAGTGGGCTTGAGAATATCACACACAATATTATACATAGGCTACCATAGAATCTGCAATTATTATAATACCTGAATCCCTCCTACAGTCCTTCTACCTCTTGAAGACCTTTAAGACTTTGCTTTTTCCACTGAAAATTAGAAAGAACAACATAGCTGAAGGCAGTCCTTGTTCTGTTGGGTCATTTGTTGGAATTGTGCTTATCCTGCAACTTTGGAGAAGGGAGGCATTTCAACATGAAATGAGGCTGCTTGTAAGTCAGAAAAAGAGTGAAGAAAAATTGAATTTAGCTCTTGCCAGCATTGCTTGAGGTATTTGGATGATATAAATTTTTTTTAAAGACCACAATGCTTTTAAAATTTTCTTTGCTTGTGATTAGTCATTGTTGGCCCCTTTATGCTTCTCCCAGAATCATTACAATGCCATGCTTCCCCCACCCTTTCCTAAGGACTCTAAAGTCTGGATTTATTTTTTCCGACCCAAGAGGCACAACCAAATGATGTTTAAGCATCCCCAACCCAGCCAATGTGTGAGGCCATTTCCTCCAAAATACATTCTCCTTTCTTACCTGCCCTCTCTGATTCCTTGTCCAGCCTGGCCTCTTATACAGACTCTGATCTTTTATCCTCAATATCCTTTCTTATCCAACACCCGCTGTCTACTTCAGTTTCAATTTCAGCCACTCGTTAGTTTCTTGGTAAACAAAGTGAATAAACGCCCTTGAAGTCCTGCCACTTGCTGACTCCTTTGGAAACCCAACTCACCATTAAATTGCAGCATCTTAAATTGTACTCTCTTTGCATACTGATTTATCCTCTGGTACTCAGCTAATTCACGGCTCTCTGAGTCTTGTGTACCTCATTTTCACATGCTCAGGTCAGGGTAGAGATGGCTTTTGTGAGGCCTTGAGTGGGAGGTGTGAGAGTTTGTCCTCTAAACATGCATTTTGACTCTTTTCATGTTCGTTTTTGCCATCGAGGACATCAACAGGGGCCCGCTGCTCTTACTCAACATGTCTTTGGGGTATCACATCTACAACGCCTACTACATTGATCAGAGGACTTTGGAGGGTCCTCTGTTTTGGCTGTCAGGAGGGGCCAAAAACCTTCCCAATTATACATGTGAGAGGCAGAGCAAATCCATAGCAGCGATTGAAGGAACTATATGAGCGTTTGTTTTTCAGTTGGAGATGTTGATGGAAATCTACAAACTACCACAAGTAAGACAGGATGGGGTGGGTCAGAGATGACATTGAATGTCCTTTGCTGTTATTACAAGGCATGTCAACAAAAGGTGGCTCAGAACAGTCTTTGATGCCCCCAAAGGTGACAGAAAGTCCTTGCACTGCCAGTGTTTATTTAGGGTAAGAAGGAGGAAGAATGAGATGGGCAGCAGTGAGGCATCCCTGGCTGGCACAGCCAGGCCAGCTCTGGGAACTCTATATCTGAACACTTACTTTCCAGAGTAATTTTTCCCAGAGGGAAGATGATACATTAAAAAAAATCAACAAGTAAATCTTCCCCTTTCCAAGAGAGAATGTAGTATCTTCAACTTCAAAATGGTGAAATAATAATTGCTTTATTCTTTACTATCATGCTGTTATTATCTAACTGCTATATCTCTGAAGAATTTTTTTTTTTTGAGACAGAGTTTCGCTCTTGTTGCCCAGGCTGGAGTGCGATGGCGCGATCTCGGCTCACAGCAACCTCTGACTCCCGGGTTCAAGTGAGTCTCCTTCCCTAGCCTCCCGAGTATCTGGGATTACAGGCATGCACCACCATGCCTGGCTAATTTTTGTATTTTTAGTAGAGACAGGGTTTCTTCATGTTGGTCAGGCTGGTCTCGAACTCCCAACCTCGGGTGGTCCGCCCACCTCAGCCTCCCGAAGTGCTGGGATCACAGGCGTGAGCCACTGCACCCAGCTTTGCAAAGAATTTTTGACCATCATCTGACTCTCTCCAGAATCGTATCCTTGACTAATAGTCAAAATTGGAATTTTTATAGCCCTGTAAACCCACAGATTAGCTTATAGGGAGATTTAGTAAACTGAGATTTTTGGGAGGGGAAGGGAGGCTGGCAGAGAAGAAACTTTGTTTACAATTTTATTACCCTAGATAATATTAACCAGTTTTGTATGTTTCTCAGAAATTTTACTGTAGCTTACCTGTTTGCCAATGGCTATATGAAACCTTGCTCTTCAAATGTTCTACAAATCAGGACTTTTGTCTTCAAGATGGTTTTCTCATGAATGAGTTGAGTATAATTTTAACTCTTGTTAAGAAAAACTCTGAGCATTTTGCCTTTACACACGTTCATCAATTTCTCTAGTAATTTACTTGCTAGCTTTGAATTTCTTCTAGGAGTAGAAAGTGAAGTGCCTGATGTATTGTGTTTGATTGTGCCCTTCTCCCGCAAATCACTTCTGAATACAAATGGATATTGTTTTTCCTTTTCCTCTAAGATTAGTTATGTCCATTTGATCCTTTGCCTAGTGATGAAGGACAGTTTCCATCTCTGTATCAGATGGTCCCAAGGAATCATCTTTGCCTCTTGGTATGGTGAAGCTGTTGCAGCATTTTAGCTGGACGTGGTAGAGCTGCTTGTCTCAGATGACATAAAAGGTGGGCATTTTCGGTCAGGCACGGTGGCTCACATCTGTAATCCTAGCTCTTTGGAGGGCCAAGGTGGGTGGATCACCTGAAGTCGGGAGTTCGAGACCAGCCTGACCAACATGGAGAAACCCCATCTCTACTAAAAATAAAAAAATTAGGTATGGTGGCGCATGCCTGTAATCCCAGCTCCTCAGGAGGCTGAGGCGGGAGAATCACTTTAACCCGGGAGACAGAGGTTGCTGTGAGCCGAGATTGCACCACTGCACTCCAGCCTGGGCGATAGAGCTAGACTCCATCTCAAATAAAAAAAAGGTGGGCATTTTTTCTAGGAACTGAGAGAAGTGGCCAGGGAAGGTATCTGTTCAGGCTTTACAAAGAAACTGTCTTGGAGGGTGTTCTGCCATCAGCAGGCAGGATAACATTGGCCAAGACTGAAGATCCATCAACAAATGTGACTGCTGTCTGTGGTGACACAGACTCCCTAATCCTCCTGACATTCTGGGATGGAATACTTTGAAAACGTGGAAAGTGTGTGTTAACCACCTCCCAGTGGAACTTTATCACACATGCGGGAAGTTTCATACTCAATCCATTCCATGGGACTCTCACTTTTTCAAAGCAGAACAGTGAGATACCTGGCCTCCAGCATTTTGTTCAGACAGTTAGCCCTTCCATACACCCAGAACACATTTTCCATAGTAAACCGTGGCTTTTTTCCTGGATTGCTTCCTTTCTGATTCTGGCTGTGAAACCCTAGGAGGATGCCCATGAAATGCTTTCTTGGGTCCTGTGCCTTTGCGTTGCTTTGACTGGATTGCATCTGATTTCATTAAGACCGTCTATGATGCTGCATGTGTAGCCAATGCCCTGTGCTAAGTGCTGCTTGTAGAAATACAGTGGGATATGAGGAAAATGTAGATGCAGTGCTGTTTCATCCCTGGCAGGTAATGATTTCTGCTAGGGCATTGTCAGCCCTGGAGCCCATCAATTCTTGAAACATATAGTCATAAATGAGATTTTCTCAAAACCTGCATAATAACTCAGGCAAAACACATTGAAATTTTACATTCTGAATATAAATTCTGAAAATGAATATGTCTACTTGCTTTTACAATGAGAAACCATATATAGTCCGGAGAGTTTTCAGTTTTGATGTGTGTGTGTGTGTGTGTGTAAATGATCATCACACAGATATCTCTGGCTAGAAGAAACTTTGTCATATTTGTTCTAAGATTAAATGTTTGTCCCATATTTCCAATACTCATTTTCAATCTGATTTAATTTTTTTGTCCTATGATATTAACTGTCTAGAAATGACTGGGGAAAACAAATTAGTTTTGAGCCCTTACTTTGTGTCCAGCATAAATAGTGATTATATTTTTTTCTTTTAATTCAAAATAACATTAAGAGATATGAATTGCTATTTCTATTTTATGTATGAGAAAAACTCATATTCAGAGACACTCAGTAAAATTGTTACACGCTGCCGGTAAATAGGTCATCAAAAATTTGAAAGCGGCCAGGTGCAGTGGCTCAAGCCTGTAATCCCAACACTTTGGGAGGCTGAGGGGGGCTGATCACCTGAGGTCAGGAGTTTGAGACCAGCCTGACCAATATGGTGAAACCCTGTCTCTACTAACAATACAAAAATTAGCTGGGTGTGGTGGTGAGTGCCTATAGTCCCAGCTACTTGGGAGGCTGAGACAGGAGAATCGCTTGAACACAGGAGGCGGAGGTTGCAGTGAGCCAAGATCGTGCCACTGCACTCCAGCCTGGGCAACAGAGTGAGACTCCATCTCAAAAAAAAAAAAAAAAAAATCGAAACCACAATTGTCTTTATTTTCATCAAAGTATAAAGTTGAATTTGAGCTTTTAGCCTTCAAGGATCTGGGAGGAACAATGCTTCAGTTAACATTTCATAGCATAATGCATATTTTTTTATCACTCCCTGATGCATCCCTTTTAGCTTTACTCTCTTAAGGACCACGGAATTTATGACCAGTGCTGATGGTCAGGTACCCGGATTAGAACAGGAACTCTGTTGCACGGGATGCTATTCTGAAGTATTGTAATTTGCCTGGTGGTCTCCAACATCAAGGGAAGCTAGGAGAATGTGTTTTCCACGTGGTCAAGATTTTGCCATACACGAGGAAAGGATCAAATGGGCCATTGTTGTTTTCAGAGGTTAGTCACAATTTCAAAGATAGCTTTTTACTGAATATGGATACCAGAATAGAGTTGATTCATGCAGGTAATTTCACCTGATTTGAACCCTCTACGTAGCTGATATGTATACAGGCCTATACTTATGTATGTTGATATGTATCCCACCTATACATGCTTCTACCTTTTAATATTTCTTATTCATTGCTTACCAAAGAACAAACATTAAATTGCATAATAAAATGACAACGATGGTAATAATGGTAGTGAATAATCATTAACTATGTGCCAAGCATTGTTTTAGTGGTTTTATGTATGTCTGTTATATTACTCAGAACGCTGCTATGAGTCAGATCCCTTTCATATTTGTTTTAGATAAGAAAAGGGGTGCAAAGGAATGTTAAGTAACTTATTCACCATTATACTCTTAGTGATGAGTCACAATTTTAACCAAAGGAGTTCCTGTGAAAATCCATGGTTTTAACCACAATACTGTATTGGTCCTCAGATTTTTATATCTTATTAAATAATATATTTCTTTCTAAATTTATTTTATTATTTTATCACTACACATGTAACAAAATGCATTAAATAACATATTTCTAAAATTAAATGTTTTGTTTTTATTTCTACACAAAAATATTTTTGATATTCTGAATTTCTGTTATCTTCCTAATTCTTATAATTAAGATTGTGTTGGTTTTTATAGTCAATGATACTAACTCTAAACAGTAAGTTTTGTGTCTTTATTTCAAATCCTTGTGTTATTTTATAGGAGCTCAATTTTCATCTTTGTGCATATCATACCCCTTTCAAATGGAATAATTCTTATATTTTACCTTGAGGCTTTCTGTATATTTCTGGTAATAACTTTACTTGTACTGTTAGGTTAATCAGACATTCTTTTTTTTTTGAGGTGGAACAGAGTCTCGCTCTGTCGCCCAGGCTGGAGTCCAGTGATGCCATCTCAGCTCACTGCAAGCTCTGCCTCCCAGGTTCATGCCATTCTCCTGCCTCACCCTCCCGAGTAGCTAGGGTTACAGGTGCCCACCACCATGTCCTGCTAATTTTTTTTGTATTTTTAGTAGAGACGGGGTTTCACCATGTTAGCCAGGATGGTCTCGATCTGCCCACCTCAGCCTCCCAAAGTGCTGGGATTACAGGTGTGAGCCACCACTCCCGGCCACAGATTACCCAGACATTCTTTTATGAATTACAAGTTAGTTTGGTGTCTACTAAAATGCATATGATTTTCTGTAATGATTTGTTAGTATAGATTATTAAATTTATATATATGTATATATGTACACTTATTAACTTATCCTTGCTTTCCTAGGATAAACTGAAATTGATCATAATTTTTTAATAGACATTATTTTTTAGAGTAGTTTCAGGTTTTAAAAAATTTGAAGAGAAAGTACAAAGAGTATATATACCTCCCTTCCTCCCCGTTTCTCTATAATTTCTATTTTCTATAACACTTTGCGTTGGGGTGGTTCATGTGTTACAATTGATGAACCAACATTGATACACTATTATTAACTGAAATCCATACTTTACATTAGGGTTCAATCTGTGTTATAGAATTTTATGGGTGTTGACAAATTTATAATGTCATGTGTCCACTATTGCAGTATCAGACAAAATATTATGGCTGCCTTCAAAGTCCCCTATGCTCCACCTATCCACCCCTCCTTCCTTCTCCACCAGGATGCTTTCTTTAATATTTTGTGGTACACAGTTAGGGTATTTATATCCATATTCCTAACTGGAAATGTTCTCTAATTTTACTTTACCATTCTACGATTTGTTTTGTTATCAATGGTATGCTAGCTTCTCAAATTGAGGAGTCTTTTTCTAATTTATTAAAAGATGAAAATTTACTACTTCTTGAACACTGTTATTTGGGTATAAGATCACATGAACCTGGTGTGTATCTTGTGGCTCTGTTTTTAACAACTAACTCTATTTTAAATTATTATTGTGATATGAGTTGGATTTGTGTCGCTGCCCGAATCTCAGGTGGAATTGGAGGAGGGGTCTGGTGGGAGGTGATTGGATCATGGGGGTGGATTTCCCCCTTGCTGTTCTGTGAGAGTGGGTGAGTTCTCATGAGATCTCATGGTTTAAACATGTGTGGCACTTTCCTGTTTGCTCTCTCTCTCCTGCTACCACGTGAAGAAGATCCTTGCTTCCCCTTCACCTTCTGCCATGATTGTAAGTTTCCTGAGGCCTCCGTGTCATGCTTCCTGTTAAGCCTGTGGAAATGTGAGTTAATTAAATCTTTTTTTTTTTTTTGTAAGTTATCCACTCTCAAGTAGTTTTTCTTTTTGTTGTTGTTGTTGTTGTTTTTCTTTTGAGATGGAGTCTCGCTCTGTCACCCAGGCTGGAGTGCAGTGGTGCGATCTCGGCTCACTGCAAACTCCGCCTCCCGGGTTCACGCCATTCTCCTGCCTCAGCCTCCCAAGTAGCTGGGACTACAGGTGCCTGCCACCACACCCGGCTAATTTTTTGCATTTGTAGTAGAGACGAGGTTTCACCGTGTTAGCCATGATGGTCTCGATCTCCTGACCTTGTGATCCACCCGCCTTGGCCTCCCAAAGTGCTGGGATTACAGGCGTGAGCCACCGTGCCTGGCCTCAACTAGTTCTTTATAGCGGTGTGAAAATGGACTAGTACAAATTGTTTATTTTAACTTTGTATTTCTTCTTCAGCTGATGTATAAGTTCTAAGTTATAGGTTTTGTATTTAAAGTTTTTATTTCTTCTTGATCCATTAGTTATTTATAAATATATTTAAATGTAAAAAAATTAGGATTTTGATTTTTTTGATTACTAATTTAATTGTATTGTAAACAAGAGTCTTGCTCTTTAGCCAGTGAATGGTCAATTTTAATGAACTGTCCATGTGTACTTGTGAAAAATGAATAGTCACTAACTTGGAGGTTCAGAGTTCTGTGCATGTTTATTATATCAGGCTTATTCCTTATGTTCCTTAAATTACTTGTATTCTTCTTTACATTATGTCTAATTAAACTCTTTATTCTTCAGGGAGATACGTTGATATCTACCATCATGGATAGATTTGTCAAAGTTGTCAGTTTCTCCTTGTTATTCCACTACACAGTTTGTGTTTGAATTGGACTGTATGCATATAAAGGCAGATGCTCAATCCTTATGATTGTTGAGTTCAACTCATGAAACAAAAAGTAACCAATATAATTTAGCCGTTTTTATTCTACTTTATATGTAACTTGATATTTATCACATATATATTATTTCTTTGTATTTTTATATGATCTGTCTAAAATGTACAAAAAATTTCCATGTTACTAATTTTTCAGATATTACTGTTAGGCGGTAGCATGCTGACATGACATAGCTGAATTTCTACACTGCCCTAACTCTCCTTATCTTTAAAAAACAGGACACTTGCTCTAAGAAGTTCCCTTTGTAACCAGACCCACTGACACTTGTTAGAACCAAGATAGCTAAAGCCTCAGGCTTCATTATAATCTCATTTCCATGCTAAATGGCACTCCTGGCCAGGCATGGTTGTACATCCCTGTAATCCGAGCCCTTTGGGAGGCCAGTGTAGGAGGATTGCTTGAGCACAAGAATTTGAGACCAGCCTGGTCAACAGAATAAGACCTGGTCTCCACAAAAAAAAAAAAAAAAAAAAAAAAAAAATTAAAAATTACCCAAGTGTGGTGTCACACACCTATAGTCTCAGCTACTCAGAAGGCTAAAGGGGGTGTATCACTTAGGCCCGGGAGTTCGAGGCTGCAGTGAGCCATGATTGCACCACTGCACTCAAGCCTGGGCAACAGAGCAAGGCCCCATCTCTTAGAAAAGAAATCCTAGCACTTTGGAAGGCCAAGGTGGGCAGATTGCCTGAGTTTAGAAGTTCGAGACCAGCCTGGGTAACACAGTGAAACCACATTTCTACTAAAAATACAAAAAATATAGCCAGGCGTGGCAGTGTGCGCCTGTAGTCCCAGCTACTTGGGAGGCTGAGGCAGGAGAATTGCTTGAACGCAGGAAGCGGAGGTTGCAGTGAGCCCAGATCGTGCCACTGCACTCCAACCTTGGTGACAGAGTGAGACTCCATCGCCAAGAAAAAAAGGAAAGAAAAGAAAAGAAAAAAAGACACTTCCACTGGTGTCATGACACTTGACAATCATCATGACGCTGACCAGAAGTCATAAAAGTTCAAAAAGGAAGGTGGCACTAGGAGTTCTGTGAAGTTGCTGCTCATTCCTGGAAAATACATGAATATTCTTCCCCTTGCTTTTAATGTCCAATCCCTTCATTAAAGAAACCCTGTATTTTATTTTAACCTCCTCACCTCTCATTAGTCGAGAAGTGATTTGTGAGCCATGCTTCTGCTTCTCAAGTCCACGGCCATCAAGTAAAGCTTGCACTGCTTGGTGCTCACCTTCAGTTTTGTCTATTGCCTTTGCAACACCGAACAAGTAAAGACCCCATTTTTGGAGGAAGTGGCTTTGTTTGATAGCATTGCTATGGCTATTAACATGCATATTAGCTCATCCCATAATTCTAATGTTTATATTTATATTTTTTATTTTTTTAAGAATCTTTCTGATTGATTTTGTTCATCTTTCAATTCCTGCTCACAATTTGACACCCTATTTGTTTCCTTACAGAGTTTAAGCCTATACATATTTTGATCCTATATCTGAAAATTATAAGGTCTAAAATGCCTTCTGGTTGCATTTTGTTGTTTGTTGTTTATGTTGACTCTTCATTGTGTGGTTTACATGTTCATTTGGTCTTAGTGTCTGTGTAACTTCATGGTGAGTAATAAATGTTTTGAGGGCCAGTCCCTCTTACAGGATTGCCTGTGCTTCATCCAAGCACCTGAGTTGTTAATAATCAGAAGACATTTAATTTATGCACTTAAAGTTTTCCTTGACTATACAAATACATTTAAAATTAAATCCCAAACCAGTATGAAGACAAGTTTTTGAATAAAAATTTCTCAGAAGAGACATTTTTCTCTTTTGCCACCCAGACTCCAAACTGAGGCTGAGAACTTATCTCCTTTCACTGGCAAGAAGATTATTTTGTTTTCTTTTTCCTAGATCATTTCCCCATGAAAGTAGGCCTTCAGGCTGGGCACAGTGGCTCACGCCTGTAATCCCAGCACTTTGGGAGGCCGAGGCAGGTGGATCATGAGGTCAGGAGATCGAGACCATCATGGCTAACATGGTGAAATCCCGTCTCTACTAAAAAAATACAAAAAATTAGCTGGGCATGGTGGCGTGCACCTGTAGTCCCAGCTACTCGGGAGGCTGAGGCAGGAGAATGGTGTGAACCCGGGAGGCGGAGCTTGCAGTGAGCCAAGACTGTGCCACTGCACTCCAGCCTGGGTGACAGAGCGAGACTCCGTCTCAAATAAAAAAGAAAAAAAAAGAAAAAGAAAGTGGGCCTTCAATAGTTGTAGCTCTATGGATTGTCTCAAGCCTAAGGTCTTGTCTCCTGTCCCCTCAGTTTTGGTCATTAAAACCCAAGTGACCTTGATCATCTTAATTAGCAAACATTGTGAGGACAGCTTTTGCTTGCTGATCAGCTTTCCTGTTCTGGGTTTCTGTTCCTTTTTTATTTTTTTCCTTGAGGTTTCTCATACATTATTGGAGCGAGGCTAGGTTTTGTAAGCTTTTGTTGTATTTATCTACCAATTCTAATTGTTTTGTATTCTGCATATCTGATCTAATTATCACCAGCAGGAGAAGTCTAGGCTAGTTTTTAAAATAAAATGTCTTGAGTGCCCAGATATGTGTATCAATGTTATTGCTATTATACTAGAGATAGCATCATTATACATACTTTGGACAATTAATCAATATACGGCTTTCAATCACCTTGCTTATCCATTTTGTGTAGACATAATTTAATTTGGATATTTGCCTTTAATGCAAAAATGTGACTTTATTTATTCATTTATTCATTTATTTATTGAGACGGAGTCTCGCTCTGTCGTCCAGGCTGGAGTGCAATGGCCCCATCTCAGCTCTCTCAGCTCACTGCAAGTTCCGCCTCCCAGGTTCATGCCATTCTCCCGCCTCAGCCTCCTGGGTAGCTGGGACTACAGGCGCCTACCACTGTGCCCGGCTAATTTTTTGTATTTTATTAGAGACGGGGTTTCACCGTGTTAGCCAGGATGGTCTTGATCTCCTGACCTCGTGATCTGCCTTCCTCGGCCTCCCAAAGTGCTGAGGTTACAGGTATGAGCCACCACCCCCAGCGACTTCATTTTATCTTTATCAAAAACATTGCTTTTGTTTCTACTTAATTTTTATTTTCTAGTATGCATGTTTCAGATAGTTCTAAAAGGTATTACACATCATTATAATATTTAAATTAATACAATATTATTAATTTTGGAATTTTATAATTCATCTATTCTGAATATATTAGGAACACCGACCCCCAATTTCTTTTCTTCAGGCTCTCTACTCTGTGTGCAGCCAGAGCTATGGGTCAGAATTTAGAAAATCCCCATAGGAAGGAAAAGCTGTATGTTGTTTGAACTCAGTACCTAGAGGGTGAGATTTCCAATAAGACAGGTCAACAAACAATTTGTTTCTAGTTGTTCTTTAGCATCCCCGTTAATACAAAAATTGATTAGGATTTGGGTTAGACCACAAAGTGCCATTCTTTCCCTCATTTATCATTCATGTGATCATTCATGTGATGCATTTTAATGTTCTAATCAGTAGAACATTGCCAGCTTTCTCATGAAGTAATGGAGCAAGAACTCACTCCTTACTGGAGGAAAGGCAGCAAGCCATCCAGGAGGGACCCACCCTTATGACCCAGACACCTCCCATTAGCCCCTGCCTTAAACATTGGGGATCACATTTCAATATGAAATTTGAAGGGGACAAATAACAAAACTATTAGTAGGCAAATGAGTCTTGTTACATTCTGAGGAAAAAACATTCAAGACAAAAGAACTAGAAGTTCAAAGGCCTTGGGGCAGGAGTTTGTAAACTTGAAAGTAAATCAAGGCAGCTAATGTGGATGGTTGGAAAATACAGCAAAAAAAAAATTGTGGTAGGAGGTGAGGTCTGAGATTTAGAAACATGATAAAGATTTTGATTTAAAATGTAATTAAGAGCCATTGGAAAGCTTTGAGCATGGCAGTTAAATGATTTGATTGTTAAAGAGTAACTGCCTGCTTTGTGCAAAACAGACTGAAGTTGACTCAGGGAATTGGAAGTAGGAAGACCACTTGGATTTATTACAATAATCTAGGTAGAGATTACATTGTCTTGGATCAGGATGGCCAAGTGGAAGTGACAAGAAGTGATCAGAATTAGGAAATATTTTGATGGGAGAGTCAAGAGGAGTCACTGATGTATTAGTCGTGGTTTTTTGTGAAGTAAAAAATCATGAGTAATGCCCAGATTCTGGACCAGTGCAACTTAATGTCTCATGGTCAATCTAATGGGAGTTTGAGGGTGCGTTTTTTTTTAAATTTTGAAAAAAGCATCACGCCTTGGTCATTGCAGTATTTCTGGAATTCAACTAAGGGTCTGGCTCACCAGTTAAAGCTTTCTTGCGTAAATGAATAAATTTCTTGTATAAATCAATAAATTTAAGGCTTAGCCTGGCAAATAGATATTTGGAATGTCTCAAAGATTGTAATGGTCTCATCATCAGATAAAAAATAGGAGTAGCATGCACATCTATGTAAAAGATAAAAAAATCATCTTTCTTCATATAAATGACAAGGGGGATAAATACTGCTAAACTGGAATGAGTTAATTTGTAGCATCTTATAATTTTGTGAAGTATGGAGAATAGGTGGACAACGTGCTTTAAGATGACTAATGTTATCATTGTTTAGTCCTGTGAAAAAAGGAAGCATTTCAGAACTTGAGACAACAAGCTTTTGACTTTTTAAAATCAGACTCCAATGAATGTACAAAATGCCCAGACAACCAGTATTCAGTGAGAGAGATCACTGCCTCACAGAGTTGTGACCTTCCTGGATTTTGAAGATGCACTGGGGACAGCACTGGCCAGCATAGCTCTTTGTTTCTCTGTCCTCACTGCCATTGATATGGTTTCGCTGTGTCCCCACCCTAATCTCATCTTGAATTATAGCTCCCATAATTCCCACGTGTTGTGAGAAGGAGCTGGTGGGAGATAATTGAATCATGGGTGCAGTTGCTCCCATACTGTTCTAAGTCTCACAAGATCTGATAATTTTATTAAAAGGTTTCCCCTTTTGCTTGGCTCTCGTTCTCCCTTGTCTGTCACCATGTAAGACGTGCCTTTCACCTTCAGCCATGATTGTGAGGCCTCCCCAGCCACGTGGAACTGTGTGTCCATTAAGGCTCTTTTCTTTTATAAATTACCCAGTCTCTGATATGTCTTTATCAGCAGTGTGAAAATGGACTAATACAGCCATGGTTCTCGTGGTCTTTGTGAAGCGCTTACACAAACCCATAGTCAAGACTCTCAGCTACATCTCTCTGTTTTCCTCTGCTCCTTGCTCTTCACTGGCTGTACAAATACAGTCACTTGTATCCTCTGACAGATAACATTTGGAATCATTTTTACTGTGGCTGTTTCAACTGCATTAGCTAAAACTATCACTGTGCTTATAGCCTGTAAGGCTACAGCATCAGAGAGAAAGCCAAAGTGGTTTTGGGGACCGGGAATATTTAGCACAGTTATTTTCATCTGTTTCCTTATCCAAGTAACTCTCTGGAATTTGGCATGGGATCAAAGAGTGCCATCAGGGCTCTCAATGATGAGGTATTCTTTGCCTTCCACTGTGTTCTGGGATTCTTGACCTTTTTGGCACTGGGGAGCTTCATCTTGGCTTTCCTGGCCAGGAGCCTGCCTGACACCTTCAATGAAGCCAAGTTCTTGATGTTCAGCATGCTGATGTTGTGTACTGTTTGAATTACCTTCCAAACTGTGTAACATAGCACCAAAGGGAAGGTCATGGTTGCCTTGGAAATATTCTCCATCTTGACTTCCAGTGCTGAGTGCTAGGTGGTATCTTTGCTCCCAGATGCCGTATTATTCTAATAAAACCAGATAAGAATACCCTTGGAGAGTTATGGGAAAAAAGCAAGTTCTTACATGTGTAAATATTTAATTTCTGGCCTCAGAAAAATAAAAAAGAGGAATGTAAAAAATAACTGCTATTTGCATGCAGATGACACACAGTCATATTTAAGTAATATTTCAGACTGGTTTATAATCTCTTAACTCTGCCATTACATTCAAATAGTGTGAAATTCACAATACCTTCAATCATCAAGTTTGTGAATATAAATATTAACTTTGATGTGTGTTTTCTGCAGGTTAAATCTATTATTAAATGCTGTAAGTTGTCCTTCATGATGTGCACAGTAACCCTTTTTATCTCTATCTTTAGCTACCATTTTGTCTTAGACACACATCTTAAGCAGAAAGTATTGAGGCAGTCCTCCACTCAACATCTCATTTAATTTTATGACTTTTTTCTAATTGGCGGGACAGATGGCATAAAGATTTATAATTTGTATTTGAACTTTATTATATTTTCCTGTTTTCTTCTGACAAATATATGTACAATTATAAAAATTTACCTGCAATTTATATATGTAAATTGTGGGAGGTAGGAGTCTAATATTACTTTTATCAAACAAACCAGACATTTGTCCCTAAATAATAATAGACTACACTTGTCTTACTGATTTTAAATGCAACTGTATTGTACTCTACATTTTTGTGTTGTCAAAAATAACTCCATGTCAGTTTAGTTATCAACAAGCAATTTTAATATATGTGGGAGAACAATCAATAGATTGTTATCATCAAACAGAGGTAAAAATTGGATTTATAAAACAAAAGGGCAGAGGCATTTAAAAAAAAGTCTGAAAAGTGAGTTTAGTTTTCTTTCTCCTGAGTATACCGACTGACAAGAGGGACACTAAGGGATCAGTCTCTGGGATAGTCAACAGAGAAAACTTTCAGTTATTTCTAGATTATCTGAAAAGGCTCGACAGTTCCACTGGGACAAACTGTGTCCAGGCATTACTTGCCACTCTCCTTCTATTGCCACTCTGCGCACAATTAAATCAGACTGCATCATATCCCTTTAAAATATATCTTATATCCCTGTTTTCTTTGCTTAAAATCCAGCTCCTAGATGAATAGATTTTTCCTATAGAGGTTTTATTTTTTCTTCAACACTGTATTATGAGTTGAATGTCAGGTCAGGGTTATGGCTGTGAAGCAAGATAAAAGAATCAAGATAGGCTGGGTGCAGTGGCTCACACCTGTAATCCCAGCACTTTGGGAGGCCGAGGCAGGTGGATCACGAGGTTAGGAGATCCAGACCATCCTGGCTAACACTGTGAAACCCCGTCTCTACTAAAAACACACAAAATTAGCTGGGCGTGGTGGTGGGTGCCTGTAGTCCCAGCTACCCTAGAGGCTGAGGCAGGAGAATGGCGTGAACCCAGGAGATGGAGCCTGCAGTGAGCCGAGATCGCGCCACTACACTCCAGCCTGGGCAACAGAGCAAGACTCCGTCTCAAAAAAAAAAAAAAAAAAAAAGGAATCAAGATAATGGGAAGGTTAAAAAAGATTAAAAGTTTGGGAATAATCCCAAGTATTTTAAGAAATATTTGGAGCTCACTTAGCATCTAAGTTTTTCTTGGATTTAGCTTAACAAGAAAAATAACTCCTAAGATCGATTAAATCAATTTTACTTACCTAATGTTTATTCAGGTTCCAGATATTTCAGGTATGGTAAAGATTTTCTCTTGGAAGGACATTAAACTGCCAATTATCTATTATTTAGGACTATCCTAGTCAACAGGTTGCTGCTATTCTGTTGAGTTTCTAAAACCTGAGGTGCTTTGTTTACTGGGTAGGCCATAGTCAAGGATAAATTATGGATCACATATGTTAGTTGGGAAACAGTTTGGAATAAGGTCGAAACACCTACACACAGACAAACATACACATACACACAAACACACTCACATCTACACACATACACACATACACACACACAAACACACACATACACACACACACACTGACACCACACAAACACACTCACACCTACACACACAAACACACACATACACACACACAAAATGAAGCGTATGTGTATACATGTACATATATATGATAAATTCTGATGTCTTGAGTCCCTCTTTATAAACTACCACATTGATTCAATAAAATATGAGCAACTGAATGGTTTGTTTCAGTAAATGGAAAGGCCAGAACACGGTGTCCAAAACAATGTGTATGTTTGAATATGATTATAGAAAATCATGATTTCTTCATAAGAATAATAATTCCAAGAGTATATCTTGTGGAGACACAAGTATGTTTTACATAGTCACTATTATTTATCAAATGTCACCTGAATTTAATTAATTTTTGTATTCAGAATAAAATCCCAGAGTTTAGAAAAACATCCAATGATTTCTGTGTAGCTTTATGAGAAAATAATTGGTCATAATTTATCATTAATTCCATATGCCATTATCTTTCTCATGAGGCTCTAAAAAATATCAGCAACTACAGCTAATTTTGAGGACCTGCATTTTAGCCATAACATCTAGATGTTTTAACATTAGTAATATTCTGGAAAGTTGCAGTGAGTTCACAGGGTTTATCAGAATGAAATTAGTCAAGAAAACGAGAAAAATGACTGGGATTTCAATTTTCATAGCCTAATACCTTGAACTAAGACAAAATGAAAAAAGTGAGAAAAAGAGGGGTATCCAAGTGATAAAATAAAATCAAAATGAGGGCATGTTTTTCTGATCATGAAGTTTTACCTGAAATATCTTGAGTGAAAGCTTCATATGACTGAATATACTTTTAATGTCATCTTTCTGATCTGTAGACTCTTGAAGGAATATGTCTACTGGAAGTTGTCTGCTTCTGGAGGCTTTTTAATAGGCCTCTAGGTCAGATTTAACGTGGGTCTGGATGTCCAGATTATAGGACCCTAAACACTTTTATCCTTAGAACCATGTCTTCTCTAGTGTTTTTCATAGAGCTTAAACAGATTCTTTGTGATTAAAAAAATAATCAAAATGGCTTTTTATAGCACAGTTCTAATGCTAAGTGTGTTTCTTCCAATAAACTCATTCTTTTGGAGGGATACGTCCAATTATACCCCTATTGGAAATGCATTTTGTATTAATTGTGCACATGACTCTGCACATAGATTAATTTTGTAAATACTTGACAGGATACAAATTCAATGATATGGAATCTGTCAGAGCAGGATTCAAGCCAAGAGTCACGTACCTTCTTGTAACATTTACAAAATGAGAGTTTATGAGAAATTGGGGACAAGATCACATTAACATTTTATCTAGGAGTAGAACTTTAGCTCAAATGAAAGCTTTAATTAAGATGAAAAGTTTCTTCTTTGGTAAATGACTTTTAAAACTTTACACTTTGGTAACTGATCCTTGGTTATGCTAAGTACAAATAAGTTATTTCCAAGAAATTTTCTTTGTGATTTTCTTGAAATTGGAATAAGTATTTTGGATTAATAAAATCAGCTTGAGCAATTGGTTTTACTAGTTGGTGGAAAAACCAATAAGGGCTTCTACTTTTATACAGTAGTCATCTAGAAAGTTCTCTGTGGTTTTTAATATATCAACTAAATTATAGCCTATAATTTTAATAACCAAGATTCATTTTGAATATTGTGTTGCCCTCAAAGTCATTAATCATTTTCAGTTTTTGATTGAAGTACCCAATGAAATTAGAGAACTCCTTTGTTATCATAGCTTGTTAGATTCATAAAAAGTCTCAGAGGAATATCTACTCTACTTGTGGTAGCTAAGCCTTAAAGCTATAGCAAGGTTGTATGCTTACACTAGACCTATCAGTTTAACCATTTGAGAAGAACTAAGCATTGGTAAAAAGGCAGATTCTATAACAGATATCCAAAAATTATAGCCTATACTGTAAAATATATACCTGGATCACATTAATATTACATTAAGGTTCTGTAGAGGAACATTAATCCCAAAAGTGCATGATTAAAGTTTCAATCGTTGGTAGACACAAATAACAGTCACCTATATTAACAAGGAAATGTAGTGTCTGAGATTTTACCCCATTTATAAGCTAATAAGTTAGTCTGTTACTGTTTCATGAATAGGGGGAAGACACAATACTCCTCGATCAGAGACAAACATTTTATTACTCATGGCATTGCTAGCATGAGTGTCATGTTGTATCAGTCAACTTTGTCCCCCAAATCTCACAAGGATAAAGCAGAGGAATCCAAGTCAATGGTGAACATGCTATAATAAATTTGTATTGCAGCAAAGAAACACTGAGCTTGGGGGATGTACTGCTTTTACATTAAGCAGTAGACAAGTCTGCTTAACGTTCCAAAGGGAAACATTTTTTCACCTCTCAAGGTTGCTGCTAGAAATACAACCTAGAGAAATGGTATGGAAAAGGAGAATTCAGAGCCTCGCATTTAATTTTTTTTCCCTTTTGTCACAGGTATTTATTCTTGTCTACATCTACATATCTCAAATTTTCTACTGTGATAAATAAACATAACATGAAATGTTACATTTTAATGACTTTAAATGTACAATTCAGTGGCAAGCACACTCACATTGTTGTGCCACCATCACCACTATCCATCTCCAGAATATTTTTCATCTTGCAAAACTGAAACTCTGTACCCATTAACACTAATTATCAATTCCTTACTCCCCCCAGCCCCAGGCAATGACCATTTTACTTTCTGTTTCTATGAATTTGATTACTCTGAGTACCTCATATCAGTGAAATCATAAAATATATCTCCATTTGTGTCTACCTCATTTTACTTAGTGTAAGGTCTTTCAAATTTATCTATATTGTAGCATGTGGCAGAATTTCCTTTCTTTTCAAGGGTGAATTATAGTTTATTCTATGTCTATGCCACATTTTATTTCTTTATCTGCCAGTGGATATTTGGGTTGTTTCTACTTTTGGCTACTGTGAATAATGCTAATATGGATGTTGATGTGCAAATATCTGTTTGAGTCCTTGCTTGCAATTAATTTTGGAGGAATTGCTGGGTCATATGGTAATTCTGTGTTTAATTCCTTGGGAAACCACCATACTCTGTTCCACAGCAACTCTATCATTTTGCATTCCCACCAGTAATCATAAAGGCTCTAGTTTCTCTACCTCTTCATCAGCATTTGTTATTTTCTGTTCATTTGATATTAATTATCCTAATGGGTGTGAAGTAAGGAGACTTGCATTCTTGACATACCCAGCAAGAACCTTCAGAACTACGCAAGGCTCATGGTAGACTGCTTCCCTCAATCGGTAGCTAGATTTAGTTAATAGCAGAGTTTAAAGGTTTTCTGGGGAAGTAGCCAACAAAAGATTATATAAGCAATGATGTTGTTTTCCTAGAAGTGCCATGTGTTGTTCTATACTAATGACACTCTTGTCAATGACCCTATGCAGAGTGAGCTGAGGGAAGTCTGCTAAGACTTTATCATCTGGGCTACCACTATACCTAAACAAAGTGAATAAACCTTAGTCACAAGGCCAAGAGAAATGTTAATGTAGGCAACGAGCTTGTGATCAATTTTTAAACCATAAAGCAAAATGTTATCTCTATGCACAAATAATGGAGAAGGTTTATTTTCATTAGAAATGCCAGCCAACATGGACCCTACTGTCACTACCCTGGTGAAGTGTTTTGGCTGACACTCTCCATCAGAGTCTTGTTGCCAGTGGACTGGGAACACCTTGGCTCCTCCAATGCAACAGGTGCTTAACCTGGAGGGGCCAGAGAACAAAGCTGGAGGCCTAGTACCACCTTCCAGGGTAAGAGTACACAGCCCAGGAGTGCTGAGCTGAGCTTTGGCCCCCTGAAAATTTCCAGAGATGAAACCAGTTCACTTAACTCACTTTATACCATAGTCAACCCTCAAGGGAATCAAAGAATATACAAGTGAAAATCCCCATCCAAAGGACAGCAACTTCAAACATTAAAGGAACATCAGCCCACACAGAAGAGAAAGAACCAGTACAGGAACTCTGACAGCTCAAAAAAACAGAATGTCTTCTTACCTCCAAATGACCCAGCAGTGGTTCTTAATCAGGCTGAAATGACAGTCATGGAATTCAGCATTGGGATAGGAACGAAGATTACCAAGTTTCAGGAGTAAGTTGAAACACAATCAAAGGAATCTAAGGAATTTATTTAAATGATGCAAGAAGTGAACGACAAAATCACCATTCTGAGAATGAAACCCATCTGATAGAGCTGAAAAACTCACTACAAGAATTTCATAATACAATCAGAAGTGTTAACAGCAGAATAGACCAAGCTGAGGAAAGAATCTCAGAACTTGAAGACCAGATTTTTCAATCAACTCAATCAGACAAAAATGAATAAAAAAGCATAAACACAACCTCAGAGACAAAAATGAATAAAAAAGCATAAACACAACTTCAGAGAAATATGGGATTATGTAAAGAGACCAATTCTATGGCTCATTGGCATCCCTGAAAGAGAGGAAGAGAGAGCAAGCAAGTTGGAAAACATATTTGATGATACTGTCCATGAAAATTCCCCAACTTTGCTAAAGAGCTCAATATTCAAATTCAGGAAATGCAAAGAACCCCTTGAGATACTACACAAGATGCCCATTCCCAAGACACATATTTATTAGATTCTCCAAGGTCAACCTGAAAGAAAAAATAATAAAGACAACTAGAGAGAAGGGGTAGGTCACTTAAAAAGGAACCCCATCAGGCTAACAGCAGACCTTTCAGCAGGAACTATACAAGCCAGAAGAGAGAGGGGGCCTATATTCAGCATCCTTAAAGAAAAGAAATTCTAATCAAGAATTTCATATCCAGCCAAAGTAAGCTTTATAATCAAAGGAGGAATAAGATCCTTTTCAGACAAACAATGCTAAGGGAATTCACTACCATCAGACTTACCTTACAAGAGATCCTTAAGGGTGTGCTAGTGCTAAACATGGGAACAGAAGACTATTACCAGCAACCACAAAAACACACTTAAGTACATAGACCACCGACATAAAGCAACTATATAATCCAGTCTGCATAACAACCAACTATCAACATGATGACAGGATCAAATCTGCACATATCAATATTAACCTTAAATGTAAAAAGGCTAAAGGCCATACTTAAAAGGCACAGAGTGGCAATTGAATAAAGCAAGAACCAATGACATGCAGTTTTCAAGAGACCCATCTCACATGCAATGACACCCATAGGCACAAAGTAAAAGAATAAAGAAAAATCTATCAAGCAAATATAAAACAAAAACAAGCAAGGGTTGCTATTCTAATTTCAGATAAAACAGAGTTTATACCAATGACAACCAAAAAGAAGACAAAGAAAGGCATTACATAATGATAAAGAGTTCAATTCAACAAGAAGACTTAACAATCCTAAATATAAATGCACCCAATACTGAGCACTCAGATTGATAAAATAAATTCTTAGAGACCTACGAAAAAACTTAGATAACCACACAATAATAGTGGGAGACTTCAACACCCCATTGACGGTATTAAACAGGTCATCAAGGCAGAAAACAAAGATATTCATGACCTGAACTCAACACTTGACCAAATGGACCTAACAGACATTTCCAGAATGCTCCACTCAACAACAGAATATATATATTTTTTCATCTACATGTGGCCCATACTAAAAAACTGCCCACATGATTAACCATAAAACAATTCTCAACAAATTTAAAAAAACCAAAATCATACCAACCACACTCTTGGACCACAGTGCAATAAAAGTAAAAATCAATATGAAGACAATCTCTTAAAACCATAAAATTACATGAAAATTAAACAATCTGCTCCTGAATGACTTTTCGGTAAACAATGAAACTAAGACAGAAGTCAAGAAACTCCTTGAAACTAACGAAAACAAAGATACAATATTCCAGAATCTCTGTGAGTCAGCTAAAGTAATTTTTTTTTTTTTTTTTTGAGACGGAGTCTCACTGGAGTGCAGTGGCACCATCTCTGCTCACTGCAAGCTCCACCTCCTAGGTTCATGCCATTCTCCTGCCTCAGCCTCCCGAATCGCTGGGACCACAGGCACCCGCCACCGCACCCGGCTAATTTTTTGTATTTTTGTATTCACTGTGTTAGCCAGGATGGTCTCGATCTCCTGACCTTGTGATCCACCTGCCTCGGCCTCCCAAAGTGCTGGGATTACAGGTTTGAGCCACTGTGCCCGGCCCCAGCTAAAGTAATGCTAAGAGGAAAGTTTATAGTGCTGAATGCCCACATTAAAAAGTTAGTAAGATCTCAAATTAAAACCTAACATCACACCTAGTGGAACTAGAAAAATAAGAGCAAACCAATATCAAAGCTAGTAGAAGAAAAGAAATGAGCAAAATCAGGTCTGAAATGAATGAAATTCAGATGTGAATAAAATCATAAAAAGATCAATGCAACCAACAGCTGGTTACTTGAAATAATAAATAAGATTGATAGTCCCATAGCTAGACTAATAAAGAAAAAAGGGAAAAGATTCAAATAAACACAGTCAGAAATGACAAAGAGGGCATTACCACTGATTCCACAGAAATACAAACAACTCTCAGAGACTATTGCAAACACCTGTATGCACACAAACTAGAAAACCTAAAAGAAATGGATAAATTCCTGAAATCATGCAGCCTCCCAAGATTGAGCCGGAATGAAATTGAACCCTGAAAGACCAATAACAAGGTCCAAAATTGAATCAGTAATGAAAAGTCTGCCAACCAGAAAAATCCCTGGACCAGACAAATTCACAGCCAAATTCAAGCAGATGTACAAAGAAGACTGGTATCATTCCTGCTGAAATTATTCCCAAAAATTGAGAAGGAAGAACTTCTCTCTAACTCATTTATTAGGCCAGCATCATTCTGACACTGAAACCTGGCAGAGACACAACAAAAAAAGAAAACTTCAGGCCAATAGCCATGTTGAACTACAGATGCAAAAATCCTCAACAAAATTCTAGCAAATCAAGTCCAGCAGCACATCAAAAAGCTAATCTACCACAATCAAGCAGGCTTTATTTCTTGGGTACAACGCTGGTTCAACATATGCAAATCAATAAATGTGATTCATCACATAAACAGAACTAAAAACAGAAACCGTATGATCATCTCAACAGACACAGAAAAGGCTTTTGATAAAATTCAACATTCCCTCATGTTAAAAACCCTCAACAAACTAGATACTGAAGGAACATACCTCAAAATTTAAGAGCTGTCTATGACAAACCTACAGCCAACATCATACTGAACAAGCAAAAGGTGGAGGCATTTCCCTTGAGAACTGAAAGAAGACAAGGTGGCCCACTCTCATCACACCTGTTCTGCACAGTCCTGGAAGTCTTAGCCAAAGCAATTAAGCAAGAGAAAGAAATAAAAGGCATTCAAATAGGAAGACAGGAAGTCAAACTATCTCTCTTTGCAGAAGATATGATTTTACATCTAGAAAACCCCATAGTCTCTGCCCAATAGCTCATTGATCTGATATACAACTTCAGCAAATTTTCAGGATACAAAATCATTCCACAAAAATCTGTAGCATATCTACATACCAACAACATCCAAGGTGAGAGACAAATCAAGAATGCAATCACATTTACAATACTCACACCAAAAATTACCTAGGAATAGAGCTAACCAGGAAGGTGAAAGATCTCTATAACAAGAATTAAAAACGCTGCTGGAAAAAATCAGAGTGGACACAAATATAAAAACATTCCATGCTAATGGATAGGAAGAATCAACACTGTTAGAATGGCCATACTGCCCAAGGCAATTTACAGATTAAATACTATTTCTATTAAGCTTCCAAAGGCATTCTTCAGGGAACTAGGAAAAACTATTCTAAAATTCATATGGAACCAAAAAAGAGCCCAAGGCAATCCTAAGCAAAAAGAAAAAAGCTGGGGGCATCACATTTCCCAACTTCAAACGATACTATGAAGCTAAAGTAACCAAAACAACTTGGTACTGGTACAGAAACAGACACATATACCAATGTAGCAGAATAGAAAACCCAGAAATAAAGCCACACATGTAAAACTATCTGATCTTCAACAAAGTTGACAAAAGCAAGCAATGTGGAAAAGACTCCCTATTCAATAAATTGTGCTGGGATAATTGGCTAGCCATATGCAGAAGATTGAAACTGGACTCCTTCCTTATCCTATATAAAAAAATCAACTCAAGATGAATTAAAGACTTACATGTAAAACCTAAAACTATAAAAACCCCAGAAGAAAACCTGGCAACTACCATTCTGGACATAGGCCTGACAAAGATTTCATGATTAAGATGCCAAAAACCATTGTAACAAAAACAAAAATTGACAAATGGGACCTAATTAAACTAAAGAGTTTCTGAACAGCAAAAGAAACTAACATCAGAATAAACAGGCAACCTGCAGAATGAGAGAAAATATTTGCAAACTGTGAACCTAACAAAGGTCTAATACCCAGAATCTGTAAGGATCTTAAACAAATGTACAAGCCAAAACCAAATAACTCCATTGAATAGTGGGCAGAAGACATGAACAGACACTTTTCTGAAGAAGACATACACATGGCCAACAAGCATATGAAGAGAACGCTCTACATCAGTAATCATTAGAGAAATGCAAAACCACGATGAGATGCCATCTCACGTCAGTCAGAATGGCTATTACTAAAAAGTCAAAAAATAACAGATGCTGGCAAGGTCGTGCAGGAAAGGAACACTTACATACTGCTGGTGGGAATGTAAATTAGTTCAGCCACTGTAGAAAACAGTTTGGCAATTTATCAAAGAACTTAAAACAGAGCTACCATTCTATCCAGCAATCCCATTACTGGGTATGTACCCCAAGAACTGTAAGTCATTCTATCATAATGATACATGCTCATCTGTGTTCACTGCAGCACTATTCACAATAGCAAAGACATGGAATCAACCTAAATGACCATCAGCAGTTGAAAACATGGTACATACATATACACCATGGAATACTACGCAGCCATAAAAAAGAATGAAATCATGTTCTTTGCAGCAACATGAATGCAGCTAGAGGCCATTATCCTAAATGAATTAACACAGCAACAGAAAACCAAATACCAAATGTTATCACTTATAAGTGGAAGCTAAACATTGAATATTCATGGACAGACAGCAGGGGACAAGACATAGCAGGACCTATTTGAGGGCAGAAGGTGAAAGTAGGGTGAGGATTGAGAAACTACTTATCAGGTACTGTGTTTATTGCTCCAGTGATGAAATAATAGGCACATCAAACACCCATGACACACAATTTCCCCATTTATCAAACCTGCATATATACCCCCTGAACCTAAAACAAAAGTTGGAAGAATTAAAAAAAAAAGGAGTGCCTAACTTGGGGGTTGTTGCAATGTTCGCTTAACAAACACACAGTCTTTTGGGCATCTAAATCACAGCACAGAAGCTCTGGGGCATGGGATCTAGTGACCTCATACAGTGGTTGAGATAATCAAAATATAGAGAGTATCAAACATATCTAATTACTTTACAAATTTCTTCTTGAATAATGTGAGTAGAGCATTATCCAGTAGCTATCTGAGAAACCCCAAAGACCTTTAGATATGAAAAACATTTAACAGCTTTATTCCCATAAATTTATAACTTAAATTTATAAAACAAAAACAACAAAAAGAAAGAAGAATGGGAGAAAGGAAGAAAAAGAAGAGAAGAGAAGAGAAAAGAAGAAAAGAAAACAAAATAAAAGAAAAAGGAAGACCCAGAATTTTAGAGAAAACTAGAAATTACAGCAAAAGTTAGACATTAGTTTCGGATACCTATTATAGGCGATAATACTTTGAACAAACAAAGCAAGAGGAAGTCTTAGAAGTGAGAAAACTTTGCCATAAATGATTGAAGATCATGACCAAAACACACAACTTATATTTGAAGACCAAAATTTCAAAATGATTTTTATAAGCTGTTAATCTTGATATAATTATATATATACATATATGTGTGTGTGTGTATGTTAAATATAAAGACTCAAACAGGTGATAAATTTAAACTTTTTAATGCTAACTTTGAAATAATTACCTTTACTAACATATTAAATAATGGGTAAATATGTTATCTTTAATTTACCAACTTAATAACCTGCACACTTTTTAAATCAGACAACATATATTCATTATCAAGTGTACATATTTTCTTTTCCCTGTACATATTCCTCTTGAGGGATGATATATCTGAAATAGTGCTTCAGTGTGGAAATAGTTTCTGCCTTCTGAAACACAACTTGAGGATATAACAGAATTTCCAGCAGGGAGGTATAGTTTGAAAAGACTCCAGAAATGATTCGAATACCACACTCACTGTTGTGAATCAATGACAATATGTCACTTCCATTTGAGAAATTAAATAGTACATGATGTTTATTACTCCCTAGATTTTGATGTAAAGTTTAACAGTTCAGTTTAGTTTTATACATATTTTGTCCTAAGCAGTTTACAGATCAATATTTTTAAAAGTTTCTACTTTTTATTAATTTCATTAAAGTCCTTTTGATAAAGTTAGACTTCCTGGAACGCTTATGTTTGGCGATGAATTTTCAGATTGATTCAGGTTTATAAGGACAAATACATGTGACAGTACAGAAGTGTGAGGGAGTAGGACTTACATGCTTTTCCTAGGGCCTCAGTTGATCAGAAGTGGACAGCAGCTGTTCTATCAAAAACTCAAATGGGGTTGTGGGGATTTGCAACCTCAACCTCTTTCCCAGAGCATATTAGGAGGACACAAATAAAAGGATTCAATAAATGCATTGGCAAATTACAATGTGAAAAGTTACCACTGTGGGGTATTATTTGCTATGTAGCTAATCCCTCTGGGGACTCTCTGAGACAGCCCATGGAACGTGTCTCAGAATCTTCCTGTCCACTGATTGCTATCCCGCATTTGTTGGACGTCACCTCCAGGGACATTGTCCCCTCTTCCTGCCACACACACATGTAATTCTGGGTTATTTTTGCACGTGTCCAATCTTCTATGCAAAACTCTTCCCTGGGAAGAGTGACAAGGCAGACTCTTGAGATGGAAATCTGTCAACCTTACTAGAACTTTCTGTTGAACTCAGGAACACTGGGGAACACTGAGGCATCAATACCATATGCTTTGACATGGTTTTTATACTCTTTCCATTTTAGGTGTTGTTTTTTTTTTTTTGTCTTAAATCTGAATGCAGTCATGTTCTTCAAGTTTTACCCTATAGAAGGAACTGCCTTCCTATGAAACCACAGGGATTAAAGACATAAAGCTGCAGATTTCACTGTGGTAGAAAACCCTACTTTCCTGCCTGTTGGCAGAACACTTATTAGGAGTATGCAGAAGCAAAGTGCAATTATTCTCCATGATGCAAGGACCTACATTATTCATTAACGTAGAACAAAACTCAGATATATTATTAAGTGTCCCAGATTATTCGTTTGTGAGCAGACTACCAATTGTCTTTCCAAATGAATTTTCTTTGTTCTCAGTACTTTTGATCATATTCAAAATCTCAAAGCTTTTAAAATTTTCAAAATGGGCTCTCAAAATAGAAAATGTGATCTAGTGAAGCTGACTGTACTTACAGTTTGTTATGAGCTGAATGCTGTGTCCCTCTAAAACTCCTAAGTTGAAACCCTAGCCACTAATATGATGGTATTTGGCGGTGGGGCCACTGACAGGTCATGAGGTTTAGGTTAGATCCTGGAAGGAGGCCCTCATGAGGAGATTAGTGTCCTCATAGGACGAGGAGCCAGAGATCTTCTTATCGCTTGCCATCCCCCACACATTCAGGGAAGGCCACGTGATGCCCAATGGGAGGGAGGCTGACCACAAACGAGGGGCCAGGCCTGACCGTGAACTAGCACCTTGATTGTAGGCTTCTATGCCTCCAGAACTGTGAGACATAAATGTCTGTGGTTTAAGCCATCCAATCTATGCAATTTTTTCTTTTTCTTTTTCTTTCTTTTTTTTTTTTTTTTGAGACATAGTTTCTCTCTGTCGCCCAGGCTGGAGTGCAGTGGCACGATCTCAGCTCACTGCAAGCTCCGCCTCCCAGGTTCAGGCCATTCTCCTGTCTCAGGCTCCTGAGTAGCTACAGGTGCCCGCCACCACGCCCAGCTAAATTTTTTTGTATTTTTTTTAGTAGAGACGGGGTTTCACCGTGTTAGCCAGGATGGTCTTGATCTCCTGACCTCGTTATCTGCCCGCCAGGGCCTCCAAAAGTGCTGGGATTACAGGTGTGAGCCACCGCACCTGGCCCAATCTATGCTATTTTATTATAGCAGCCTGAGCTGACTGGCTGTTATTATTGGTAGTTACTGGTAGTTATCTACTTGCATGTCCAAAGGAAACAACGCAGCTACCAATTTTTTTGTGATATTCTTCAAATGTTAGCAGGAAATTTGATTGATTCTGGAGTGTGTAATGAGTTTGACAGAGGTACCACTAAGAATCCTTTTATCTGTTTACAATTCACAATCCTGCGAGGCCATTTGCGGAGAAAAATGCTGATCAAGGTTTCCTGGATGAGGTGTTGCTTCTCAGGGTAGACATATCATCACACTATTAGAGACTACAGACCCCTAGAACTTGGTCTTTTGATGTATAGGACCAGGAGAAGGGGTTGAAGTAGATGACGATTTCCTAAGAGCATAGGATCAATTGGCCAATTTTCATCTGAAAAGGGCTGAGAGGTCAGCTTGCAGAAAATGAAGACCAAGAGGGAGAAGCAGCAAAGAGCTATATATTAGTAGGAGGTCAGCTTGAGAGGTAAGAGGGAGCAACCTCAGAGCCTTACGGCAATTAAAGATATTGAATATCAAGGAATTAGAAGGATTTAAAGAATTATGACTGAAAATCTTCAATTGTATACACTTTGACAGAGTTCATAAGTCTCGTGGACTTTTTACTTGCCTTTGTTGGCTGGGTTTCATTTTTTAAAAATGCGGTTCCACTGAGATACTTAGCCATGAGGCAAGACAATTATATTTGTGCTACTCAACTAAATTGTGTTACATCCTAATGTCAGAGTCTATTCTCTACAAATTCTACCAGTAATTTTAGATTTTATGGTCTGCTTCCTAGCATTAGGATGAACCCCTATGGCAACCCTATTCTTATCCATTGGAGCAAAATGATAACTTAATTGTATAATATATCAAAAAAGTGTTTTGTAGTATTTCACTAGTTCTTTGCCTTTGTCTCATAATTGCCTAATTGAAATTGGGATTAAATAACTTTAATTTTCACATGGCTACAGTTGTAAACTGAATCATTTTTTCCCATAATACATCAACCTTTGGCAAATAATTTCATCTCCTGGGTCTTATGCCAGAATTTTCAGAACATCCTTAAAAACTGTGAATGAAATGACTTGGCAATTGAATGCTGAATGAAAAAGAAATACTTAAAACAATTTAGTCTACTTTTAATCATTTTCATTCAAAAAAACTTTGTTAATCGTAAAGTAAGTTTCCCAGTTTATGCTTTTAATTCTCCATTGTTTTCAGATAAAGCACTTGTAAACTGTTGAACATTTTTACGAAGTGTTATATCACAAATTGGGGCTATTGCATAAATGTTATGATATTCTAGCCCACCTAAAATATAACTTCTTTCTGCACTCTACTCTTCTTCAAGTTGTCTTATAATATCCAAAATTTGCACCATAATTTTTTCACTCAGGAAAATACTTTTGGACAATTAAATTTTATGTATTTAATACAGTTAAATGATTTATGGTATTCCTTAATATCTTAATATTTTTGCTTAACCACTGAGCTTATTTGGCATAAATTATGTCAAGCATTAATAAAATAATAAAAAGTTATCCTATAGAGAAAATTTATGTATTTAGAATTGTTATTATTATTATTATTTTTTGAGACAGAGTCTTGCTCTGTTGACCAGGCTGGAGTGCAATGGCACCATCTCTGCCCACTGCAAGCTCTGCCTCCTGGGTTCATGCCATTCTCCTGCCTCAGCCTCCCGAGTAGCTGGGACTACGGGCGCCCACCACCACACCTGGCTAATTTTTTGTATTTTTAGTAGAGACAGCGTTTCACAGTGTTAGCCAGGATGGTCTTCATCTCCTGACCTCATGATCCACCCGCCTCGGCCTCCTAAAGTGCTGGGATTACAGCCGTGAGCCACCGTGCCTGGCCGTATTTAGAATTATTTTTTGTGGAATAATACTCTATAGATTCCCTTGGCTGTCATTATCCCAATAACCAAAAATAATATCTCTGTCACAGGCAATAGTGCATATTGGCTAAGAGATTGGGCTCTGGAGTTAGACAAGAGCCAGACTGCCTGAGTTCAAATTCCCGCTCAGTCATTTATTAAGTGAACGTGTATCCCACACAAAACCAGTCTGGTTCTTCAACTTTTATGTAAAAAAGTTGTGAATAGTTTTTCAGTTGCCATGGACTCCCAGGCTGAAGGTCCCATAACCTGAACATGCCCAAATGAACCAAACTTGCAATGATGGGCGGAACTTAAGTGCTCAGACCAAGAAGTGGGACTGAACTAAAAAGGGGACACTGCATGGCAAGATCCAGGATCCAGTCAAATGGAGCCCTTGTGTTACCCCATGGCAGGATTCCGTCAGATCATGCCTCTCAGCATCATCTCATCACAAGATCCAATCAGATAACACTTCATTACCCTATTCCTATAAAACCCAACTCAGCCCCCAGCTCAGGGAGACAGATTTGAGCATTTTCTCCTGTCTCCTTGCCAGTCAACCAGCAATAAAGCTTCTCTTTTCTCAAGCCTGTGCCATGGTATTGGCCTCTATGCACATCGGGTAGCAAGCCCATTGATTGCTTGACTACAAATGACCCTAGGAAAGTTATTTAAACTAATTCTGCTTCAGTCTCTTCATTTATAAATGGGAATATTAGGAACTCACTTCACAAAGTTGCTGTGAGGATTTAGTGACTTAATCTATGCAAATCACTTAAGACAATTCCCAGGATTTTATGATTACCATATAAATATATCCAAAGACTATTATTTCCAATTATATTTGTTCCAAAGGGTAGATTTCTTCCTCTTACCTTCTACATTTCTATTAGATATTTGCCAGAAAAATGGGGACATATTAATGTTTTATTAATGCATGAATTTATCTATTTACTGAATGTTATTTAAACATGGTACACCACTGTCTAGATGTTAGCAATTTAGAAAAAATAAAACCCAGTCCCTTTCCACAAGGGGACTATCATAATGGGTATAATTTGAAGACAAGGAGGAGCCTAGTCAAAGATGGCAAATCAGAAAACTTTACTTTGGTGGTAGCAAAATTTAAAACATCCTTCATTCTTAGTTGAGATGATAAATTATTAGTCTCAGATCTTCTTTAAAATAACTATATATAATTAATAATAAGCTGAAATTAGCAGTTATATTTCAAATATTCCATGTACCTTCATTTATATTAATTTCACCTCAAAACTGGGATTTGGTGTTATTTTACAACATTGCAAATGGCATTAAGAATCCAATGCTGTGTTAAGTACAGCATCTGCCAGATAAAAATATTAGGAGAAGGCCGGGCACAGTGGCTCACGCCTGTAATCCCAGCACTTTGGGAGGCCGAGGCTGGTGGATCATGAGGTCAGGAGATCAAGACCATCCTGGCTAACATGGTGAAATCCTGTCTCTACTAGAAATACAAAAAATTAGCCGGGCGTGGTGGCGGGCACCTGTAGTCCCAGCTACTCGGGAGGCTGAGGCAGGAGAATGGCATGAACCCGGGAGGCAGAGCTTGCAGTGAGCCGAGATCAGGCCACTGCACTCCAGCCTGGGTGACAGAACGAGACTCCATCTCAAAAAAAAAAAAAAAAAATTAGGACAAAAGAAGTTCGTCTTAAGAGCTAATTCAGGATATTTATTATATATTCTGCAGACTATGGACCTATTTATTAATGTATTTTTATAATATAATACAAAGTGTCCTACATAAAGTCTCATTTTGACAGAGATATTTCTTTTCTCCATGTGTTCAATTTGCCAGACAAGCAATATACTGTGTAAGATGTAAGAAAAAGGCCCACATTTTCAAAATTATGGTAATTAAAAAAGTTATTGGATGAAAGAGTCTATCCTTTACCAAATAAAGGCAAAGACATGAAGTGGTTCTGTTAATTTCCCCTTTGTCTAAATTTATAGTCTTTAATTCCTTATTTTAATATTATTATTTTATTTCTAAGTCATTTTGATTGAATAACATTCAAGTTTTAATGATTTCAATTATTTTAGAACTGACTACTCAAATATTTAAAATTAATTATTATGAATGATAAATACTAAGACTTTCAATAATCTGAATAATCACACATAGAGGGTCATTAGTTATAACACAAAGAAACGTACTTCTGAGCAATATCTAAAATATTGCCTAAGACTTTAAATTTATTTTTATTATCTTATATAATTGATGACAACTAGAATGATTTTTCTTTTTAGATTACTGGCAGGACATAGCTATGTAGTGATCTCAGTAATGATTATATATAATAACCCTTAAAATTACCAAGCACATATGTAGAACTTCTTACATATTTTAAATTACACCTACTTACTGGGAATGACATACTTTCGCCAAATCTCATAATGATATGCTAAACAAATCTCAAAGGAACCTTGGAGGACTTCTGATTCAGTTATCTCTTTCTGGGTTAGACTCCTCCTAAATCATGTTATTTCCTTTATTCCCGTAAAATGAGTTAATGTAATAGTGAACAACAACTTCCTGGCCAGGTAATTCTTTGTTATGTTTAGTCCAAATTCCTCCCCATAAAACATATGTACGTCTAATTTTTCCTCTGTCCATGGAAACTGAGAACAGTTGCCTAGAATAGACATGACTCTCACGAATAAGACACATTTTACTGTATGTTATAAGACATTTTTGAAAGTTTGAAATTATGAAGTCCCTACTTAGGGCTTAAGTCATTAAGGGCCACAAACACTAATAAAATTATTTTCCTTGAACTCTTCTCATTTTCTATCATATGTTATTTAAAGTGTTAACCAAAAAAAAAAAAAAAAAAAAAAAAGAGAGAAGAAGAAGCAGCCTAACAAACGTGCCAAAGAAGCAGCCTAACAAACGTGCCAAAGTTAAATCAGTATCTTTGCCAGTTTTCTAACTGTGGAAGTTTGGAGCCCTAGGCCAGTGCTGGACCTGGCTGCTGGGTCATCCACAGGCACCTGGAAGGGAACAGGAATACACTCACAGGAATGCACTCTCCAGTGAACACGAGCTCTGCTTTCCAGCAGTTCACTGCAGACATGCACTGGTCACATCATCACATCAGTCATCAAATTGAGACAACCATGCTGATGAAAAAGAACAATGATCTGTAGGATGGTTTTACGAAAGAGCCAGATTTGGAAGGCTAAGGAAAGATGCCTCAAGACAGTGTCTCTTAAGCTGAGATCAGAAGGAAGAGGAGGCTTTAATTAGCATAAAAGAGGTGAATGGAGCAGGGTAGGATAGAGAGTTTTAAAGAGAAAAGTCAGCAGAGCCACGTCCTTATGGTGAGAGGGAGCGGGGAACAAGGAAGACTTAAAACAAGGTACATAAAAGAACTAGAACAGGAGCACAGTCTTCTGTGTTCTTTGGCTTCATTGGCTAAGAATAGTTACTCTGAGTTGGGGGATGTATAGATGCTCCTACTAGCCAAGAGTTTAATTGTACATTGGAAATCAGAAACTATAAAAAGATGTTGGCCGGGCGCAGTGGCTCACGCCTGTGGTCCCAGCACTTTGGGAGGCTGAGGCAGGTGGATCACGAGGTCAGGAGTTCGAGACCAGCCTGGCCAATATAGAGAGACCCTCGTCTCTCCTAAGAATATATATAAAAACAAAAAAATGGTTAGCCGGGTGTGGTGGTGCATGCCTGTTATCCCAGCTACTTGGGAGGCTGAGGCAGGAGAGTTACTTGAACCCAGGAGGTAGAGGTTGCAGTGAGCCAAGATCATGCCACTGCACTCCAGCCTGGGTGACAGAGCGAGACTCCATCTCAAAAAAAAAGATGTTTATCTTCCTTACTCAGATATCATATAAAAAAGCTGGGATTTTGCTAAATGCAAAAAGAAATTACATACACCCTATATTGCAAATACTAAAAACTAGTCATCAGCTAGCCATCTATTGTTGTAACATGTCTTTGAATAATATATGTGTTTTCATTATATTTCTAAATTAGGCAATTTGTTTTGTTATTTCAAATCACTAGGTTTCGTGTTTCAGTTGCTTAACTAATCAACCCAGAAATCCATTGTGGAGTCCATTTTTCACAGCAAATCTGAATTCTTTTTCCACACAACCATTCTTGTCCATCCTGATGCAATTCCTCTAGACATGACCACAGAGGAGAAGTGCAGAGCACACCCTGCCAAGGGGCATCTACTGAAGAGATACTGACAATGGCAATTTAAAAATACTTGTTATTTACAAAGTTGAGAGAAAGAGCCTTGTAAAAATGTGTATCTCTTGGCTGTAAGGATGCTTATTTAGAATTAACTACAGTAGTTGTCTATTTATCCAGCATGTTGATTTCAAAGCCCAGTTCTTTTTATTGAACTACTTTGGAATTAAAAATTTTTATAATATTTACACATAGGATTAGGTTTCTAAGCCAACTCCATCTAACTGCTAGTGAATTTATTTTGTGTATAGCACAAAGAATTGAATTCAATCCCAAATTCTCTCCAGCATACTAACCAAATTTAAATAAACATATATGATGAGCTAGCAATGGTATTTCTGAATTTTCATATTTTTATTTTCCTGGGCTTATATTTTCCATATATCAAAGTCTCTTTTGAAAATTAAACTATATAATATAACCTCAATTTTAAAACATCAATGATAAGCTGGACTTAATCAACTCAGAACCCAGTGAGGGAAAACATGTTTTACTTGCTTTTCTTTTGAATCAAACAGAAGTTGTATTTTGTTGTCATTGCAACATATCAGCGAATAAGCAATCTTGCAGAGCTAGGAGCAAGTTTAAATGTGTACATCTATGGGCAAAAGAACAGCTTAAACTATTGTGAGGCGGTCATTTTTCCTCCAGTGTTTCTCATGCCAGTGTAGAGGCAGCTGGAGACCTGGGAAAGACAGCAAAGACATTTATCTTTCTTTTTTTTTTTTTTGAGACGGAGTCTCGCTCTGTCGCCCAGGCTGGAGTGCGGTGGTACCATCTCGGCTCACTGCAAGCTCCACCTCCCGGGTTCACTCCATTCTCCTGCCTCAGCCTCCTGAGTAGCTGAGACAACAGGCGTCCATCACCCCGCCCGCCTAATTTTTTTTTTTTTTTTTTTTTTGTATTTTTAGTAGAGACGGGGTTTCACCGTGTTAGCCAGGATGGTATCTATCTCCTCAAAGTGCTGGGATTACAGGTGTGACCCACCGCGCCCGGCCGCAAAGACATTTTTCTTGTGACAATTTTAAACTTGGTATATTTCAAAATAGCACAAATGTTTTTGAAACACTTGCAGTAGAAATAGTGATGTTGTATTGGTTAAAGAAAAAGGCCGTTTTTTTTTTTTTGAGACGGAGTCTCGCTCTGTCGCCCAGGCTGGAGCGCAGTGGCGCGATCTCTGCTCACTGCAAGCTCCGCCTCCCGGGTTCACGCCGTTCTCCTGCCTCAGCCTCCCGAGTAGCCGGGACTACAGGCGCCCGCCACCACGCCTGGCTGATTTTGTGTGTGTGTGTGTTTTTAGTAGAGACGGGGTTTCACCGTGTTAGCCAGGATGGTCTCAATATCCTGACCTCGTGATCCACCCGCCTCGGCCTCTCAAAGTGCTGGGATTACAAGCTTGAGCCACCGCGCCCGGCTGAAAAAGGTCTGTTTTATGTCTGTTATTTCCATCTTTATGTCCATGTGTATTCTTTGTTTAGGTCCCACTTGTAAGTGGGAACATGCAGTATTTAATTTTCTGAGTTACTTCACTTAGAATAATGGCCTTCAGCTCCATTCATGTTGCTGAAAAGGACATGATTTTATTCTTTTTATGGCTGCATAGTATTCCATAGTGTATATTTACCACAAGTTTTCCTTATCCAAGCAACACTTAGATTGATTCCATGACTTTGCTATTGTGAATAGTGCCGCAATAGACATACAAGCGTGGGCGTCTTTTTAATATAATGATTTATTTTCCTTTGGGTAGATGCCCAGTAGTGGGACTGCTGGGTCGAATGGTAGTTCCATTTTTAGTTCTTAGAGAAATCTCCATACTGTTTTCCATAGAGTTTATACTAATTTATAGTTCCACCAACAGTGTATAAGAGTTCCTTTGTCTCGACATCCTTGTCAACATCTGTTGTTTATGACTTTTTAGTAATAGCCATCTTGACTGGTGTAATATGATATCTCATTTTGGTTTTGATTTGCATTTCTCTGATGATTCGTGATACTGAGCATATTTTTAATAAAGAACTCAAACAACTCAGTAAGAAAAAAATCCCATTAAAAACTGGACAAAGGACATGAACAGATGTTTCTCAAAAGAAGACATATAAGCATAAAATAAAAAGAAGACATATAAGACATAAAATGCTTAACATCACTAATCAATTTGGGTTTTGGCTAATTGGATTTAGTGAGGGTCTGAAGGTACAGGTAGACATGGAGAAATGTTGAATAATATGATTTAGTGCAAAAACTATTTGGAAAGAACATAAGAATTGATGAATTTTTTTTGCAATAGATCTGTCTAAATTCCTTGGAAAATTACAAGTGGTGAAGATTAATACGTGTGCTATTATTGTTGTTTTTCATTAACTGTTTGCTATGGAATCATTGAAGAAAGTGATAGATCGACATGGTAGAAAGACAAATTTCTTTAGAATGGTATATACTCATATCTCTTTAGGGTGGGCAAATTAAAATCACTGATCTGATTGTGGCATATATAACTAAGGGCTTGCATCCTTTTGGCCTGAAATAGTCTCCTCCTAGCTGAGAAGTATGTGAAGAGAGAAAGCATTCATTGCATATTCATCTGAGCAGCTTTCTAGAACTGATCCAGTCAGACTGGAAAAATTCTACCAAGCTCAAAAATCATCACACAAAAAACAACCACTTAGAGTCTCTGGAAACTGTCCTAACAGAAAATGTTTTTGAAATGGCATTATATTCTGCTGGACCTAATTAAATCCATTTCTCTCTTCACATACTAAGGACGCATAGTTCCTCCCTGGTGACACTTCCCACTTCAGCTTTCCCTTGTTCTCAGTTTTAGGTGCACCCTACCTCAAGTTCTTACTGCTTCTGATCATGGGACTATAACAAACACTACTTCTTTTACCTCAGTAGGACATCACAGCCCACTGCCTTCATGCATCCCAGGAGCTGGGAGAGACTTGGGCCTCTTCTGTCTGCTATTTTTTTTTTTTTTTTTTTAACAGTGCTAATCTCAGGCTATGGTCTGAGAATCAAGCAGCAAACATTTTTGCACTTCTGTTTTCTAATAAACTATCTGTATTCCTCCTAAAAGTTGAAAGTGAGGTAGAGTTGACATCTGATTTCACAGCCATGTTGATAAAAATGAAGCAAATCTTTACAATATTTCAATATGTATAATTCCAAGGCACAATGAGCAAGGTATAGGAGTATGTCCCCTGTGTCTAGCTGTTTCTCCAGGCTTCTCCAGAATGATGGATGAAAATGTAATTGGCAAGTCAAATGTCTACTGTGGAAGACTACAGGAAAAGGGATGTGAAATACTTGACATGATGAGGGATGCAGAGTGTTCAGCACTTATTTACTGAGCAGCTCATCACCTGATTGTATAGTATACAATATATGAGAATTTATGGAACAGTGAACATATAAACACATAGAACAAATAAACATATACAACATATAAACACTGTTTTTAACATTTATTACATACATAGAACATATAAGAATTTATACAGCAATGAAAATACCACATTTTGACATTTGTATTGTACTGTGAAAAATTTATATGTATTTGTATAAAAAATAAATAAAGGTGATAATCTCTTGTGATTTCCCCAAAATACAGCATCCTTTTCATCTTTTTCCATTATGTAAATATGGTGTGATAGAAACATAATATGCTGTGAAGTGATAGACATCATGACATATCAAAATGTATTATATATAGACATATATATACACGTACATATTTATTGAAGTATAATTTATATACAAAATATACAAATTCCAAATATGAAATTCAAAGAGTTTTGACAAATGTCCACACCAATGTAGCCATAGTCGATCAAGACATAGAACATTTCCATCACTCCAGAAACTTCCCTTGTGTTCCTCTGCAGTCAACTCCCATCCTACCTCAACCCAGGTAACTACTGATACGATTTCTACTGCTATATCTTAGTTCCACTTGTTCTAGGACTTCAGAATGTACTCTGTAGTGTCTAGATTTATTCATTCAACACAAGGTTTTTTAGATTTAGCCATGTTTGTTGCAGTTACTAGTAGTTTTGTCCATTTTATAGCTGAAGAGTATTTCATTATTAATTCAACACAAATTGTTTGTCCATTTTCTTGTTGAAGGTCTCGTAGGCAGTTTACAGTTGGGGATATCATAAGTAAAGATGCTGCAAACGTTCTTGTGTAAGTCTTATAATGGGCATAAGTTTTCATTTCTTTTCAACATAGGATTGGAATTGTTGGGTCATACGTTTCATCTATGCTTAATTATATAAAACAATGTTAAACTATTTTTCCTAAGTGGTTGTAGCATTTTACATTCCAACAATAACGTATGAGAATTATAATTGCTCCATATTCTCAACAACACGCGGTACTGACAATATTTTTAATCATAACCATTTTAGTGGGCAGAATAACTAACTCACTGTGGTTTGAATTTGCATTTCCTTAATGACAAAACGATATTGAGCATTTTTGTGTGCTTTTTGTCCATTGGCGTAACTCTTTTTGTCATTTTTTCTTATATTCATTATTTTCATTTTATTTTTGCTAATTATTGAGTTGTTAAGAGTTCTTTATGAATTATATTCTGAAAAAAATTTACAGCATTCAAATAAAGTGTTGCAAATATTTTCTCCCACTCTGTAGCTTGACTCTTATTCTCTTGACAATGTATTTTAAAAAGAGAGTTGTTAATTTTAAGGTCAAATTTATCAAATTTTTATATTATATCTTGCTATTTGCTTTCTATTTGTCCCACTTGTTCTTTGTCCTCTTTCTCATCTTTTTTGCCTACTTTCAAGCATTTAAAAAATTATTCAATTTCATCGCTGCATTGTAATATTAGTTATAACTGTTTTTGTTACTCTAACATTTGCTTTAGAGATTATACCATACAGATGTTTTAACTTAAAGATAACTTGTAATAGCCAACTTTTAATAGACATTATACAACTTTACACACAGTCTAAGAACCTTACAAACTATATTTCCATTTAGTCTCTCTAGGTTATTGTTGTCATATATTTTACTTTTACTCGTGCTGCAGAACTCACATGACGCTGCTATTATTTCTAAACAGCCAATTATCTTTTAAAGATATTTAAGTAATAAGGGCAGGTATTGTATATTTACTTATGGTGTTACTATTGCCAGTGCTCTTCATTTCTTTGTGCGGATCCATGTTTCTATCTGCACAAAGATATTATTCTTTATTTTCCTTCTTCCTGAAAGGCTTTTACACTGTTCTCATAGTCCAGGTTTGCTGGTAATAAATTACTTTTAACTTCTGTATGTCTGAAAAATATCTTTATTTCATCCTTTCTTGAAAGACAGTTTTGCTGGGTGTAGAAGCATAGGAGAGACAGGTTTCTGCTTTTGGTTGGAAGATGTTTCACTGGAAACATGAAAGATGTTGCTCCACTGCCCTTCCCCTTGCCAGAAGTATGGTATCATCCTTGTTTCTGTGCTCTGTGTAAGACTTGTCTTTTTCTCTTTACCACTCTGATCTATTTGCTTATGATGTGTTGTGATGTGGTTTTCTTAACAGTACCCCCACTTGGGGTTGTTGAGCTTCCTGGGTCTGTGAGTTTATACTTTGCATCAAATGTGGAAAATGCTTACCTATTAATTTTTAAAAATATTTTTTTCTATCCATCCACTCTCTTTTCTCCTTTGAGAACTCCAATTACACACAGATTAGGCAACTGAAGTTGTCCCACAGATCACTGATACTCTGTTTATTCTTTGTTTTTTTTCTCTGTTTCATTTTGGATGCTTTCTATTGCTATTTAATATTTTCTTCTGAAAACTCTCATCTGCCATTAATTATATCCATTGCATTTTTTAATCTCATACATTAACATTTTCATCTCTGGAAGTTTAATTTAAGCCTTTTTATATCATCCATGTCACATCCTAACCTTTGAACATATGGAATATAGTCATATTTGTTTTAATATTTTTCATTAGTAATTCTAACATCTGTGTATGTGCTGGGTCATTTTAGATTAATTGATTTTTATCCTCATTATAGGTCCTATTTTTCTGCCTCTTCATATACCTGGTAATTTTTTATTGTATAACAGATATTGTGATTTTACCTCGTTGGGTGTTGGATTTTTTGTTTTGTTTTGTTTTGAGACGGAGTCTCGCTCTGTTGCCCAGGCTGGAGTGCAGTGGCGCGATCTCGGCTCACTGCAAGCTCCGCCTCCCTGCAAGCTCCGCCTCCCTGCAAGCTCCGCCTCCCGAGTTCACGCCATTCTCCTGCCTCAGCCTCCCGAGTAGCTGGGACTACAGGCGGCCGCCACCACGTCCGGCTAATTTTAGAGGCGGGGTTTCACCTTGTTAGCAGGATGGTCTCAATCTCCTGACCTCATGATCCACTCGCCTCGGCCTCCCAAAGTGCTGGGATTACAGGCATAAGCCACTGTGCCCAAGCCTGGTGGTGGATATTTTTACATTACTGGAAATAGATGTGAACTTTGTTCAGAGATGCCAGTTAGTTATTGGAAACTGTTTGATACTTTTTTCCAAATCTTTTAAGATTTGTTTAGTGGGGCTGCCATGGTAATACATGGTCTAGGACTTGCCAGGACTGAGGCAAGACCCCTATGAATATTCTACCTAATGCCCTATTAATTATGGGGATTTATGGTATAGCCTATGGCAACCACCTCTATTCATGGTTGTGTGTGAACATGCACTCTCAGTGAGAGTGATATCGTCCCCAAAACGACAGAAAATAGTTGTTTTGGGGTTATGGGAGAAGTGAAGAAAAAAAAAATTCTTTTTGTATAAAGTCCGGATATGCCTATAGTACTAAAGAGATATGTAGTGTATGTGTGATATTAAAATTTCAGGCCGGGCGCGGTGGCTCACGCCTGTAATCCCAGCACTTTGGGAGGCTGAGGTGGGCAGATCATGAGGTCAGGAGATCGGGAACATCCTGGTTAACATGGTGAAACCCCGTCTCTCCTAAAAAATACAAAAAAATTAGCCAGGCGTGGTGGCGGGCGCCTGTAGTCCCAGCAACTTGGGAGGCTGAGGCAGGAGAATGGCGTGAACCCGGAGGCGGAGCTTGCAGTGAGCCAAGATGGCGCCACTGCCCATCAGCCTGGGCAGCAGAGCGAGACTGTCTCAAAAAAAAAAAGAAAAATTAAAAAAAATTAAAAATAATTCAGAGAGGTGACTAGAAAAGATGTTTAAAAAGATTCCTTAAGGAGGTCAATAATAATTTTTTAAAGGTTGATAAATGCTGTTGTAATTCTTCTTTTCCTTGCCTCAGGTAGTTTCATGCACTTTGTTACACACTGAAGGGCAACCCTTTCCAGATTTGCAAAGTTTTTCTCCAATTGCAGCTCTTTCCTCGCTGGTACTCTATCCTGCAATCTCTAGCCACCTTCGTGTACCTGAACTCTTGGCAACAGCTACTCCATTCGGAGACTTGGTAGGCTTCCTTAAGCTATCTCCATTGTCACACTGCTGTCTCAAATTCTCTCAAGTTGTAAGCTGGGATACTCACAGCACACATCTTACGTGTTTCCTATCTTTCAGGGATTACATTCCGTGCCTGATGTCCAGTGTACTGAAAACCATTGTTTCGTATATTTTGTCTGGTTTGAGGTTGTTTCATGCAGGAGGGTTAGAAGGTAAATATGCTCCCTATTACTCCATCTTAGCCAGAAGTAAAATAAGAAAAAAAAAAATATATATCTAAGTATAAACACACATACACATATACATATATGTATGTATGTATATAACATATATGAATCATATCCTAAAGATTTGGAACAAGAAGAAAATTTAGCTACCAATTATGTTTACTCGCTGCAGATTAAGATGAACATTGTAGATTGGAGCATATTATGGGAGCAGGGCAACCTGCAGAATTGGTCAGGAACTAGAAATGTCAGGACCTGCATTCTAACCCATTTTTGTCAGTAATTATCTGTGTAACATTTTATCAAAGCAGTGAAGGCCTTTGTGAAATTTGCAAAAATGGGGATAACTATATGTTTTACCTCATTGGCTTGCTTAAGGAGTTAAAATGTGATATGAGTCATACAAAGTGCTCATGTAGTCACAGAGGTTCTATTTTAAGGGCTTTCTTAAATTTTTAGGTACCATCACAAGCTAGCTAAGTTAAAAATTTTCATATTGCAAAATCTAAAAGTTCATCTTATTATTTTAGACATTTTTATTCACAGAGCAAATGCAACAATGTGAACCTCACATTTTAAAATATATAATGGCACAATAAAATGCAAAAATATAATTTTAGGTCATAATCAACCTATAGGCAATAAACTATGTTATCATTTTGTAAAAAAAAAAAACCACAGGAAGTAGTGCTTCAGTACATTTTCCCGACGATATGATTAATCCATAATAAATTCTGCTACTACTCCTAGTAATGACAACTTTATGTAACCTTCTTAAAACATTATTCACATTTACACTCAAGTATACCAACTTAAACCATTAGTGGCTGTTCTGACAACGCATCAGCAATGAGCTTAGCCTGAGCTACATCCATTAGGAGTGATGTGAAGGAAGAGAAAAGCGTTGGACTCTATGATATTTAATGTCTTTACCAATAGAAAAGCTCTATAATTCTCAGAATTCAATTTTTTAATTAAAAAATTGGTTCTCTCTTTACACTTAATTGCCAAAACAGTGTTTACAAATACTTTTATCTTGCCCCAAATTGGCCAATGAGGTAGTAGGTTAAACAGCCAATTCATCATGTTTTGATTTAAAATGTGTCCATATCATTCTTCCCCAACTTCATGTATATTTTAATAATCCATTTCTGTCACTTATATTATGGATTCAAGAATAAACTAAGCAAATGGATCATTTGTTTGCCTTCCAGTTATACATGAAGAAATAAATGTTTTATTGAAGAAAAAAGCCATCAAAATCAATTTTCCATCTGCACTCTTTTATTTGTTGCAATACTGTTTGTAACAGCTAAGATTTGGAAACACCCTAAGTGTTCATCAACAGATGAATGAAGAAAATGTGGTTCACATACAAAATGGAGTACTCTTCGGCTGTAAAAGAGAATGAGATCCTGTCACTTGCAACAGCATGGATGGAACTGGAGGTCATTATGTTAAGTGAAATAGGCCAGGCATAGAAAGACAAACATTGCATGTTCTCATTTATTTGTGGGATCTAAAAATCAAAACAATGGAACTCATGGATATACAGAGTAGAAGGATGGTTAGTAAAGGCTGAAAAAAGTAGTAGACAGCTGAGATAATGGTGGGGCAGAGGTGGGGATAGGTTAATGGGTACAAAAAAATAGAAAGAATGAGTAAGACTTACTATATGATAGCACAATAGGGTGACTATCGTCAATAAAAACTTAACTGCATATTTTAAAATAAAGAGTGTAATTAGGTTGTTTGTAACACAAAGGATAAATGTTGAGGGGATGGATACCCCATTCTCCATGATGTGCTTATTTCACAGTGCATGCCTGTATGAAAACATCTCATGTACTCCATAAATATATACACCTAGTGTGTACACAAAAATTAAAAAATAAAAAAGATTTCCCATCAAATATTCTTTCAGAGAAGATGTGAACAAAGATACAGAATTGTTGGTCAGTCTAGGCAAACAGAGTATCAAACAGCCTAGTATGATTTTCTCCTCTGCTAAATAATACCGGGAAGGCAGGAAGGTGGGCTTCTCTATGGATTGAAGTTAAAAGAGAGAAGTGTCAGGAGTTCAGTCCAAGCCTGGCAACTTACTAGTACTGTCTACTTGAAGAGATTAACTCTTACAACCTTATCTTTGTCTCATCTATAAAACTGAGGGAGCAGGTTAAAAAAATCTTATATGTTAATACATGACTTATTCTACTCCATGTCTCTATTACAATGAAAGATCATACACAGGCTGGATGAAAATATGTTAAATTTACTGTGACTTTTCACAGTAATAGAAACAGAATAATAGAGGCATGGGGTAGAATATACCAGGTATCAGTACTAACTACTATCAAAGTATGTTAAGTTTATGCCGTAATAATGACTTTTAGGAAACAATGAAGATTTACAGTGATTTCCTAAGGTGAATTTGGACAAAAATATTGAGATAATACCACTCACCAGTGTCACTATTTTACAGAGATAAGCCTTCAATGTCACATTAACCACTCTCATTTTAATATTAGAATTTTGAAGTTTTTAAGCATCAGAATCTTCAGCTTTCTCAAATGAATGGTAATTATATGCTATTTTCTTTTTTAATTTGAAGACAAAATTTGGGAAATAATTATGCTTTTACTTTTATATTACAAAAGGGTGTTACTTGCAACTAGCATCTATATATCTAAATAACGTTTAGTGACTTAGTTCTCTGCAAAAATAAAAAGTACTCAATTTAGATTTTAGTAAGTTGACTGTTAGATGGTTGCTCTCTGGCAGAAGTTTAAATACATACATTCATAGATATTTTTACATCTAGCAATCAGTAAATATCTCTTTTTCTTGCACTTTGCGTTTAATAATTTAAAAGGAAAAATTTAACAGATGATAAATATCAAACCAAAAAAGGTCAACAAATCTTAATAATCTCAAAATATACAAGAAGGGTAAAGTAATGCATAAACCAATACAGAATACATGTGTCTGCACATTTTTGCATAAATTTTAAAAAGCATATAATTTTGCAATTTTAATTTTATAGAGCTTTCCCTAAAATATTTTTTATTTTATTTAAAAATGAGTTTACTTTCAAATAAGAAGATTAAGTCTAAAAATCAGTAAAAAGATTGATGGTGATGATGTATCAATGCAATTTGATGCATCCGTTTTGCTGTCTTGCAAAAAGTGCGGTGACCAATGGGCTGTCTGTACTCTCAATACAGATGTAGTATTCTGAGAAGAGATCATTTGTTAAGAGCGGATTTCAGACAGAGAGCGTACTCATTCTTTCAAAAATAACACATATGAGAAGATGGAAATTCATTTATGTAACAGTAACGCTGAATCAATATATTTTCAACTTGCCCTGATGTGGAAGAAATATACCATCTCATTAGTCCTTGGTAGGCAGTTGGTATCTGGAATATGAAGAGTATAGCATCATTGCTTTTATATAATTGGTTTATTGAATCCAAATGGTGGTTCCATGCATTATCAAATAACCACTGCTTCAATATTAGTCCCTGGAACTGTCTCCATAAAGTTAATTCCAATCCTTTGCTGTCTTAGTGTGTATGTAAACCTTAATGAGACATGTTTCAATTAATAGCACATATTCAATTTTGGGTAATCTACGGGAATTTGGCCCCATGGTCATAAACCTGTGATCAGACTGGCAGATTTAAAAAACATCATATAAATGCTAACTTTTCTTGGAGTGAACAGCCTTCAGTTTACATTCCAAAAGTGATTAGACGAGAGGATAATACACAATGATATTTATGCCTAGAGCAGTTCAAAATTTAGAAAAGGAATTAGTGATCTTCAGTTAAGCTGTTTTTTTAATAAACTGAAAAGATGTTCTGTACAACATAATAGAGTCATAGGAAATCAAAAGCATATCAGTAACAACTTTTAGAAAAACAGAAATGAATGATAAAGAAAAACAGATATGACCTCTCAATATTTTGGGGAAATAAGTTTAGGATGATGTTTCATTCAGGTATTAATGATATAAATAAAGGATAACTCTGTATAAGAAGTAGTGTTTGTATCTGGTTGTAAATTTAGTTAAAAACATAATCACAATTTACAAAAACTGTAATTACAAATTACAAAGAAAAACAGGCAGACAATCTTGTATTGACATCCTCTTGCATCTTGTCACGTACCAATGTTCTGTTCCATTACAAAATTCAATACTAAAATTTCAGAGCTAACGTTCAATATTAATTTCAACATTAAAATGTATCAAAATCATTAAAAACAGTCAATTAGAAAAAGCAATACACCAAAAATAATGGTAGTATTTCCAGGCTTCTACTGCATTGTATTAACCATCACACAGGGGAACAAAAAGGCTGTGAATTTTGGGTAGGCCACTTGGCTCTGGATTCCAGGACTATGGAAATGCCAGTGAAGGTAGTCTAAGATGCATTTCCTGTTTTATAAATATCAGCAGAAGACCAAAAAAAGGGATCCCAGATATGTTTTCAAGTAACAAAAAACATTAAAGTGCAATTTTGTCTTTTACATCTGAACAAAGGTTCTGTCATTTTTAAAAAATAAAGTAGGGCCACAGCTTTATAGTCATCTTCTCATCTAAAACCCCACAATTATTAACAGAGATCAAACTGCAGTTTTGGAAGAGAGCCTTTGGACGGGGAAACTACTGAACAGTGATGAATGGCCATACCTAATTCATCGTTTGGAAATTGCTGTGGAGGACTGTGTTTCACCGAGGGAGAAAGGGACTTCCCAGAGGCTCCGAGGCTGCAGGTCTTCAGCCAGGTGACAGCACTGCACCTGCTGTGTGCACCCTGATGGCAACAGCAGGGAAGTCCACAGTCACGGTCATAGAAACAGCCACAGCTGCCAATCAGAAGACTCGCTCTTTCTGGCTTTCATGGACTGTGTTTTGCACATCGAGCTCACTGTTGAGAGCTGTCTTAGCACTCTTCTTTTTTTGAGACTTTTGACTCATTTTCTTTGTGTAACTTTCTCTGTTGATAGATGCGTATGGCTATGGCAGTGATGCAAAGCAAAATAAATATCACCACTGCTATCACACCTAGGGAGAGAAAAGAATAAAACGTCATAATTTTTTTTTCTTTTTTCTTTTTAGACAGAGGGTCTCACTCTGTCGCCCACGCTGGAGTGCAGTGGCACGATCACAGCTAACTGTAGCCTTGATCCTCCCAAGTAGCTGAGACTATAGGCCCACTCCACCGTTCAGCTAATTTTTTTTTTCTTTTTACAATTATTCTTTGTAGAGATGGGGTGTTGCTATGTTGCCCAGGCTGGTCTCGAACTCCTGGGCTAAAGTGATCCTCTCACCTTGGCCTCCCAAATTGTTGGGATTACAGGTGTGAGTTACCGTGCCTGGCCTCAATGTCAGAGTATAAATGGTGATTTTTGCTCCAATCAGAGGCTTTGCAGACATCATTGCTTTTTAAGTTTGGTTAAAATAAACCAACCACCTATTGTATTATAAATTGAAAACACCAAAACTCAGAAATGCTAAGGTCAAGTAATTTTATAACATTTAACATACTTCTGAGGGACTATGACTTTTGGATATGGCTGTGTTAGGCTTTTTCCCTACAGGTATATGATGATTGGGTTTCAGATAATGCTTTCAGATTTAAAAGAAGAAAGACATACATGTCTCTAAGACCGTGTACATCCTTCAGTTAACAAGTGGGACATTTTAAGTCATTTTACAAGTATAGAGTGTTTGCATCATCATAGATCATTACACGTTATTGTTAGTACAATGAAATGGGTACATTTTAATGAAATTGTTTTCAAATACTTTTATGATAATATACTTATGAAATGCAGTAGTGTAGCATATATGTAATCAATCCCTATTACCAAAAATATTGCAGGCATATTTATTAATTTTTTTTACCTGGAATGTGGATTATTTGAAAGAGCTGGGTGAAATGTTTTAAAATATCGAAACCATTAGCAGTGCCCATGATTCTCGACTCTAGCTGCACATTAAGTCAGTAAGTCAGAATAAATAAATGGAAGGCCTGGATACCAGTATCTTTATAAATTGTTTCAGGCTTTAATTCAGAGCCAGAGTGCCAAAGCATGAAGCCAAGCCACAGAACGCTGTTTACTGAAGCAATTATATTAGTGACAAATGAAAGTGAAATCTATGCTACAAGAAATAAATATGTATAAAGACAAGCTTCTGAAGGTAATCAGAATATGTCACCCCCAAATATGCCTTTTTGACAAATATTTTGAGGTAAAGGCAATTAAGAAGCAGCCAATGGAGGAAGAGCTCTCTAGATCCTCCCCTCTTTTCATCTAAAGACAAGATGTAAATTCTCTTTTACCGGAGACCATTCTTACCAGCTCAGGGATGTCAGCAGAAGAATGTACAAACACACATACTCCACTAGTTTCTTCCCATATATTTATCTTCCCACGGTTTCTCGCCTTTGGAAGCCTAAAATTGCTTTCCATTGTCCCATCATTTCTCCACAAATGTATTGTTGAAGATGAGCCAGACTTCTAAGCCACTGCGGTTTGAGTTTCACTGAGGTTTCTCCCACATGCTGTGGGCTGCATGCCTTAGTAAACTTGCTTGTTTTTCTCTTGTTAATCAGAGGTCTGTCCCAACTACAAACTTGGGAATGATAAGGAGAAATTATATTTCCTCCCCCACGCTTTTACTGCCTACATCGTACATTTAAAGTACTTCACACAAATATTAATTTATATCTTCAGCCAGTCCCTATTAGAAAATGCAAACTGCCTTTGGGAAAGCCCAGGGGAAGCCTTCCACAGACTCCTTTTCATCCCCTGCTTCAGCCTAAGAATTTCTCAGGGGAAGGGAACACTGCTAAGATGTTTCCCTACATTTACTCAGTCAATCTTGCCAGTGGTATCTGACCACAAGCAATATAATACAATTCCAAAGATGAGAGCTGGTTCTATTATCATTTCCTTCTCACCAAAAGCTGGGCACTAACCCTGACATTGTGTAAACGTCTGTAGGACTTGGAAACCTAGTGTGAAAATGTTCGGCATTGTTGAAATTGCTTTTGCATTGCAATGAAAAAAAATCTAAAAAAGGCACGATTGATTTAGGATTGGATTTGATTTAAAATTGAACACGAAAGTATACCTTTTAGATATGCATTATTGACCACATTCCCACTGGAAACTGTTGAAAAACAGTTTTTGTTCATCAGGTCATGTATTTTTAATTTACACCTTACTGATTTCTAAGAGAAAAAGAATTGAGATAGTGATGGAAAGGTGAATATCCTCAACTGAAATTTAGTCAGAACTTTATTATGTCGAAATTGTTTTCTGTCATTTTGGAGGAAACAAACACAACTAGTTTACTCTTGTATGTGCTATGGAGAGTCTGCAGAATAAGAATACAATTAAGATTTCAATAACTCAGCCGGGCATGGTGGCTCATGCCTGTAATCCTAGCACTTTGGGAGGCCAAGGTAGGTGGATCATGAGGTCAGGAGATCGAGACCATTCTGGCTACCACGGTGAAACCCCGTCTCTACTAAAAATATAAAAAATTAGCCGTGTGTGGTGGTGGGCACCTGTAGTCCCAGCTACTTGGGAGGCTGAGGCAGGAGAATGGGAAGTGGAGCTTGCAGTGAGCCGAGATGGCACCACTGCACTCCAGCCTGGGTGACGAGCGAGACTCTGTCTCAAACAAACAAACAAACAAACAAAGATTTCAATAATTCACTCATTAATTAACAAGAAAAGGTGAATGCTTATTTTTTGCACCAGCTCTAAACAAATTATATTTTAGAAAAAAAGTTTTCATTGCCAAAACATACTTTTAAGCTGTGCTTAACTTCACTTTTCTTCAATTAAAAATAACCACAAAACATTCTTAGCCTATTAGATTAGTTCTTTCCAAAGTATGATTAAAAGTGAAACAGACAATGGCTACTGCTGCACAACATTGTAAATGTCCTTAATGACTGGGAATTATACACTTTAAAATAACAATACACTTTAAATAATGTGTGCATTTCGAACTTCTTAAATAATCATGCCTGTAATCCCAGCACTTTGGGAGGCCGAGGTGAGCAGATCAGGAGGTCAGGAGATCGAGACCATCCTGGCTAACACAGTGAAACCCTGTCTCTACTAAAAATACAAAAAATTAGCCGGGCGTGGTGGCGGGCGCCTGTAGTTTCAGCTACTCGGGAGGCTGAGGCAGGAGAATGGCGTGAACCCAGGAGGCGGCGCTTGCAGTAAGTCGAGATCGCTTCACTGCACTCCAGCCTGGGCGACACAGCGAGACTCTGTCTCAAAAAACAAACAAACAAACAAACAAAAAAACAACTTCTTAAATAAGTGAAACACTGTCGTGGGAGTACCTAAATCATACTATTTGTGATTGAAGAAAAGTACCGTAAAGTGTATGCTCTGATAATTAGCTGAGGTTTCCATTGCTTTGAACATAATTACTTCAGGTCCGTCCAACAGTTGTCATTACCTTGACAAATATCCCACATGTCCTAGGGAACACAGCTGTTTTCAAATTAATAACTTTTCATTATTAGTTTTGTAACTGTTCTTCAAAAAAAAATTGTTTCAGCAGAATTCTTACATGCTGAGCACCCCCAGGGAAGCTGAAATCAGCAAATACTGCCTCAGAAAATCAACAAAGGCCGGCCATGGTGGCTCATGCCTGTGATCTCAGCACTTTGGGAGGCTGAGGCGGGCAGATCACTTGAGGCCAGGAGTTCGAAACCAGCATGGCCAATACAGAGAAACCCTGTCTCTACCTAAAACACAACAAATTAGCCAGGCATAGTGGCACACTCCTATAATCCTAACTATTCAGGAGGCTGAGGCAGGAGAATCGCTTGAACCCGGGAGGCAGAGGTTGCAGTGAGTGGAGATCTCACCACTGCACTCCAGCCTGGGTGACAGCGTGAGACTCTTGTCTCAAATAGAAAAAAAACAAAGAACAAAAAACAAAAAAACAACAACCAACCGCAATACATAGTACCCCTCTGACCTCACCATTGAGTGTTGATTCTTACATATGTTTCCCATCGAGCTAAGTAATGGCATCATTATCTAAAGCGATAATGACAAGCACCAGGTCATTCAGGGCCTTGTTACCTCCAATGACAGCAGAGTCTCTTCTGTCTGCATTAACCAAGGGCTCTCCCTCATCCGCTGGTCCAGAACGACCTACAACAGGGAAAGGGAGAATGATGTTTATTAGCTTGATTTAATCACGCCACAATTTACACATAGCAAACTTTTGTCAATTAAAAGTGAATTAAAATAAGAACATCACGAAAATGTATTTTAAAAAAGGAAAAAAAGGATGACAGAGACGGAGAAAAGAAGGCTTTTGAGAAATTCACAAACACTTGAGAGAAGCGCAGTTTCAGGTGCGCAGGGGTGGAGGGCCACACACCTGCGCCCCCCGCGAGTCGGGGAGCCAGTTCCCGCGCCGGGGAGCCGGACGCCGCCCCCGCCGCGCAGCGGGCCATAGGGGCCACGTGGCCGCGGACGGTGACCCGGGAGGGGCCGCTGGGGCGCAGCGCCGCCTTCAGGGGAGCAGCATGGCCGAAGCGCACCGCCGAGAGGCAGCCAGTGAAGCCACTAGTCGCCGCCCGCCTTGTGTCTGGGTCCGCGCCGGCAGCCTCTGAGGACAGAAGGGGGACACACAGTTAGGGCGCAGCGGCGGAGATGGGGGCGCAGGGACACCCCGCATCTGCAAGACAGCGACCCTCGAAAGTCCCTCCGAACCCCTCGTTCCTTCACTCCAGGAGAGGTCACCCTGAATCTTTACCTGTCTGGCAACTATTTCCATTGTCAGGGTTATGAGAGGCAGGTTTTTAACAGATTTGTTCAAGTGCAGATGGCTGGCTCTCTGCAACTGACAGAGCTTCATAGGAAAGCAGTTACATGACATAAATTTAAGAAATCCTCTGCCATTTAATTTTTAAAATAGAGCATTAAAATAAAATTTTAATGGCGCTCACAGCCAATAATCCGGAGGATTACAGAAAAACGACTCTTGGAGATGAGGACAGAGCTCTGGAAATCCTTCATACTACAGTTGCTATTTTGTATGATGGCTTTCATATTATCTTAAACTGTATCTTTTGTCATCAGATAATACCCCTCTTTATCTCATTTAAGATTTGATTATATTCCAATCTTAAATTCAATCTTATCTGAAAGTAGTGCTTCATTTCTTAAATTTATCAGCTGTTGCCTGCTAGTTCTTGGCATGCCCCTTCATTTTCAATATTGTAAGAGCATTTAACTGTTATTTTTAAACCTAGTTTGACAGAATTTAGTCCATTCGTCTTTAGAGTAATAACCACTATATCTGATTTTATTCTTTTTTATCTTACACTATTTATTTCACATTATTATTTCATCTTTTTTTCTTTTATTTTGCTGGTTTAAGCAGTTTCCTTATTTCCTGCTTTCCCTTCTGTGAGTTTGAGAGCTCAACTTCCCTAGCCCTCACAATCAAAATCATTCCTTCACACTGTTATATGAAAACAAGATCCTTTTTCCAACTTTCCCCCACTCCCAACAGTGAGATGAGCGATTGCATGGTTCTTTTCCCCCACCCTCCCTCCCACGCCACCGCGGGGTTCCCCACAACAGTTCTTCCCTAAATGAGAGGCTTGAGAAACTTTTTTTCTTCTCTCACTTTTCCCTTTTTACTCTTCTTTGGTTTTACTCTAGTACATTTAGATCCTGACCAGAATGACAATTTCTCTTACATTATATTTTTCTATGATGTTTCCAGTTCAAGGATCTTTACATAATTTATTTTTTCCAAGAAGGAACTTTGACAGGATGGACAAAGATTCTCCCCATGACCAGATGTTGGTCAGGCTACTCTAAGCTCTCTGCTCAACCAGCCTGACCTTTGGTCTTTCATCATCCAGCTTAGCAAGAATCCTGCCAATTTGGTTTTAAACCATACCTCCCACCCTCAATATCTGATCACCCTCAATATCTAATCACCACCTTTCTCATCCCTCTCACCACCCCGCAGGTGATGTCTGACAACACTGGCCTGGCATCACCAGGAATCCTGGTCAGTTTAGCGAGAATTACTCTCCCATTTTTGTAGTTTTCCACTCAGACACCCGACCCCAGCCACTCTGCTCCTTGGCTGTGAATCCACACTTTTCCTTGTTGTATTTGAAGTTGAGCTCAATCTCTTTCCCCAACTGCAAAACCCCATTCCAGTAATTCCTATACCTATTGCCATAGTCCTGAATAAAGTCTGCCACACCATCTTAACAAGAGTATTTTTATCTTTTGACATGATACAAGATGGTTTTACATTAAATAATTGTAGTTTAGGGAAGAATCATATAATTTTAGGGCAGACTTTTTTTTTTTTTTTTGAGATGGAGTCTCACTCTGTCCCCAGGCTGGAGTGCAGTGGTGCGATCTCGGCTCACTGCAACCTCCGCCTCCCGGGTACAAGTGATTCTCCTGCTTCAGCCTCCCAAGTAGCTGGGACTACAGGCATGCACCACCACACCCAGCTAATGTTTTTGTGTATTTTTAGTAGAGACAGGGTTTCACCATGTTGGCCAGGGTGGTCTCGATCTCTTGACCTTGTGATCTGCCCACCTCGGCCTCCCAAAGTGTCAGGATTACAGGCGTGAGCCACCGCGCCCGGCCAGACTTCTCTTTAAAACCCTGAATAAAAACCTTGAACAATTGTTTAATTTGGAGCTGATGAAACAGAGTAGAACTTTCTTGCATCTTTAATAAATGACTTAATTAGAAAATGATCTCCATATATACTTTTTTTAAGCTGGAAAATCTGAAAGAAAGGAGTTTCTTTGCCCACTCTGAAGTATACCTGGCAATCACATCACAATCTAGGAAGAAACTCGTGATTCTGTACTCCCAGGTTTTAGCCAGCACTGCTATTTATTGTTTATCAGTTAACCAATATTCAGTAGAACTTGACTCTTACTGTGGTACATGTAGATACAGTTTCCGCTCTATTACCTTGACATGGCAACATGGTCAAAACCCTTCACTTTTGGTTCTCTTAGCTGAATAGCTCTAATCAACAATGTATGGTGACCTGTCTGCCTCCCTTTCTGGGCTTTCTCAACTTTGGGGTCCTGCACCCAGCTCCCTTCCAATTCTCTATTCTCTTCCATCAAAGCCTGCTCCTGAGTAAATTCATGTTTGCACAAATTCCTGATCATGGCTTTTGATAACACTTTCAGGGGCATGTGTATTTTGGCAGAAGAGTCAAAAGAATGAATCTCTAATACAGAATTTGAAATATTGGCACTTGAAGTTGTGGGAAAAAAATATTTGAGATAGGGTTGTCTTCCCAGCCCACTGAAGTCATGCCAAATAGACAGATGTCTATCCTTAAAAAAGGGTGCCAGTTGATTGAACTAAAGGAGAAAACAACTAGATAAGTGGACAGTCTTCTACACTGTGCAGTATGGTAGACACTAGCCACATGTAACCATTGAGATTCAAATCAGGCCAGGTGTGGTGGCTCACGCCTGTAATCCCAGCACTTTGGGAGGCCGAGGCGGGCGGATCACCAGGTCAGGAGATCAAGACCTTCCTGGCTAATACGGTGAAACCCTGTCTCTACTAAAAATACAAAACAAAAACAAAAACAAAAACAAATTAGCAGGGCATGGTGGTGGGTGCCTGTAGTCCCAGCTACTTGGGAGGCTGAGGCAGGAGAACGGCGTGAACCCAGGAGGCAGAGCTTGCAGTGAGCCGAGTTCACGCCACTGTACTCCAGCCTGGATGACAGAGTGAGACTCGATCTCAAAAAAAATAAAAAAAAAAAAAAGAAAAGAAAAAAGAAACTCAAATCAATTAAAATTAAATAAAATGTAAAATATAGTCCCTCAGTTATACTAGCTACATTTCTAGTGCTTAAAAACTCATTTATCTCAAGTGTGTCTGGGGACTACCACATAGGACAGCACAGACTTTACACGTTTTCATCATCACAGAAAGTTCTATTGGACAGCATTAGTTTTGTTGACTTACACTTTCAAAGACCTCAAGACATCTGTGATGCCCACTGAATCCTGGTTAATGGACCAAGTTAGAACAGTCTTAGAATTTTCTATTGAAGAGAATCTTGAAGATAACTTAGTGCAGCCTCCTCATTTTACCAATAAAGAGGGACTAATTGATATAATCTTTGCTCTTTCTTGGGAAAAAAACCCCACAAAATCTCCTATCTTCTCGACTTTTTATAGGGTTTTTGGGTGTTTTTATTCTGTAATGTTGAAAGAGGCAATCCACCATTGGCTCTGAGTGTCTCCTCATGCTTTGCTGGGTTTCCCAAGAAGTGCAAGACGCTGACAGCACTTTACTCAGGCCACTTCTCAAGGCTATAATTGAAGCAAGCAACATTGAGGGATGAGGTCATGACCCCCTCCAGGACAAAGAATATACTTGCTTAGTGCTTGTTACAAAATCGGTGGATTCCCCAAACTCAGTGTTCCTCTGCTGCAGTGCAAACCTGGCCACAGGTGCAGCCTTCATCTGCACCCATCACTGCCCCATAAGGCTTGAGGGCCAAGGGAAAACAATGCAAATCAACTGCTGCTCACGAGGCTTGCTGTGCCATGAGTAATAGGGTCCTCTGTCTCTGTACCAGGACAGCATCCACAAAACAGTTAAAAGCTGTTAACTTCCTAGCTCGTAAATCAGGTAAAATCAAATCCCAGACCCAACATAAAACATTTCTTCTAAATGAGACAAACACCATAGCATAGAAGTAATATAAAATACATAGGTTAATGAATTTTAAATGTTAAAACTGTATGTCTTATGTGACATCTACTTACAAAACTCAAAAGGAAATTTCCAGAAATATTTAATTACCAAAACTATTTGGCATTCTTACATATCCAGAGCTCTACTTGAAATATAGTCCTTCAGCGGGTTTTCTTTTCTTCAGCCTAGAATGTATACCTCCTAAGGTATATAAGCTCAGCTGTATTCATATGTAACTGTTTACAGGCTAATTTTTTTTTACTTTTTGGGAGCAGACAAAAAGGCATCTTCCATTTTTGCCCTCTGTTTTTTTGATATACATGCAATTTTTAAGATAGTATTTAAGGGGCCGGGCGTGGTGGCTCACACCTGTAATCCCAGCACTTTGGGAGGCCGAGGCGGGTGGATCACGAGGTCAGGAATTCGAGATCAGCCTGACCAACATGATGAAACCCCGTCTCTACTAAAAATACAAAAATTAGCCAGGCGTGGTGGCATGCACCTGTAATCCCAGCTACTCAGGAGGCTGAGGCAGGAGAATCGTGTGAACCTGGGAGGCGGAGGTTGCAGTGAGCCAAGACTGCGCCACTGCACTCCAGCCTGGGCGACAGAATGATACTCATAAGTGTTTAAATACACATGCACGTGTACACACACAAAGCAAAACAGAAAGAATACCAATAACACCAAAGTATCTAAAAACAAACCTTAATTTACGATGGATCACCTTTACTGAATTATAAAGTATTTTAGGTGTTTGCATTCCTTAAAGCTACCTCTTGGATAAAATTCAAAGCTATACAGAAAATTCAAAATCTAAAAAGCTTACATTTAAATAGGTTTACTCTGAATTGATCTTATGATAATCAATCTGAATGGTTTTCATTCATTAAGACTACTCAGAAATGGCAAAATCACAGTGAGGTGCTCAGAAACAGCATCTTAATTATGATGGATTTTGGGCCATTTTTTTCTAAGGCATTGTTAGGGTGCATAATAATAAATTAGGCTGGATATGAGCATTATTTTATTAGAATTGCTCATATATTAGCCTATGTACCTATTAACATGTGAGTGTAGTGAGGGTGGGTAGGTATAGTGTTTCTCTCATTCAGAGGCTTTCTCAGTGCTTAATAAACTGTTCATAGTAGATGCTCACCAAATTTTTTTTTTTTTTTTTTTTTTGAGACAGAGTCTCGCTCTGTTGCCCAGGCTGGAGTGCAGGATCTCTGCTCACTGCAAGCTCCGCCTCCTGGGTTCACGCCATTCTCCTGCCTCAGCCTCCCGAGTAGCTGGGACTACAGGCGCCCACCACCGGGCCCGGCTAATTTTTTTTGTATTTTTAGTAGAGTCGGGGTTTCACCGTGTTAGCCAGGATGGTCTGGATCTCCTGACCTCGTGATCCGCCCGCCTCGGCCTCCCAAAGTGCTGGGATTACAGGCGTGAGCCACCATGCCCGGCCGCTCATCAAATATTTTTAAACGAAGGGATGAATCAAAGATTTACAGAGACTCAAGAGAAATATATTGGTAACTTAGAACAGAGTGTTTTGGGTAACCTTCTTTGTAAAATTAGTGGCTTCTCTATTAGCCAACTTGTTGGTCTATTTTACTATAAGTTAAGGAAAGCACTTCCTATATAATTCCAAATTTAAAGATAAAATTGTAGTTTTGGTATAATTACTAAATGATGTGAGAGTGGCAAAAAATGTATAGCAGAACCAATCCTAAAATACAGTTGTTCAAAGTATAAAGTGTTTCATTAATGTTTGATTATTATCTCTAACTCCAAGGACAGGCAAAATGAATACTTATAATTTTCTGAGATCAATTACTTCTGAGTATATACTTCATTGCTGAATTTGAATGTAGATTTTTATACCATAAGTTACATGCCTTTGAATATACCATCCTTGAATGAAAACATTAACACCTTCAATTACATGTTCTCCTTTATTTGGAAGGAAACAAAGATGTATATAATAAATATTATTCTACTTTTTGATCCTCAATATTAAAGTATAGTTCATTTTCTTAATTGAGTTACATAAGATGGGTTTTTTTTAAAAAAAAGATTATTTTCCTCAGTTCCTTTATTAAATGTAAAGCTAACTGTGATTTTACAACAGGTTATGATAGACAATATGATAGACAATTACTGTAACTTTCTACCTTGCGTAATAGATATTTATGAATATGCCTCCCCATTCCTGTTAGATACTAAAGTCAAAAAGGATGGAAACAACAGGCAAAGCAGGGCTTGAGAGAGAATTAAAACTGTATTCATCTGCTGTAATAAGATTAACAGTTTTTTCTCTTGTGTTCAACTCAAACGTAGTTTTATCATTGAATGATGGTCTCCGGAGTTGATGCCGATTAATACATACATAATCTGTGAACTTTGTGTCAGCTTTGATAACATTTCACTTTTCAAGAAGGGTTAGAAAAACACCGTGATTCATTATGCATGATTGCCAAGTGAGAGGTTAAGTGTGGAGGTATTTTTCCAGGAACGCCCTTGCATATCTCACAGGCAGCACTTACTCATGATTATATGTACACTCAGGCAAGAGTACAGTTTGCACCTTGATTGTCACTCACTGTGAAATTATTATTCAAGTAAGACAAGGAGCTTCTTTCAGCATGATGAATGCTTCCAGAGTTTGTGACATGACACTTAGATTTTTTGGGAAAAAGCTCTTTCTTCTACTTACCTAAAACCTTTCCCAATATGAGAGATTTGAGGGCGTTGAATTCTGTCCCTGAGGACAAGATTACTTGTTTCTTTGCGCTCTGGTTAACCTATTAGATGTCCCATGAGAAGCAAACATCAACAGAAAGTACAATTTTAATGATAAGGAAGCAAAGGAAGATGAGGAAAGGAAAGATGAAAATAAATCACTTTTAAGTACCACCACAAAAGCTCAAGAAGCCACCTTCAAATAATTAATCATTTAGAAGGGGAAGCTATTTTATAAGCAATTCCTATGATGCCATCAGCTACCACTCTATCCACGATGTACCCACTGGCTGGCTTTACTCTTCTTCATAATGGAAGGATCTATAATTGGCAGAATCCATGAAAAAGATGGAATTGGCTGTTTTAAACTTAAATACGTACTCATTCTGCGGAGAAAATCTGAAACATAAAACCAAGCATTGTTGTTCTCTATACAGTATATTTTCCTTCCAATGCCAATGGCAATGTGGAATTTACTTCCTCTGTTGTCACTCAGGTCTATTTTCTTACTTATTCCCATTTTAATAACTATGTTGTGTGCTTTTAAACCATGTTTTTAAGTTGCTAAAGTATTTGTTCTTTTATAATCAGAATAAGACAAGTTCCCACTGTAATATCAATGAATAGATTCCACCAGTAGTCACTATGAGAAACTAGAGAACATTCCCCTACTGAGTAAAGTGAAACAAATGAAGATATTTTGATATTTTAAATAGTAAAATATTAATAATAACTTTGACAGAATTGCATTGCTAAACAAACAAAACAAAGCAATACAGAATAAACCACCACCTCCTCTCCCCCAGATCCCGGCCATATTTGGCTTCTTCTTGACTTATGGAAGAGCAGCATTGAATGGGTTGCTCTTCCATTAATGTTTATTATCAAATTTTTTCATTAGATTATTTGTTCTCAAAATAATAATATTAGTTTGACTTTTGCATTTGTGGGATTACCTCTGCCATGACCACGGCTTCTTCTCTGATAATCTTCACTCGGTGAAGTTGCCCATCAGCCATGTTTTTAAAATCAAAGGTAAATGCATCAGGATTTTGATGTCTATCTAGCTTGTACCTAATCTGCAAACTTCCTAAAAAGAAAAATAAACAGTATTTAAAATTAAAGTGGTATTTTATAATACTCTTGATACATATTCTAGAGCACTTTTATTATTATTTACTTATAGCACTTTTTGAATCTATTTAGCATCAATTTAGATGCACCCAATAGTTATCGTTCCTGGAACAGTGATTACTTAAGTGCTATTCCTGTGCCAGACTCTGAATCCAATGATGCTATTTTAAAAGTCAAGACTGAATGTGTTGTTAATAAGCAGTCTCCCCAAACCTTTTCATTTAAAAATGAAAAGGTTTAAATTATGCATATGAGCTCAGAACTCAGATCTAAATTCATTATGACTTTGATATTTATGAAATGATGAAACTCTGCAATATTGTATCAACATTCAGTTCCTGTAATTATAACTTCTAATAAGACTCATTTTAATGTATTATTGATATGTGCATAAAGATTTTTTTATAGCCAGATTATTTTAAGTCTTCTGCCATAATCCAAAAATGAGGACAAGAAAAGGTTTTGTCAGGAGACAAGGTTTCCATAGTATCTACATCTTCTAATATACATACCGCTCTCCTACACAGATGTACCCCTCATTATCTGTAATTCTCTTGCAGCTTATACTAAGATCCTGTTAATCAGAGATTTTTATTTATTTTTATTTTTTTGAGGTGGAGTCTCGCTCTGTTGCCCAGGCTGGAGTGCAGTGGCGCGATCTCGGCTCACTGCAAGCTCCGCCTCCCGGGTTCACGCCATTCTCCTGCCTCAGCTTCCTGAGTAGCTGGGACTACAGGTGCCCACCACCATGCCCGGCTAATTTTTTGTATTTTTAGTAGAGACGGGGTTTCACCGTGTTAACCAGGATGGTCTCGATTTACTGACCTCGTGATCCACCTGCCTTGGCCTCCCAAAGTGCTGGGATTATAGGCATGAGCCACCGCGTCCAGCCTAATCAGAGATTTTGTAGATTTTTTTCTAGACACTAAATTTTGTGCTGTGTACCTAACAAACTTAAAGCTTGGTCTTCTTGTTCAACTGTGAAAACCTTGCAATGCCCCAATTACCACTGTTTGAGAGGCTGTCATTACACTTTTCTTCTATAAAAGTGATAACTAGTTTTTCAGCCACTGATGAGATAAAGAACAGCTGTACTCATCTGTTGCTTATAAGAACTGGCTTTTCTATAGTTGTACTATAACATCCACATAAATGCTCCTCTATTTTGCTTAGAATGCGGAGGGAATGTATGTCATGTATCTAGATATCTTATTTCAAAATGAACAGCAAAACCAACTGGAGTCATCATGTACTACTAAAGTCATCCTATCAATAAGAAGAAATAGAACTGCATATCAACTCCGTAAAATTATCAAACATGTACTGGGAGAAAAGCATCTTAATTTAATCTTGAAATGCTAGCTTTTATAATAACCATTAAGGAAGGCACTGAAAAACCAAACACATTGGAGGGCATACAGTTTTCTTTCATCGTTTGTAGTTTGACTGCTGAAAAGACCCATGTCATTACAGTCCTATTTTTCTAATTCAGGGTTCTCTTTTTCTTTACGCAAAAGATATTCACCATTGTTGGCGAGGATAACTGAAAGGTATTCCTCATAGAAAGAGCTCACATACAGCAATAAGCTCGGAGTTCGTGTGGTTCGGAAGCTCAGTGTGATCATTTCTCTGGTCAATGTTACATCTCTGTGTAACGAAGAAACGAGAGAGCTGGAGTTTTCACTTAAAGTGTAATGTTCTTGAAAATGGTACGTCATTAAGGAGCCAGTTGCAAAATATGCGGAAATCTCTGAAATGATAAATACATTTTTGTTATGTTAACAAAATGTAAGTCCAACGGTCTTGTTTTAAGTACATTTAGAGAATGAGATCAAACCTTAAATATCCTGGGAGATTAATAGTGAAATCCTTTCCTGTTTTATTTTTTTTCACTTTTTAAAGTTTTTTAAAAACTACAACTTGAAGAAAAAGTAGCAAACTCCAATATACTCACAACCGAGAATTGACTAACACTTAATAGAGATTTTAATTCTCCAAATCATCCTCATCTTATATTTACATATAATTAATTCTCCAGTATAAATGTATAATTTATAGGTAACATCTCATCTTTGGTTTCCAATTTTTTCCCAAATCATTAATTTTTAAACATCTTTATTCAGATATAATCCATATGCCATGTAATAGACCCAATTACAGTGTAAAATTCTATGTCTTTTAGTATATTTGCAGGCATGTGCAAACATTGCCATGATCAATTTTAGAGTATTTTCACTCCCCTCCCCCCCGCACCTTCTTATTCCCTCCTATAAAACCCTCCATATCCTCTAGCAGTCACTCTCTGTTTCTCCCCAACACCCCAGCCTAGGCAACTACTAATTTATTTTCTGTCTCTGCAGAGGTTCCTATTCGGGAGATTTCATATCAGTGGAATCATATAACGTGTGGTCTTTTCAATCTGGCCTCTTTCACTTAGCATGGTATTTTCAAGGTTCATCCATCTTGTAGCATGTATCAGTATTTTATGCGTTTTATTGAATATTTCATTGGATGTAAATAGTAATGGATGTGCCACATTTTGCGATCTATTTAACAGCTGATAGACATTTGGGTTGTTTCTACTTTTTGACTATTATAAATAATGCTTCCATGAAAATTCACGTGTAAGTTTTTCTATGGACACATTTTTATTTTTCTTAGGAATGTATACCTAGGAGTAAAATTGTTCAATCTTATGATAACACCAACTTTAAAATTTTGAGGAGCTGCCATATTTTTTCCAAAATAGCTATACCATTTTACATTCCAAACAGAATTTTGAGGGTTTTAATATCTCCACATCCTCACCAACATTTATTATTATCTTTCTTTTAAATTACAGCTATACTTGTCTGTGTGAAGAGGTATTTCATTGTGACTTTGATGGCATTTCTCTACTGGCTAATGTTGCCAACTACTTTTTCATGATTTTATTGGACATTCACACATATTTGCTGAAGAAATATCTATTTATAAGCTTTACCTATTATTTAATTGGGTTAAATTTCTTTTTCTTATTCACTTGTTGGTTTTTGTTTTTGTTTTTGTTTTTTTGAGACAGAGTCTCACTCTGTTGCCCAGGCTGGAGTGCAGTGGCATGATCTCAGCTCACTGCAAGCTCTGCCTCCTGGGTTCACACCATTCTCCTGCCTCAGCCTCCCGAGTAGCTGGGACTACAGGCGCCCACCACCACGCCCGGCTAATTTTTTGTATTTTTAGTAGAGACGGGGTTTCACTGTGTTAGCCAGGATGGTCTCGAACTCCTGACCTCGTGATCTGCCCACCTTGGCCTCCCAAAATGCTAGGATTACAGGTGTGAGCCACCGCGCACAGCTTCTTATTCAGTTGTAAAAGCTCTTTAAATAATTTGAATACTAGACCCTTATAACAGACATGATTTGCAATAATTTCTTCCATTCTGTGGGTTATCTTCTCTTTTGTTCTCCCATGTTTTGAGAGTTTTATAGTTTTCGTTCTTACATCGAGGTCTATTTGGTACATTTTTATGTATGTGTGAGATAGAGGTCTAATTTCATTCATCTGCATGTGTATGTATACTCAGTTGTCTCAGAGACTACTTCTTCCCATTGGGTTGTCCTGGCACTCTTGTAAAATCCATTGACCATAAATGGCGAGGTATCTATCTGGACTTTCAATTTTATCCCAATGAGCTATCTGTTCAGTCTTAGGCCAGTTATATACTGCTTTACAGTAAGTTTAGAAATTGGGCAGTGTGAATCTATCGAATCTCTTCTTAAAGATTGTTTTGGCTATTCTGCATCATTTAAAGTTTCATATGAAACCAGCTTGTCAATTTCAGGAAAGAAGCCAGCTGGGATATTGATTGAAACTGTACTGAATCTGTATATTACTTTAGAGAACACTGGTATTTTATTTATATTAATTATTCAATCCATGACATGAAATCTCTCTCCATTTATTTACCTTTAATTTCTTTCAACGCTTTATAGTTTTCAGTGTGTTTTCCATTTCTTTTGTTAAATGTATTGCTATGTATGTTATTCTTTTTGATGCTACTGTAAATAAAATTGTTTTATTGGTTTTATTTTCAGATGGTTCATAGCTAATGTGTAGAAATACAATTGATTTTGTATATTGTTTTTGTATTCTGCAATTTTGCTGAACTTGGTTTTAGTTTTAATAGTTTTAAGTAGATACTTTGGGATTTTTAATATAAAAAATCATGTCATCTTCAAATAGAGATGGTTTTACTTCCTTTCTAATTTGGATGTTTTTCTTCTTTTTTTTTTTTTCATTTTCTTGCCTAATCAGTCTGGCCTGAACCTCTAGTACAATGCTGAATAGAAATAGTGAGAGTATACATTCTTGTCTTGTTCTTGATCTTAGGAAAAAAAACATTCAGTCTTTATAATTAAATATAATTTTAGCTATGAGTTTTTCAAAAATGCCATTTGTTAGACTGAGGAAGTTATCTTCTATAATTAGTTTACTGAATTTAAACAAAAATTCATGAAAGGATGTTGGATTGTATCAAATGACTTTTCTGCATCAGTAGAGAATATCATGTGTTTCTGTCCTTTATTCTAAGATATAGTATATTATATTAATTGATTTTCAGCTGTTAAAACAACTTTCCATTTCTGGGATCATTTCCACTTTGTCTTGATGTATCGTCATTTTTATATGTGACTGGATTTGCTTTGGTAATACTCTGTTCAGAGTTTTCACATCTATCTACTTAAATGATATTGGTCTGTAGATTTAAAATATATATACTGATATATCTATGTCTGGCTTTGGTATTAGGGAAATACTGACCTTACAGAATAAGCTGAAAAATGTTCCTTTCTCTTTTATTTTTTGGAAGAGTTTTGAAGAATTAATACTTCTTATTTAAATAGTTGATAGATTTTTAAATAGTTGATATATTCTGATAGTTGATACCATCAATTGTTTGAAACCATCTGGACCTGGGCTTTACTTTGTGCGGTATTTTAATATTATTAAGACATTCCTTTTATTGTTATAGGCCGATTTATATTTTCTCCTCCTTCTTGAAACAGAAGTAGTAGTTTGTGTTAATTTTGTAGTTAGTGTCATCCTAGGAATTTGTCCATTTTATCTAAGTTACGTAATTTTTTTCAACATACAGTTGTTTATATTCCCTTGCAATCCATGTTATTTCTGTAAGGTTGGTAGTAATATCACTCTTTCATATGTCATTCTAGTAATTTGAATCGTCTCTTCTATTCTTGGTCAGTTGTACTAAAGGTTTGCCAATTTTGTTAACAATTTTAAAGGACTGACTTTTGGTTTGGTTAATTTTTTCTGTCACTTTTATATTATCCATTTGAGAAATTTCTCCAGTTTTATTTATTATTTCCTGCTTTCTCCTTACATTAGATTTAGTTTGCTCTTCTTTTTTCAGTGTCTTAAGGTGGCAGGTCAGGTTTTTTATTTGGGAACCATTTTTCTTTTTAAATATTGATGTTTACAGCTTTAAAATTCCCTCTAAACCCTGCTTTAGCTGTGTTACTATATGTTTTAGTAATGTTGTATTTTTGCTTTCATTTATCTCAAAGCCTTTTCTAATTTCCCTTTTGATTTCGGAGTGTATAGTTTAATTTCCACATATTTGTGATATTCCACAATTTATGTTATTAATTTCATCTCATTGTGTTTAAAAAAAACCCTTCATATGATTTCAATCCTTTTAAATGTGTTGAGGCTTGATTTACAGGTAGCATGTTGTCTAACCTAGAATATGTTCCATGAACACTTGAGAAGAATATACATTCTGCTATTGTTAAGTGGTGTGTTCTACAGATGTGTCTTAGAATGATTGCGTTTTTATTTTTTTCAACTCTATTTTCTTGGTAATCTTCTGAGTGATTATTCTATCCTTTATTGAAAGTGAAGTATTGAATCCTCCAGGTTTTATTCCTGGTTTTTCTATTTCTCTTTTCTGTTCTGTCAGGTATTCTTTATGTAATTTGGGGCTATATTATTAACTGCATGTAAGTTTGTAATTGTTATATCTTTTTGAGGAAATTAACTTTTTATCATTATAAAGTTTCTCTATTTCTAGTAGCACCTTTTGTTTTAGAGTTTATTTTTTCTGGTATTAGTATAGTCCCTTTGGCTCTCTAGGGTTACTCTGCATGGTACATGTTTTCCCTTCTTTCATTTTCAACTAAATTACCCCTTTCAATCTAAATTGTATGTCCTTAGACAGCATACAGTTAAGATTTCTTTTGTTATCCATTCTGACAATATTTGTCTTTTGATTGGATTGCTCAATCGATGAACATTTAATATTATTATTGATACAGTTAGATTTACATCTGCCATTTTCTTTTTCTATGTTTCATTTGTTTTCTTTTCACTTTCCTTCTGACTTATTATTTTGTGTTGGTGGATATTTTGGAGTGTAACATTTTAATTTCTTTCTCAATTTCACTATACTTTGGGGTAAAATATATATAATACATAATTTGCCACTTAACCATTTAAAATATGAAATTCAGTAGCATTAATTAAATTCACAATGTTGTGCAATTATCACCTCTTTTGATATCCAAAATTTTTCATCATCCCAAAGTTAAACTCTGTATTCATTAAGCAATAACTCTCCATTGCCCCCTCATCTCAGCTGCTGGTATCCTTGAATCTACTTTGTCTCTACAAATTTGTCTATTGATATCTAGTAAACATGGAGTTATAATATCTGCCCTCTTGGGTCTGGCTTATTTCACTTAGCATAATGTCTTCTATGTTAATTAATTTTGTATCATGTATCAGAACGTCATTCCTTTTAATGGCTGAACAATATACCATTATATGTATACACTACATTTTTTAATCGATTCATGTGTTGATGGACACTTGAATTATTTCCACTATTGTGATAGTGCTACTATGAACATTTGTATACAAGTATCTGCTTGAGTTCTTGTTTTCAATTGTTTTGGTTATATATGTAGAAGTGGAATTGCTGGGTTCGAAGGTAATTCTATGTTTAACTATTTTGAGTTAACTCTAAATTTCTACAGTGGCTGTGGCATTTACTTTCCCACCAGTAACAAAAGAGAGTTCCAATTTCTCTAGGTTCTTGCCAAAACTTGTTATTTTCTGTTTTTATTTATTTATTTATATAGTCAATCTAGTAGGTTTGAAGAGGCAGCTCATTATACTTTTCGTTTGCATTTCTTTAATAACTAATGATGTTGATTATCATCTTTCCATGTGATTATTGACTCTTTGTATATCTTTTTGGAGAAATGTCTCATCAAGTCCTTTGTCCAATTAGACTTTTTGTTAAGTTGTGTAAGTTATTAACATATTCTAGATAGTGAACCTCCATCAGATACATAATTTGCAAATATTTTATCACATTCTGTGGATTGTCTTTTTACTCCCGATAGTGTTCTTTGATACACAGAAGTTGTTAATTTTGATAAAGTCCAAATAATCTATTTTTGTTGTTGTTGTTGCCTGTGCTTCTGGGGTGGTCTTTAAAAAACCACTGCCAAATCCAAGATGATGAAGATCTGCCTATATATCTTCTCCTAAAAATTTTATAGTTTTAGCTTTTAGATTTAAAACTTTGATTCATTTTGAGTTAATTTTGGTAAGGGTCTAACTTCAGTCTTTGCATGTGAACATCCACTTTTCCTACCTTTATGTTGAATAGACTGTTACTTCCCTATTGAATGATCTTGACAAAGACTATGTTAAACATCAATTGATCGTATGTATGAAGGTTTATTTCTGGCCTCTCAGCTCTATTCCATTGATTTATAGGTTTATCCTCATTCAGTGCCACATTGTTTTGAATAATGTAGTTTATAGTAGGTTTTGAAGTCAAGAAAGGTGAATCCTCCAACTTTGTTCTTTTGTAAAATTGTTTTGCTTATTCTGGGCTTTTTCAAATTTTATTTAAATATTGATAGAGGCTTTTCCATTTGTATAAAAAGTGCTTTGGGGATTCTGATAAGAATTAGATTGAATCTGCTGGGGCTGTATTGTCATTTTAATAATATTAAGTTTTCCAATTCATGAATATGGAATGTCTTTCCATCTATTTAGGTCTTTCTTTAATCTCTTTCAACAACGTTTTATAGTTTTCAGTGTCTAAGTCTTTCACTTTCTCAGTTAAGTTTATTTCTAAGTTTTTTATTCTTTTTGATGATATTACAAATGGAATTGTTTCCTTAATCTCACTTTCAGATTTTTCATTGCTAGTGTAGAGAAATACAACCAAATTTTTGGTGTTAATTTTGTATCCTGCAACTTTGCTGAATTTATTTTCTCTTAACAGCTTTTATTTTCTGAAGAGTTTTCTACATATCAGATAATGTAATCTGAGAGAGAGATAGCCCTTCTATTCAAATGTGGATGCCTTTTATTTCTTCTTCTTGCTTAATGACTTTAGCTGGAACTTCCAGTACTATGATAAATAGAGGTGGTAAAACTGGGCATATTTGTCGTGTTTCTTATTTTATGGAAGAAGCTTTCACCATTGAGTATGATGTTAGTTGTAGGTTTTTCATATATGGCCTTTATCATATTGAGAAAGTTCCCTTCTATTCCTAGTTTATTGAGTGTTTTTGTTTTTAAATCATGAAAGGTTACTGGAGTTTGTTAAATTTTTTTTCAGCAACAATGAAGATAATCATGTTTTTTTCCCCCTCATTCTATTAATCTTGTGTAATATGTTGACTGATTTTCATTTGTTGAACCACTCCTGAAATCCTGGGATAAATCCTACTAGGTTTTGGTATATAGGCCTTTTAATATACTTCACGACAATGTTTTATTTTCTTTAGTGATTGCTCTAAGCTTGCATTATATATATCTTATCAATAATATGCTTCAGGTTTACACTAACTTAATACAAGTGAGATTTAGGAAAGTTATTTCTACATAGCTCTATTTCTTCTCTTTTGGAACTATTTTCATGCATACCAAACCCATTATTATTTTATATAATTTGTTCTCTTTTTAAAAAATCTGAGAAAAGAAAAAAAGAGCAAGTAAATATTTATAGACTTTGTCTATAAACTCTCTTACCATTTCTAGTTCTCTTTCTTTGTTCCTCTGACTCATGTTACCATTTGGTGTCATTCCTTATTTCAGTACAGCCTTGCTCCTATCTGTCTCCTCTGTGCTGTTTTTTTGTAATATATTTCTATAGGCCCGACAATGAAAATATATACATTATATATTTGTATATTCTCTATTATAGTTTTATACATTGCTTTTTAAAATAGTTAAGCACTGAAAAGGGTAAGAAATATGACATTATACTTTCTTTTATAATTACCTGCACACTTACCTTTATTAGTGCTATTTGTTTTTTGTGTGTAGATTCAGATTATTGTCTGGGTTATATCCCTTCAGCCTGAAGGAACGTTCTTTGTTATTTCCTCTAATGTAGGCTAATAGCAGTGAATTCTCTGCTTTTTGTAACTAGGGATATATTTTACTATCTTTTTTAATTTTTAGTTTTTATGAATACCTAATAGTTGTACGTATTTATGGGGTACAGGTAATATTTTGATACAACCAAACAATGTGTAATGATCAAATCAGGGTAACTGAGATATCCATCACCTTAAACATTTATCATTTCTTTTTGTTAGGCACATTCCAGTTCCACTCTTCTAGTTATTTTGAAATATACAATAAATTATTGTTAACTATAGTCATCCTGTGCTACTGAACATGAAAGATGGTTTTGCTGGGTGTAAGTTTCTTCATGACAATGATCTTCTTTCATCTCTTTCAATATGTTATCTCGCTGTCCTGTGGTCTCCATTCTTTCAGATTAGAAGTTAGCTGTTGATCCTGGCGTTTCCTTGTATGTATGATTTTTCTCTTACTGCTTTTAAAATTTCCTTCTTGACTTTTGCTTTCAAAGTTTTTAATAAGATGTGTCTGGATATAATCTTCTTTGTGTCATCTGTATTTCACTGAGCTTCTGTATCTTAGATTAATGATTTTTATTAATTTGGGGATGTTTTCAACCATTATTTTTCAAATATTTTTTTCTGATCCTTCTCTCTCTCCTGGTATTTTCAATTAGGTATATGTTGGTGTGCTTAGTTATGTCTGATATTTCTCTGATGCTCTGTTTATTTTTTCATTATTATTTCTCTGTATTCTTCAGGATAGATAATCTCTATTGAGCTTGCTTCAAGTTTGCTGATTCTTTTTTCTTTTCTCTGTTAAACTTCCCTGGCTTAACTCATTACTCTTTCGGAGTTATCAACATTCTCTTAATTGCTTACTGCCAATATCTTCATACCACTATGCTTAAACTTATCCATGCTCTGTTCCAAATAGAAATGAGTTCACTTGGGGAGGGCTACCAAGCTGTGTATTTGCATGGCCTCCCTCTACCTCTTGGTTAAATGTGCCTCACTGCTTTGAAGCTGTGGGGAGTGAGTGGCCTGCTCCTTTGTAGTAAAACCTCTGCTTACAAGTAGGGCACAGGGTGGAAAGGTAACTTCTTGCCTTGCCTCTCCTGGTGGAGAAACTGTTCCTTACAAGCAAGCTGGAATGAGGGCAATTGGGACACAGGATTTTCCAGCTGCCACACCTGAAGACCTTATGTCCTGGAATGAGGAGTTGGTGTAGGAAGGAAACCCCAGACTTCTCAGCTGTTTCTGCGTGGACAGAGCTTCTGTCCTACAAAACTGGGGACGATAAGAAGTGCTGGCGCCCAATCTTGGGGTAATGCAGTATCTCTGGAGTAGGACCAGGCTAGAGAGGAAACCTTTGGCTTCTTGGCTATATCCATATAGAGTGGAGCTTCCGTCATACTGAGGTAGGGATGGGGAGGTGCAGGGAGAGGGTCTTGGCTTAAATGCCTCAAACTCTCACTGTTATTACTGATTAATAAATGTTTCTTCATTTGATGTATTTCCTTAGGACATTTTCTAAAGACTTTCAATAGTTGTTTTTTAAAATAATAATTTTTACTAGTTATGCCTGTTTCTTATGAGAGAGGGTTTACAGAACTCCTTATGTGGCCAGCCTGGAAATGCCAGAGTACCAGATTTTTTATTTGAATTTTACCTCCTCTTTAAAAATCGATTTGCTTTGTAGGAAGCATGAAACAGAACTCCTGAAGTAACTAGAGAAAAGGTGATTTGAAGACTAACCCTCCTTCAAGGTCAGAATTTAGAAATGTTCTTTTATGCCAAAGATGTTTCTCAAATTTACTGTTTGGATATAAAGGCTAATCCAAAGTGGTATCTACAGCATTCTGAGAGAGAAAAGTTGAAGGGCTTTCAGCTTCTCTTAAAACACTTTATGAAAGGTTGATATTTTAATTTTATATCAAGTTAATTCCAAAAATGTGTTTAGTACACACATACACATACACACACACCCCAAATATACCTGTAAATAAAAAGAAAATGTTGGGTGATGATCACTGTCTTGGAATACTACTCCACTCTTTCCATTTCCATAAAATATAAAGAATTTACTGAAAATCCAGATCATTCTTATTAGATTAGGTAATCTAACTATAACATATGCCCCAGCCACTGGAGGACCATTTTCCATTTACTTACCATATAATGTCTATCGTTAAGAAAATTTTGGGTTATAAAATAACATTCAAATTGCACTTAGAAATCAGCACTTGTGCTCATGAAGGAGTGGTTACTCCTGATGTTGGCTTTCGGATATAAAAAGGGCTCTGTATTTGTACCAGAGCTATGAGATTTGTTAGCACAGAGATCTTCAGGACTAATAAAAGACATATGCAAGACCTTTTGAAAATTTAAATGACTTCTAGATAATGAATCCTCAAAATTCTTTTGAAAGTCACACAATTTTATAGTGATTAAAGCCTGTTTTGCTGCTAAAAATAGTATGTGTAACAGCCCAGAGACACTTAAAAACACAATTACATTTTAGCTCTGATGACTCAATATTGTAAAAGGTTTCATAAAAGTATTATAAATATATTCAATAAGTCAGTACAGAGTACTTAATACTAAAATCAGTCCCTTTTTCCTTTTCTTTTTTTTTTTTTCTTTCCCCAAGACGGAGTCTCACTCTGTCGCCCAGGAGGGAATGCAGTGGTGCGATCTCGACTCACTGAAACCTCTGCCTCCCGGGTTCAAGCAATTCTCCTGCCTTAGCCTCCCGAGTAGCTGGGATGCCCAGCTAATTTTTGTATTTTTAGTAAAGATGAGGTTTCACCATGTTGGCCAGGCTGGTCTTGAATTCCTGACCTTGTGATCCGCCTGCCTTGGCCTCCCAAAGTGCTGGGATTACAGGCATGAGCCACCACGCCCAGCCCTTTTCTTTTGAAAACATGATTGTACCTGAGCAGAAGCTGTGTGATACCCCACTACACTCCTTTAAGAAGAGTCAAACATCATAGAGCAAAGTGTTTGAGTGATCCTGTTAATGACTGTCAATATTTAGTTAAATATTATTTTCCCCTTCTAGTTAGTATGCTTGTTTTATAAGAAAAGACATTTCTATAAAGGCCTTTTGAATCACTTAAAGTCATTGTCACAAGGGACAATGGGTAAGACGATTGCTCAAGCCTAGGAGTTCCAGTCCAACCTGGGCAACAGAGAGGCTTGAATAGCAATAAGTTGTCTCTAAAAATTAAAAACAAAAATAACAATGATGCTTTACTGATGTTAAAATTAGAATAGTACAAGGATAGAGTTTTGAAAACCAAATTATTTCAAGAGGATTAGCATTGAACAGATGCTAGGGGTAACCCAGAGATCTTCTAAACAAGAAACCCAGAGAGGACTGATAGCCTGAAGTTTTCAAAAACAGTCATATCCCTTCTAAATTCAATAGAGGAATTTGGTACAGAAATTATTCCATTTCAAATAATTCAATCTTATTCTTTCTTTATAATACCAAATGCCAGAAGCATTCCTCATATTATTTAAGTTTCACGTACTTTCCCTATAACCTGCTCCTTGGTCACCCTTACCATTGGAGCAGAACGGCCCATCATAGGCTGAGAAGGCACAGTCACAGGTGACCCCTCTGCGTTTCTCTCTGCATCTCCCTCCATTGCGACACAAGTGTCCATAGGTGCTGCAGTGTCCTGCACACCCTGGCTCCACTCCTGGCGTCACTGTGGCTCTTTCTTCCAGATCCAGGGCCACCCCGTTCAACTGCAGAGACCGAATGCATCCTAGAAAGCCTCTCTGTCTGGTGGCCGTTCCACCTACAACGGAAACACTGCAAATAGAAATGTGTTCCTTGGTATTTTATTCAGGATTTTATGTCCATGTCAAACTCAGGCCTTATGGAGAGTGGCAATAATCACAATGTGTCAAAAAATTTTGTGAACATACACAATTTTGAAAATATAACTGTTATGAGATATGAAGCTTTAAATGACATTGAATAAAACATTTATTTACATAACTTTCAAACATGGTGAGTCTGGCAAATAGTCCTTCTAAAAACATTTCCTTAACTTCAGGTAAGAAAGAATTTCACTTTAGTTCCTTTACAAAGAACAAAATACATAATATAAACCACATCAAACACTATTTCACTTTCTGTATGAAGAAGAATGTGCATTCATCAAACATTATTTTAATTTCTTTATGAATAAGAATGTGCATTATAATGATTAGGTGTGAACTTCCAAATTTTTCCCAATAATAAAAATACATATGGATACATTTCTTACTTGGATGGACTCTAAAAATAAAGTGTGAAAGGAAATGGAGAAGCAAAGGAGGGGAGGTTGGAAGGGGTGACACTGTACCCCAGGATCTCCTCCTCTCAGAGGATACAGTGCTAAACAGTAATTGAATACTGCATGCATGCATATTTTGTCACATCAAACTTGAATGCTGAAGAAACCATTTAGAGAGGTTTACACTCTCTACAGGTTTACACCATTTACAGAGGTTTGTCACTGTGTAGTGACAAACACCATTATGAAGGCGACAATTCTCAATGTTAGGAGCATGGAAATTACCTAGAGTTTCTGGAAAATGCAGAGTTTTTAGCCTCCTCCCAGAGATTCCAATTCGGTGGGCCTAAGGTGGGGGCCCCAAATCTGAACTATCAATCAGCTTTGTGGGTGATTCTGAAGCCAGTGATTCATCCACCGCAATGAATGCTGATTCTAGGTGAATTTTATGCTAATTGTGTTTCTAGGCATTCCCTTAAATAATCTCCAAGATTACAAGTGAGAAAATCAAGTTCTTGGTTTGACCCCTCCATGTAGTCTTCCTTTCCAGTAGTTTGATGGTTTCATGTCCTTTGAAAAAGCCTCACTGCACCTTAATAGAAGAGCTAACCACGCTTGAAGCTAGGTTTTAGGAAGTCATGGTATAACACTCCATCCACATCCACATACATACGTGGGTTCACATGTAGCATTTAGTACCTGGAAGTTGTATCTACCCTCCCCTGTAAATTAGGTTGGATGATAATTTGTGATTTAGTCCAGTTTTAATTAGATTGCATCCTTATTCGCTTTAAAACGCTTAAGAAATGAACAAGTGAGAGCTTTAATCTGTGTAGCTCCTACGTTAGAATAGTTTCAAAAGCAATATAGCAAAATATATTTTTCCCAAGGGGAAAAATAAACAACAGTGATAAAACAGTAAGTAAGCAAACTAAAGGAAAGACTTCCAGAGCGAGAACAGACGAGCCAGAACGGGTAATAAACAAGGAGCCTGTGATGAGAGCCCCAGAAGTGAGAACAGCAGCGAGGAAAACCGGGAGTGGGCTCCTGGAAGCCTGGCCCCAGGGAGGTGTGCAGTGCTGCTTCCAATCAGCGGGTATCCTGCGATCTGGTTTTGAGTGGACCCTGGAGGACTTCTGTCCCAATTACAAGCTCTCTAACTCCATCGAGAAGTGAAACTGAAGAAATGGATAAAAATGTCTAATGATCTCACTAATAGTGTTGATAAAATATAGCTGTCACATATGCCAATCCTCTGCAATATGAATGGTTCAAGTTTGGGGGTCGGCTATCCTGGGATCCCTCTCATTAGCTGGTTGCTCCACCACTCTGAGGCTTGGCTATCTCATCTGTAAACAGATGACAATACCTAAACATTGATACCTAAACACTGAGATACTGCAGGGCCCGGTGGCTCGCGCCTGTAATCCCAGCACTTTGGGAGGCTGAGGCGGGTGGATCACGAAGTCAAGAGATCACGACCATCCTGGCCAACATGGTGAAACCATGTCTCTACTAAAAATACAAAAATTAGCCAGGTGTGGTGGCACCTGCGCCTGTAATCGCAGCTACTCAGGAGGCTGAGGCAGGAGACTCGCTTGAACCCGGCAGGTGGAGGTTTTAGTGGGCTGAGATTGCGCCACTGCACTCCAGCCTGGGCGACACAGTGAGACTCTGTCTGAAAACAAAAACAAAAACAAAAACAAACAAACAAACAAAAAATGTCAAATAAGAAGCACACAGCAAGCTCCTGGAACCTACCAGGTTATCAGCAAATAGTACCAATAGCAGTAGTTGTTACTGTTGGCAACTGTTGCTCTCAGTACATTACAGTTCTTATTTTCTTTTGGTCCCTCTCTGGACTCACACTAAATTCAGTTATAAACCACCAGCACTCACCAATGAAGAGCTGGCTGTTGAGCTGTAAACGAACGTGCCCATCAGCAGGGGCAGGCTGCATCTTCTGAGGAAGCTGATCAACTTGAAGAGACGCTCCTTTAACATTTCTCTCTGCCCTCACGTGGTGCCACTGATTGTCATTAAAGGGAGTGGGTGACTGCACCGTGACCTCACAAGGTCCATTCCCCACATCAAAGGAAAAGGTCACTTCTGTGGGAGCTAGAAATATTAGATATGAATATTGCTCAAGCAAATTCACAGAAAACTGAGTCTTGTGCACACAGAGGAAAACATGAAGGCATGCTCAGGATGGAAGGAGATAATGACGGTGATGCAGAAAAACGTGACTGTGAGTTAGGGGGGTGGGGCATAATAAATCTGTATCCTGGAGGAAAACAGAACGGATTTTAACATATTTATCCTTAGAGTTCACAACTCAACCTTGTTAAGTCCTAAATAGTAGAGATATGTACCCATAGCTGGAATACCCATAGCTATGTACCCATAGCTAGAATACCAAATAGTATTTGTTTTTGAGGTTTCAGTAATTTTATTTACAAACGGCTCAAAGTCTCATCTAATTCTATAAACACCGAATGTAAATTTTGACAGTCATAAATTAAGCTATGAGTACATGAAAAACAATATGTCTGGTCCAATATTTTTGGAAATCAGTAAACAATGTGATGAGTTTGGTTTAAAGCTCTGGCTCTGCTGTCCTGTACTCTAGGGAAGGAATGACATTTTAATGGATTATTACTTGCTTCATGCTTCATTGTTTTATTTTCTCTTAAAAATGATTACTGGCTGGGTGTGGCAGTTCACACCTGTAATCCCAGCACTTTGGGAACCCGAGGCAGGCGGATCACTTGAGGCCAGGAGTTGAAGACCAGCCTGGTCAACATGGCAAAACCCCATCTCTACCAAAAATACAAAAATTAGCTGGGCATGGTGGTGCACGCCTATAGTCCCAACTACTCAGGAGACTGAGGCAGGAGAATTGCTTGAACCCAGGAGGCTGAGGTTGCAGTGAGCCAAGATAGTGCCACTGCACTCCAGCATGGGTGACATAGCAAAATCCTCTCTCTCTCCCTCTCTCAAAAAAAAAAAAAAATTACCTAAAATCATAGAAGTTTAGTGTTTTATAATGAAATAGAATCACAAAGTAAGAATGAAATACTAACATTTTATTGAGTTAAAGCTTTTATTGCTAAATGATGGGTATCCTGTGACTTGTCCAGAGTGGCCAGCTTACCCCGCAGCTCAATCCTGATGAAGTCTGTGATCCCCAGGTTCTCCATAAACACCCCAGAGGAAACTGTGGTCTTAAAAAAGAAACACACGTCAGCAGTGAGTTCTCCATGGAAAGCAGGGAAATGAAGGTATGAAGTCTCAGTGTTGAAGGAAGCTGAATTCCAAAATGACTCTGTTTACAATAGAGAAAACGACAAAACGAAAAAAAGTCATGAAACAGAAATAAGTTACATTTGATACAGGATTATGACTGCTAAATACATTAATAGAATCTATATGAGCTTTCACTGGGGGTTCTGAGCATCCATGTCATATATTGATGACATCAAGAGCTAAATGGTGATTATGTTGAGGATTAGAATTCTGTGTTCAGAGAAGGCCAAACAAAAGCAAAGCAAAAGCAATGAAACCAGTTGGGAGATTGCGCAGCAACACAATAGGGACAGGGTCAAGTTCAGAATCACCTCAAAGGTACGACCAACAGAACTTACTGAAGAACTCGGTAAGATGTGAGAAGAAGGATGGAGTCCGAGATGACTTTGGGGTTTTTGGTCTAACTGGGAGGGGAAATAATTCTGAAGAAGCAGGTTTGAGCAGCAGCTCAGTTTGGGACATGTTTCATTTGAGGTATCTATTAGGCATCCAAGTGGAGATTTGAAGGAGGTAGTTGGATAAATGACTCCAGAAGCCAGAACACAGACTCTTGCTTTCTTTCCTGCACACACACACACACACACACACACACACACACACACACAGTCTTAATTCCTTTCATGGCAAGAACAACCAAGAACAAGAAGAAGCTTATTTGTTCCCTTCTGTCCAAAACCCATCCCAGGACTGCACATCACACGTATTCCTGAGGCCTCTTTAGTGTCCTTCATTCTGGTACAATGTGTCAGTCTTTTCTTATCTTTTGTGTTCTTTTGACTTTTTGGTATTTTTCAGTTGACTTGCAGAATGTTCCTCAACTTGGATTTGTCTGACATACTCATGATTGGATTCATGTTGTGCATTTTTGTCAAAAATACCGCAGAAGGGCCGCTGTGTTCTTCTCAGTGTGTTGCAGCAGCAGGCAGCAATGCTGATCAGCCCATCACTGGTCCTGTTAGTTTCAACTGCCTTGTAAAGTGGCATTTGTCGAGTTTCTCCAACATGAAGTTATTATTTTTCTCTTTGTAATTCATGTATTTTTGACATTTTAAGGTTACAGAAACACAACTTTACCCAGTTTAAAATTTTTTCATCCAATGGTTTTACAATATATTGATGGCTCCTGATTGAATTTTTATTCTGATGGCTGCCAATGGTGATTTTCTAAGCTCTGTCATTCCTTCCACATTAATTGGTTGACATGCCTCCGTTAGAAATAGCTTTTCTCAGCTAGGCGCGGTGGCTCACGCCTGTAACCCCAGCACTTTGGGAGGCCAAGGCGGGCGGATCACGAGGTCAAGAGATCCAGACCATCCTGGCTAACACGGTGAAACCCAGTCTCTACTAAAAATACAAAAAATTAGCCAGGCATGGTGGTGGGTGCCTGTAGTCCCAGCTACTCGGGAGGCTGAGGCAGGAGAATGGTGTGAACCCGGGAGGCGGAGCTTGCAGTGAGCCGAGATCGTACCACTGCACTCCAGCCTGCGCAACAGAGCAACACTCCATCTCAAAAACAAACAAACAACAACAAAAAAAAAACAAGAAATAGCTTTTCTCTTGATCTTTTACTAATTTATTTGTGTATTTATCCATTTGTTTGTTCACATCACTCTTGAATTTGTATTCTATTCAGTGGCTTATACTCTGTAACTTATTTTGATGCTTAAGTTGTCTCAAATGTGGCAGCTCCTTTAAGCTGACACCCATGCCTTTTTCAGCTTTTTTTTTTCCCTTTTGTCATAACAAAATGATCCAGGCTCATCTTAAATTTTCTCTTCCACATTTCTGGAATCAGCCATTTCTTCAAGGAGTTGTGGTTTCTTTTTTAGCAGAGAATGATAGAAAATGGTGATTAGAAGCCCAGATCTGCAGGCTATTTACTAGGGTGTCATTGCTTCTAGCCCTCTCAGTAGTCAGCTAGGAAATATGTGTATTTGTATCTCTCTCTCTCTCTCTCTCTCACACACACACACAGTCTCTCTCTTCTATGTGTATTCTATAGTTATCTATTATGTATATTAAAATCCATGAGTTCACGTGGATACCTCCGTTTTTAACCCAGTACCACAGGGTTCATTACAGTCTTCCTCCTTCCCACATGTATAACTGTTTCCTTAGTGAGAAGGTCCCTCCTACTCTCCTCACTGTATTTACATATCTGCTCATTTCCCAGTGTGGAACCAAGCTTCTAACCCAGTGGTCATTCCTTGACCCTATCCCTGCAGATCCCCTAGTCCCAGCTGCCCCAAAAGAAGGGAAAAGAATCAATAAGTGTTATGTTAAAGAAAACAGAGATGAAGATAAGGAAAGGAAAAGAGAAAGGAAGAGGAAGCTACAAGTTTTACAGAAGGGAATATTTTATTTTTCTTCTTTCTTCATTAATCAATTTATTTATTTATTTTAGAGATGAGGTTTCACTTTGTCACCCAGGCTACAGTGCAGTGGCATGATCATAGTTCACTGCCACCTCACATGCCTGGGCTCAAGAGATCATCTCACCTAAGCCTTCCTAGTTGCTGGGACTACAGGCCACCATGCCCAGCTAATGTTTAGTTTTTTTGTAAGACACGGGGTCTCACCATCTTGTCCGGGCTTGTGTTGAACTCCTAGGCTCAAGCAATCCTCCCATCTCCGTCTCCCAAAAAGAGAAGGGAATATTTCAAATATCACACTTGCTCTTCTCCATACTTTCAGAAGTCTTGCTGAAAGTAGGATATAAACTGAAGGTGAATGACATATCCTGAAGAGTCTCACAAATACAGCCGCATTTGGAGAGAAATGAAGGGCTGAGGTGAATTTCCAGAGAGAAAATAATCTAGAAAATGTTTTTTAGAAGTACAGAGTACCTACAAACCAGTGTTTGATGTCAGAGTATCAATAGGCAGGGGAAAAAGCTACAAATTTCCAGGGGTTATTACTGAACTGTGGAGGCATCTGAAGCCTGCAGATATGCCCTCCATGCTTCAGTGTGATGCCTGGCACAGGACATTTAATAATTCTTGAAGATAAAACAGCACAGAGAATGGCCAGTAAATCAGATACAATTCAACAGATCCCTCCCTTGAGCTCTTAGATTATGGGAAAAAATATTGATAGGATGACCAACTCTAGTCCTGCTATTACAGTTCAGAATGGACAAGAAGTATGTGTCTGATTGTGAAGAGATGAATGTCAAGAAGAATTCAACTCCATTCCATATAAATGAATTAAATGTCTGGACAGACCTGCCAGAGAGACCTGTAGTGTACACTTACACTACAAGTATAAACAATGTTTTAAAAAGCACAGAAACAGTGCAAACATACTGAGAAAGAAAAAGAAAGAAAGAAGACAGCAAACAAAGAAAGAGACAGAAAGAAAGAGAAAGAAGAGAGGGAGGGAGGGAGTGGGGAAGGAAGGAAGGAAGGAAGGAGTATAAAAGCCAGACTGAATGGGAGGGAGGAAGGGAGGGAGGGAAAGAGGAAGGGGGGGGGAGGAAGGAAGGAAGGAGCCATCTGAATGGGAAAGAGGAAGGAAATTAAGAGAGAACACAAGGGAAGAAAAATTTCATAAGAGTTTCACACTATGGGAATAATATAAAAACCAATTCAGTAAAATAAGAGCTAAAATATGAGATAATTTAAACAAAAAAGATGATTTTTAAGGAAAAAAAATCAAAGACCCAAACAAAATCACAGAGGTAATAGATAAATCAGAAATATCTAGAAATGGAGAACACAGCTGATAACAAATTACTGACATTGGGAAAAGCTTAGAATAGTCATTTGAATGCGTAGGAGGACAAAGAGATTAAAGCCATTGGAAGAAACAGAAAAAATGTATGAGCGGCAAAGGAAACAAGTCAACAGTCCCAGATGCAGAGAATCCAACAAATGAAACAAAGTATTCAAAGCATAATAAAAACCATTTTTTCTTAAAAGAGAACAGAATATTTTGGTCAAAATAAGCATATTTCATTTTAGAAAAAATTAACAGAATAATTAACGCTAAGGCATATTCTGAATAAGTTTTTGAAATTGAAGGATAACATATCTGTCAAAAGCTGTGAAGAGTCTGAGATTTCACCCTACTTGCAAGCTAACAATTTAGCTTGCCATAGATTAAAGGATGCTGACAGAAAACACAAAATTTCCGGGTCAGAGTTAAAGAACTTTATTGTTCACAGCACAGCAGGCAGCACGAGCGTCGGAATATTTGCATTGGTTTCCCCGTATCTCCAAATTTCACAGGGCAACACAATCCATTGGCCCAGGTGGATGCTACACACACAGTGGGTAGGTTTGCATCTCAGATGAGGAGCCCCCAGACAAGGGTCCGGGACTCCTTCATCAAGCAGGAGACAAGCCGGTCCCCCTCCTCTCTGGGGAGTGAGTACGCATTGATAGTGATGTTGTGTTCTCTTTGAACTACTTAGCTGCCTACACGACTGGCTACAGAAACTGCTTGGTATTAGGGGATGGAGACGCCATGCTATCTGGCACACTCGGCAAGAATGTACAGAGATGCTCAGGCTCCTTGTTGAACCACCTCTCTCAGAAGTAGCCTCCACACATTGAGGTAGAACAGGAAATGAAAATACATTTAGTCTCAGACTTCTCCACAGCAACATATGATGCTAGTGGATAAGAAACACTTACAATTTTTCTGAGGGAAAGAAGATTTTTACTAGCTTAGTTGTAGTTCCTGTGCTAGGCAGTAGGTAGATCCTCAAAGAACCCTGGGCTTATAGCGCCACTGAGGTGGGGGAGGGAGGACTTGACCGTGAAAGCCACCCATGAATGAAAATGCTGCAGGAAAGAGATTAATACACATTCAATGCCATGTAATGTAACACAGTATGTACAGAGGTCAGAAAATAGAGAGTGTGATTCAATAATTTCCTACCACTATAGTTGTCTGAAGAGTATAAGGGCAATGAATAAATATCCCTTAGCATTCAGAAAATAGTTCATCTCATGATTGTTCTGGAAAAAATACAATAAGCTGATAATAAATCCAGCCAAGCAAGTAATAAGTTAAAACAAAGATGATTCATTTTCTATAAACTAATGCTTCAGTAAGGAAACACAGATCTTCAGCACTGACTGTGCCTTTATGGTATGTGTGTTTTCCTGATATTCGCCCCGGTCCTAGTACTGCCACTATTTTCTTTCTGGCAAGAACAAGGGCATTTGTCTACTCCTTTATAACCAAAAAAAGTTATTATGAAAAGAAAGCTTTTTCTTGCCACTACTTACTGTCTCCGCGGCAGAGCAGTGGCCCCAGAGTATAAGCTGCTTCGGAATGTGGTCGGCCTGCGTCCGTCATCACAATCCGAGTGACTGGCAGGTGCTCCTTTTGGGAAAGGACTATTGTGTCACTAGTCCTAAAGAACAACCACCGAAACCATTAAAATTATTCTGATTAACATACGGGCAAAATTAACTCTGATCTCTTATCTCAATTTGAAACCAACATCATAGAGCTTAACAGAATACTTAACATTTTCAGTATTTTGGGAGCACAGAGACTACAATGACTCTAAATCAGGGATGGGCAAACATTTTGTGTAAAGGACCATACAGTAAGCTATCTTAGCTCAGCAGGCCATGCAGCTTCTCACAGCAACTACTCAACTCTGCCACCAAAGTGTGAAAGCAGCCACAGACACAGGCATGGCTGGGTTGCAATAAAAATTTATGGATATGAAATCTGAATTTCATACAAGTTTTATATGCCATGAAATATTCTTTTTATTTTTCAACCTTTTAAAAATGTAAAGAAAACATTCTTAGTTCACTGCCATGCAAAAATAGACTAGTGGTCTGGATTTCGCCCAAAGCAAGAGGTTATCAATTCCTGACCCGTTTGCCAATTCCTGATCCAAATGATTACAGAGAAGAAAGGGAAAAAATCAAGAAGGTAACTTCCCTTCTAAAATTGTCTTAGAATAATATCTAAGTGATTATTCATTACAAATAAAAATAGTAACACTGGATTTAGATATTCATTTTGCAGAATATTAATTTATCATTTTTTTTAAAGTCCTTTTATGATTACTGGATATTTCTTTCCTTGTTAACTTTGTAAATGGAAAATGAATCGCACAGATTCAAAACCAAATACATACTACACCCTTATAAGTAATATATAGACTAATGAGTGTGAAAGTGGTCTGTGAAACACTGCTCCCAGTAGTTCACGCAACAAACACAGGCCAGGCACAGTGGCTCATGCCTGTAATTCCAACACTTTAGGAGACTGGGGTGGGCAGATTGCTTGAGCTCTGGAGTTCGAAACCAGCCTGGGCAACATAGTGAGGTCCCGTCTCCACAAAAAATACAAAAATTAGCTGGGTGTGATGGTGCACACCTGTAGTCCCAGCTACATGGGAGGCTGAGGTGGGAGGATCCCTTGAGCCTGGGAGGTAGAGGCTGTAGTGAGCCATGTTTGTACCACTGCACTCCACCCTGGGTGACAAAGTGAGACCCTGTCTCAAAAAATACAAAAAACAAACAACAAAAAACCCCAAACACTTAGCGCTCACCTTTGGTCGAACACACATTGTCCTGGGAATTGAGGACACAGAGTAAAACATATAGTCTCTGCCTTCTGAAAGCACACAGCCTATTGAATACCATGAGTATTAATTATGTGACTGGGAAAATAAACGCACACGTCTGGGTCCAATACAAAGAGACCTGGAGGATCCCCTAGGGGAACCTGGGGTCCTGGTCTTAGCTATGCCACTAATTTTGTCTCTGGCCAAAATAAAGGCATTTGTCTACTCTGCTGCAAAAGTATTTTATTATATATGTGTATATAACTGTATATGTAATAAATATTTGGCCAATAATAAATATTGCATATATGCATACATAATAAAATGCTTGTATTTATATACTTTTGGTTATATTTTATTACATATATGTCTCAACTGCATGTATATTCCGATTTACAGACAAAACACTCTTAGTCCAGTTATGGTTAGAAACTCTACAGTATCTAGTAAATACTGTATTTTTTAAATTGCCCAGTTCTCAAACCTTCTTTTGTATGCATTTGTAGCAAAAGATCACAATAATTGATATTTCATCATTGCAACACTTTTGTATTTTCAAAATAAGGCTTTCTGAATTAAAAAAATTAAATTGGCATGTCAGAGTTGTACATATACTGGGGGCACATGTGCTATTTTGATACTAGAATACAATGCATAATGATCAAATCAGGGTAACTGAGATTTCCATCACTTTGAGCATTTATCCTCTGTGGTGGGAACATTACAATTCTCTTCTAGCTATTTTGAAATATCCAATAAATTACTGTTAACTATAATTTCTCTAGTTCTATCAAATACTAGAATTTCTTTTACTTAACTCGACTTTTGTACCCATTAATCAACTTCTTTTATAAAAGACTTTAGGTATCAAAGTTTCAAATTGGAAAACATAAAACTAAAATAAAATGGCTATATTATTTAAGATTATTCCCTGAAAAAATACACTTAATGGTAAAGAAAGCTTATTTCTAAAATTCAGACTAAAACCCCGTTGCTTTACCTAGTTAAGATTCTGTTATTCATTTTTATGCAAAGAACAGAATATGGATTATCTAAAGGCATCACCATTCAGCTTTAGAGTGGACTGATGGTAGACAAGCTAGAAATTTGTCTCCTGCTGAATGAGGTAGGTCTAGGAAATTTTTTATTAATGTGGTAGCCATTAAAAATTACCATTTCAACTTCTGTGGTCATCATTTTAGCAAGAAAGTCTAGTAGAGAAAATGCAATTTAATTATTTATGGAGGATGCTTGAATTTTAAAAGATCTATTTCACGTGAGCTGCAAGTTTCATTCCATTTTTAATACTGACTGTGCAAAATACTGAGAATGTGTAAATGAAATCCACAGTGCATTTCAGTTTAATTAGGGAAGATACTATAATAAAGTCTTGTTTTTTCAGTTGTTTTGGAAAGTCTGGTGTTTTCATTCTGAGCATAAAGATAGCCAGTGTTTTTCACCAGTTTCTTATTGTTACAGGCAGATTCCCAACCTTTGGAGATCAAAATAGAATACTCAGGATTTGTCATAGTTATCAGACTTCCTCAAAACTTCCTAATTAATATGGACATCTCATTTTTCTTTTCTCCCTATTATTTTCTAAAGCTTTTAATATAGTCTACACTTGGAAATAGTGCTTTCATAGGTGCCATAATCTCTTGCAGCAGTATTAAAAATTCAGTAAGAGAATTTTTAAAGACTTTTTGCTTTTATTTTATATTTTATTAAAAATTTTATTTATTAGAAATTCCTATAGTTCTGGAAATTGTACTTTCCTAGGAAGTGTGAAAACTTCTAAAAGCTACTACTTATTATTTGCCAGGGAACTTTATTTAAGGCAAAGTAGAGACATAAGTTTGGGAGGTTGCAAAGAAAGCTAAAAGGGAGAAATGGTGAGTCAACTTTTAACTTTTTTTTTTTTCTTTGAGACAGAGTCTCATTCTTGTCACGCAGGCTAGAGTGCAATGGTGCAATCTCTGCTCACTGCAACCTCCACCCCCAGGATTCAAGCGATTCTCCTGCCTCAGCCTCCTGAGTAGCTGGGATTACAGGCGTACGCCACTACGCTCAGCTAATTTTTGTATTTTTAGTATAGACGGGGTTTCACCATGTTGGTCAGGCTGGTCTCCAACTCCTGACCTCATGATCCGCCCGCCTTGGCCTCCCAAAGTGCTGGGATAACAGGTGTGAGCCACCGCGCCCAGCCCAACTGTTAATGATTATTTTGGGGGAGTAGGTCAGCAATAATAAAATCATTATGATCCACATCTAACCCACTTAAAAAATTTCTAGATTCTCAGTTTCTGTTTAATTGCCTATTTTCTGGCCAATTCAACCTGCATTAATTACTACAGCAATACAGTATGTCTTGGCAGCTAACAGAACTAGTTTCTTCACTTTATTTTTCATCTTCAAAATTATCTTGCTTTTCCTTTCATCCTTAATTTCCATATGAATTTTAAAACCAGGTTGCTGCAATCCACACAAGTAAAAACACTTGGCCTTTTTGGGGATTTTGTTAAAATTACAGACTAATTTGAGGAGAATATCAACTTTAAAAGAGGGTATCTCAACAGCAGCATTACTGATATTTTGGGCTAATTTTTTTTGTTATGGTGGGGGCTGTCCTGTGCACTGTAGGATGCTTAGCAGCACCCTGATTTCTAATTAATAGACACTAATATAAACAACCTTCCTCTCTGTGTAATGACAAAAATGTCTTCAGACAATGCCAAATGTCCCAAGAGTCGAAGTCACCCCCGACTGAGAACTACTGCTTTAAGATACTGAGTCATACTATCCACGACAGTAGTGAGTCAATCCATTTATTTGGCTGTCCTTAATTCTCTTGAATAAGTTTTGTAATTTTTTCCATAAAAGTACTGCAGTTATTCCACAGAAATTTACATTTTTGTTAATATTGCAAATAAAATTTTTCTAGGTGTGTAACGGTAATTATTTTATGATTTTATAGAAATTCAAGTAATTCCTCAATATTGACTGACCATAAATTCAGCAAACTTACTGAACTCTCATTTTTCCTGATATTTCTTTATATTATTTTGGACTTTCTATGTAGGCAATCATATTATCTACAATATCTGCCAGGGTTGTTTCTTTTCCAAACTTTTTATCACTTACATCTATTTTATTTCCTCTTGTGTCTTTAACTGACACATGCATGAGGTTTTAAAAATTATATATTCATTATTGATTTCAGTTAAGAATATAGTTTCCATCATGACAGTTCCGTAAAATTTGTTAAGATTCCACCCATTTACAAAATTTTTTTATACTTATTCAACAATAATGTATAATACATTCTATAAAAAAAAATTTTTCCTTACTAAACGATATATGGCTGCTATATCAAGTTTGTTAATTATAATATTAAAATATTCTTACCTGCTTCACTTACTCATTCCCAAAAATGTTATGTTAATTATTCTACTGTTTTGGGTGTCAATTTGCCTTTGCATATTTGTTACTTATATATATACACACACACACACACACACACACACATACACATATACACACACATATATACACACACATATATATACACACACATATATACACACATATATACACATATATATACACACACACACATATAGATATATATACACACACTTTTTTTTTTTTTTTGAGACAGAGTCGTGGTCTGTCGCCCAGGCTGGAGTGCAGTGGTGTGATCTCGGCTCACTGTACGCTCCGCCTTCCGGGTTCACGCCATTCTCCTGCCTCAGCCTCCCGAGTAGCTGGGACTACAGGCACCCACCACCATGCCTGGCTAATATTTTTTGTATTTTTAGTAGAGACTGGGTTTCACCTGTGTTAGCCAGGATGGTCTCGATCTTCTGACCTCGTGATCTGCCCGCCTCAGCCTCCCAAAGTGCTGGGATTACAGGCTTGAGCCACGGCGCCCTGCCACTTCTTTATATATTTTAAACAATCTGATGATACACACAAGTGTAGTGAGATCTTTCTAGTGAGTTTATCTCAGCATTAGATAGAGTTCAAGTTTATCCCTAACAATGCTTTTCATCTTTGTCTGATATAATACAGCTATATCTGCTTTCTTTTGATTTGTATTTACTTGGTAAATATTTTCTATTCTTTTAGTTTCAACTTCACCGAGTGCTTATATTTTATCTTTTGTAAACAAGCTATAGCTTCTTTAAAAATCCAATATGATAAAATCTAATATCTGGTTTTTAAAATGAACAGAGTTTCCTCGTATTTATTATGATTATTTGTACACTTGTATGCATTTAAACCATCTTATTTTATGCTTTTTATTTGTGGTTACTTTTAAAGACTCTAAGATAATCACACAAAAGTCCTATTTAAATTCTTAAGTAAAACAATATTACAGTTACATGTGTCATCATTATATTAGCAAAACAACTTGTGGATTTTTGCAGACAGTTGAATTATATGTTATATGTATATTTTAGAGAATATATTGGTCTATTTGAACATAGTCCACTATACATTTATACACATATATTGACTTGCAGCATAGTTCAATATTTTAAATCATTATAGTGCCTTTTAAATATATTTGTTTTTATAATAAATCTTTGGCATGTTATAGTTACTTGATAGAATATTCTTACTGTGCCTGAGGAACTGTCTGATCATAAACTTTTTTTTAAGTAATATGCTTTAGACGAGTTGCTGATTACAGGGACAACTTATGGAAAAATGGCGATGGTTTATATTAACAATACTACTTGCCCCATTAACGGACATATGCCTGAAGAGACTTAAAATAGCTTTCACTTTACTTTCATTCCCAAATACTATTTGTATTATAAACTTTCCACCAGGAAAACCTTACTAGGCACCTCAGTAATAGAAAATAAGTAATAAAGACTAAGATTTATGTTCTTATGTCTACACCTTAATCTAAATTATTACAATTATAAATCTTTTCATTTCATGAGACTGGTAAATTCCATTTTTATAAACTGGAAAATCAATTTTATTTGAAAAACTAAAATAGAAATTGTAATTTCCCACCCCCCCACCCCCATACACACTCCCACATTTACAAAACATAGTCTACAAGAGCTGGGATAGGATTTCAGAATGCTTATGGTCTTACTGTTGGATAGACCTGTCTACTGGAAGCTGCAAAGTAAATAAAATAAGGTTAAAAAGCAAATGACTCCACAATGCTCCCTTCTGAATGTAGGAGGGGAGTTAATTTTTAAAACCGGCTTCTCTCCTAAATTTTTTTCCAAATGAAAGCCCAGGGCTTCTGTCACACCAGTGCAGCCCTTGACGGTGCTGAAGTGACATGGCTAAGGGTGTCAGAGGACCTGCACCCACCTCAGTTCCTCCCATTCCCCTCCTCAAACTCCGTTCATGGGAGGGTCATGCAATACAGGTGGTTCCAAGTGATACGTTCCTCTGGGTACTGCCCTAAGCATATGTGAAGTCTACAATAAAGTATGCACTTAATACTAACAGAAGGTTCTGTAACAAAAAAACAGTTGACCAGCCTGGCCAATAGTGAAACCCCGTCTCTACTAAAAATACAAAAATTAGCCGGGCGTGGCACTCGGCTGTAATCCCAGCTACTCGGGAGGCTGAGGCAGGAGAATCGTTTGAATCCGGGAGGTGCAGGTTGCAGTGAGCCAAGATCGCACCACTGCACTCCAGCCTGGGCGACAGAGAGAGACTGTCTCAAAACAAAAACAGAACAAAACGGTTAACATTCTTCGAACTAAGTTATAAAGCCACTAGCATGTATGCCATTCTGGCTTTCTTGCAATAACCTGCCAATGCTCTCCTCTCTGACCTGTAGAGAATGGGGGTGGGGACAGACCAATAAGCTGGAGGTCTTCTGAACAGCCAGGAGCTGGAGGGCTGGAGCCCTCACAGCCAGGAGCCCCTTGTGGAATGGAGGAAATGAAAACCTCTAGGATTGTTAAAGATGTCCGTCAAAAGATTGGAAGGTCACTGTTTGTCTCATTAGAGCCCAAAGCTAACACACATCATCATATTATCATAGCAGACACTTTAAAATGTACATCATACAAAATATTGTACAAAACCATTTTAACTGATGGGAAATTACTTCAGACCTGAAACTTACTGGTGGCCAGATTTGAAACTATGGATCAGATCTGTTCCTGTTACTCACTGCACTAAAACTGCATTCATTTTTAAGTCAGAGAAAGTTGTATTAAGATTGCACATCAAAATATTCAAAAAGAGTGTCTCATAAATCTGTATGATCATTTTGTAATTTTGAACTTGAGGAAGATTAAAAATAATATCCATGTAAATGTATAGTATGTATTCTATAGAAAGCTCCAGTAGATTCAAGTGAGTTTTCCCAACTTCACAATATTTTTTAAAGTGATGCAAAGTAGACTTTTTATGCCAAATAAATAAGTGGACTACCATGCAGGCCAAACAACTCAATTTTTAGGAATCAAATTACTGCTTAGATTAGCTATTTTACGTCCAAATCAATTATACTGACACCTGGATTGACCATTAACGTTATTTATTTATTTATTATTATTACTATTTTTTTTTTTAGGTGGAGTCTTGTTCTGCCGCCCAGGCTGGAGTGCAGTGGCGCGATCTCGGCTCACTGCAACCTCTACCTCCTGGGTTAAGCAATTCTCCTGTCTGACCCTCCTGAGCGGCTGGGACTACAGGCACACACCGCCACACCCGGCTAATTTTTCTATTTTCAGTGGAGACAGGGTTTTGCCACATTGGCCAGGCTGGTCTCAACCTTCTGACCTCAGGTGATCTACCTGCCTTGGCCTCCCAAATTGCTGTGATTACAGGCGTGAGCCACAGTGCCTGGCCTAAGTTTTTTTTTTAAAGCACGTACTCTACATGATCTAGTTGTTTTATGACAATGCTTTTTAAGTTGCTGATATGAACCCAAAGGTTGAAAACATTTACATATTACCAATAAAAAAAAAGAAAACCAATATGCATTTCCAGAATAACCTCAAAAAGAACTTCTGAAAAAGAGGCATTGCAATCTACATGAGAAAATTGTTTCTGCTCAAAGGAAAGCTTACAAAATAATTTTCAAATTCCGGAAATTCTATGTTAGTTGTTTCAAAGTGTGGTCTGCAGAACAGTTGGTGCTTGAAGCTTTGCTATTGCACTAAAGATTTCAATGAGTGTGGGAAATTGTTCCTTCTACAAAATAAACAGTCCTTTTATGCAGGACCTCTCAGAGTTTCTTATGTTAATATTGTTAATTTTTAAAGGAAAGATAGAATATGCAGCATTATATCCCAAATCAATTTAAGACAAAGATTTGGAGGAATTTGCTTTTTGAATTGCCACATGAATACTACATTAATTAATTAACTAAACTTCCCAGAGAATGATATTTGATTTCCAGTGAGTGGAAAACTTACCAGCTGTTTCTATTTTAGGAAAAATAAAAAACACATTATATAGTATTCACAATGAACTAGTAAATCTTTGGTCATAAAATTTAATCCTTAGATTAACTGATCATATTTCATCAAAACTTGTATTTCAGCTTGCTTGAACATACTTTAATCTAGTTACCTTATTGTACCAGCCTCTCTGACATTTAATTAACTATGCATAATTAAAGAATAAAAACCACATTTTTGTGCAGGGAAATCATGTGGAAATCACCATTCATTCCGGCCAGCATCACAGTTGCAGTAATACTGAGAATCAATGCAGTTCCCCTCTAATCCACAAGTACACTTTTGAGCATCAGGCAGAGAACCTCCCCAGTAAGTGTGTGTTTCATTGGTTCTTCCAACCCACCAGCTCAGTGGGGTTCCATCTGAAAGACAAGTATGAGAAAGATGACATCTACTTTGTCCCTCACTGCCACCCTCCCCATATAGCTCCCTTTACTCCCAGGTGTAAAGTGTATGTGTGAGAGGCAGAGAGAGAGAAAATGAGACTATACTTAAACACTTGTGTTTTACCTCTGAAACGTTTCTTTAAGCACGCTAACCAATGTGTTTCCCCCAATATTTCAATATCTAGGCTTAAATGATTCCCATCTATTTTTCTTCTATTAGAAATCAGTCAGTTGCATGTGATACATACTTTCTATAGAAATAACATTCAAAAAATTCACCATTAAAATAAATACCAGAGTAATTTGAACACTAAAGATAAAATCTATTTGAAACTATGAAATGTTCATTGAGAAAGTTTACTATTATACAAAGACATTGATTTATCTCATCCCATCTTTTTGCTAACTACCTGTATATTACACATTTGGAAAGATATGGTACTCTCTGTCAGTACTTATTAATTTTTGGAGGTATTTGTTTTTATTGCATTGGATGTCCTGACTCTTTATTTGGAGGTTAAGGAATGACACTGATAGGCTTTTCTCATCTCTGAGGTTAGAGATTTCTCATGCGAAGAAACAAAGTGCCCTGGGTCAACTACAGCTCTGACGAGTGCGCCTCCTTCTCAGCACTGACAATGATTAAATGACAGAGCCAGACACTAACTCAGATCTATAGAACTGCATATTACGACAAGGGATGCTGCCAGGGGTTGGGAGTGAAGATTGGGGTGGCGGACTGACTGCACATCACAGTAAATTTAGGATAATTTAAAAAGCAGGTGTCAGGCCACCTATCTTAAAAAAGGAAGGGGGTCAGGGGCCACAAGTTGCAGTCATCACAGATTAGGGCATGAGGAAAATGAAATTGGATTAACTCAACCAGTTTTTTAAACATGCTTGATCATTTGGTGCTGTTTTTCAAATTTCAATAGGTTGTTACCATTGGAATATGAATTGAGATCTGGAACTTAGCTTCTACCTTACTGCTTATTACAACTCAATTATAACTCATTCATAGATAAGATCTCTGCATTCATTACCACCACCGCTATCCATCACCTGCCCCTTTGCCAAAAAAAAAAAAAAAAAAAAAAAAGGCAATCTGGGAAAATTTAAAGAGGAATTAGTACCAGGAATCCTTTAAAAATGTGCTAAAAGCTTGTCACTACAACGTAAAAGACATTTTTAAAAATTAATATACTCTTCTCGGAATGCCACTTTAAAAGTTACCGACTTCACCATGAAACTGTCGCAGATTAAAGAGCAAAACACTCATTATACCCTAATGTACAAGTGTACATTTACATCTAAATCTCCCATATTCCCCATAAAGTAGTAAAAATGTATTTTTTTAGAAGCAGTAACAAAAAGATGTAAGTGGGTGAACTTCTAGACTGATAAAAGATCTTGTAGACTTGTCTATCCCTGCTATTTCCACCAAGTATAATGATAGATTCTGGAAATAATACAGAAGACAACCGAAGAGAATTCCGAAAGGTAGAAAGAGGAAGGTTAGGACCCCAGGACTGGAAGATACAATAACATAATTTTTTAAAAAAACTCTGAATGGGCTCAAGAATAGAGTGAAAAGACAGAGGACAGAATCACTGAATTTGAGGACCCATCAATAGGCTTTATCTAACCTGACCAAAAAAGAGAAAACAGACTGAATATAAAAAGAACTGAGCCATAGGGTCCTATCAGACAATATCATCAGAATCTCAAAAAGAGAGAAGAAAGTGTGCTGAAAGAGTACTGAAAAAATACTGGCTGTAAACGTCCCACATGTGGTGAAAGATATAAACCCACAGATGTAGGAAGTTAAGTAAGTCTAAAAAAGGATAAACCCAAAAATATCGACACCAAGATCTATCATAATTGAACTTTTTGGAAACAAAACAAAACAGAAATCTTGAAAGCAGCCTGAGAGAATAACACATTACCTGCCTGTAAAATAACCCTAATTTGAATGACAGTAGACTACTCATCTGAAATTACAGAACCAGAAGGAATGGCATATTTGTTTTTCAGGGCTGATAGGAAAGAATTGTCAACTATAAATTATATATCCAGAGAAACTATCCTACAAGAATAAAATGGAAATAAAACCTTTTTAGGCCGGGCGCAGTGGCTCATGCCTGTAATCCCAGCACTTTGGGAGGCCGAGGTGGGCGGATCACGAGGTTAGGAGATCGAGACCATCCTGGCTAACATGGTGAAACCCCGTCTCTACTAAAAATACGAAAAATAGACGAGCGTAGTGGCGGGAGCCTGTAGTCCCAGCTACTCAGGAGGCTGAGGCAGGAGAATGGCGTGAACCCGGGAGGCAGAGCTTGCAGTGAGCCGAGATTGTGCCACTGCACTCCAGCCTGGGCGACAGAGCGAGACTCCATCTCCAAAACAACAATAAAAACCTTTTTAACACAAAAGAAAACTAAAATAATCTGTCGCTAGCAGACATTCCCTGAAGAATGGCTAAAGGAGGTTTTTCAAAAAGAAAGGAAATTATAACGAAGGATTCTTGGAACATCAGGAAAAAAATGAAAAGAGAAGAAATATGGATAAATATAATAGACTATCTTTATCATTATTTTTTGAAATGACATATGATAATTGACACAAAAATCGTAATACCATATGATACTCAAGACAATGATATTTAGAAGTGGGGAAGATAAAGGACCCAAATAGACATAAGGATTCCATATTTCATTATGAGTGAAGATATTTAAGTTGACTGTGGAAAGTCACATATGTACACTATAATACCAAGCAACGAGTAAGAAAATTATAAAAATTACCTTAAATGTAAATGGTTAAAATATAACAAGTTAAGACGTTGGCAGAATCAACTGAAAAAAAAATAACACAACTAGAAATTTATAAGAAACTCACTTCAAAATAAACATAGGCAGGTTAAAAGTAAAAGGATGGAAAAAATGCACTCTGCAAAATTAAATTTGAAACAAAGCAGAATGGCTATCTCATAAAATAGACTTCAGAACAAAAATACTAGAACAGGGACATGACATAATGATTTAAAAAAAAATCACCAGGAAGACATAAATGCATATGCAAGAAACAATACACCCTTAAAAAAATGAGGCAAAAATTGAGACTTCTGGTTTCCAATCTGATACGACGTTAAGAGTCTGGAAGTCATCACTCCCATTCTCACAACAAGAAAAAAGCTGAACTAACTAAAAATAAACAGTTCTTCTTACACAGTTAAAGTCATAGGGCAAACATTACTCCTAAAGCTGCAGAGACAAGAGAAAGCAGCATCACAGCTAATGGAGCCAAAGCAGATGGTGGAGTCTGGTAAAAGCACTTACAATGTAATTGACTGGTGGATACTGAGCAAGGACAAACTACAGAGATTAAAAACTCCTAGAGTGGGGGATACGCCTTAGAGGGTCAACACACCTTCAAGAGTTTTATCTCCAGGAAGAGCCCCATCAAGTTCTCAGAATAAAGATAGGAGAAAAATGCTCTTATGTCTCCAGCAGGGGGAGGGAAGGAGAAAACACTTTTGAAATAAGGGCAGAACATTATGTTCTCCTTAACAACATTCTAACCCCCCAAAAAGCTAGTTTACTAGAGCCTAAACCACCTAGGGGAATGGAAATACCCAGCACCAGCCCCCTCTACCCTTCTTTTCTTACCCAAGGGAAGGGGAAGGAAGCTGAGAAGCACTCTGAAGGTCACAGTCCAGGAAGACAGGTTCTCTAAAAGACTGACCTAATCCTAAAACTACAGGATGCTTCTGGCCGGGCGCTGTGGCTCACGCCTGTAATCCTAGCACTTAGGGAGGCCGAGGTGGGCAGCTCATGAGGTCAGGAGATCGAGACCATCCTGGCTAACACCGTGAAACCCCATCTCTACTAAAAATATAAAAAATTGGGCCGGGCGAGGTGGCTCAAGCCTGTAATCCCAGCATTTTGGGAGGCTGAGGCGGGCGGATCACGAGGTCAGGAGATCCAGACCATCCTGGCTAAACATGGTGAAACCCCGTCTCTACTAAAAACACAAAAAAATTAGCCGGGCGTGGTGGCGGGTGCCTGTAGCTACTCGGGAGGCTGAGGCGGGAGAATGGCGTGGACCTGGGAGGCGGAGCTTGCAGTGAGCCGAGATGGCGCCACTGCACTCCAGCCTGGGCTACAGAGCGAGACTCTTTCAAAAAAATTAAAATAAAATAAAAACATCAAAAAAAAGGGTATAGGATGCTTCTCCTCTCCCCGCACCTTACCATCACATCAGTAAGTTACCTGTATAGTAACAGGAGATTAAAAATGAAAGAGCCGTCAATTTTAGACCCTATTTAAGACACAGTCTCTGGGGAAACTCAAAACGGAAGAAAGAAAAATAAAAGAACCTTAGAGGAAACTGTGGCCTCTGACACCACAGTTATGCAAAGAGCAAATTCAGCCTAACTACTAACCAGATAAACATAAAACCTTACATTAAAGGCTTCCTTACCTCAGTTCCTTTGCCAATACAACATGTCTGGCTTTCAACAGAAAATTGCAAGGTATGCTAAAGCCAAACAATACAGTCTGATGAGACAAATCAAGCAAACATGCAGATATGACAGATTTGGAAATATCACATAAGGAATTTGAAATAATAATATGCTAAGGGCTCTATTTTGAAAAAGTGGGCAACATGCAAGAAGAGATAGGTACTATAAACAAAGATATGAAATCTCAAAGAATCAGAAGGAAATACAGAGATTAAAAGTAAAAATTGTAGAGTGTCTTTGATGGGCTCATCAAAGTCTGGGAAGACTGGGAAGTGGTGAGGAAAGAATCAGTGAGTTTGAAGATATGCCAATGAAAATTTTCCATTAAACACAAAGAGAAAAAGAATGAAAAATGAAACATAATATCCAAACAGTTGGACAATAATTTTTTTTTTTTTTTTTTGAGATGGAGTCTCTCTCTGACACCCAGGCTGGAGTGCAGTGGCGCAATCTCGGCTCACTGTAAGCTCCACCTCCTGGGTTCATGCCATTCTCCTGCCTCAGCCTCCCGAGCAGCTGGGACTACAGGCGCCCGCCACCACGCCCGGCTAATTTTTTGTATTTTTAGTAGAGACGGGGTTTCCCCGTGTTAGCCAGGATGGTCTGGATCTCCTGACCTCGTGATCCGCCCTCCTCGGCCTCCCAAAGTGCTGGGATTACAGGCGTGAGCCACCGTGCCCGGCCCTGTTGGACAATTTCAAACGGTGTAACCTATGTAACCCATAATGGGAATACCAGAAGTAGAAGGAAGAGACTGAGAACCAGAAGAAATATTTAAAATAATGACAGTTGAGAATGTTTCAAAATTAATGACAGACATGAAACCATAGGTTCAGGAATCTCAGCAAACACCAAGCAGGTTAAATACAAAAAAAAATCCACACCTAGGCATCTCATATTCAAAATGCAAAAAATCGAAGACTTTCTTAAAATTAAAATAAAATCTTTTAAAAATAAAATCTCGAAATAAACCAGAGTAAAATAAAACACCTTACCTACACAGGAGCAAGAATGAGAATTATGCCAGATTTCTCTTAAGAAACCATGCAAGCAAGAAGAAAGTGAAGTGAAATATTTAAACTGTTGAGAGAAAACACACACTAATATAGAATTCTATATCCAGTAAAATTATCCTAAATAGTAAAGTAGAAATAAAGACTTAGATAAACAGAATTGAGGAAATCTTTCTCCAGTAGACCTACCTTGCAAGCCATGTTAATAGAAGTTCCTCAGAGAAAAGAAAAACAATATAGGTAAAAAACATAGAAATACATAAAGAAAGGTAGGAGCATTAGAGAAGAAAAAATTTAAAATAAAATCTAGTGTCTTCTTCTTAATTGATGTAATAGCTAACAGTTCTAAATAATACTAACAATGTATTGGGTGATTATGGCTATGAATAAGTAAAATGAATGATAATAATGTAATACAAAATAAGACAGAAGGATTGGAAATGCTGTGTTATAAAGTACCAGCACCATTAATGAAGTAGAATAGTGTTATTTGAAAGTAGATTGTTATAATGTATACTTCATACTCAAAGGTTACCACTAAAACAATTACAAAGAAATGTAATTAATATTATAGAAGTGAGGATATGGAATCATATAAAATGCTCAATTAAAACAAAAAATGAGAAAGGAATTCAGGAAAAAAAGAAGAAACATGGGAAACAAATAAAAAAGAGTTACAATATGGCAAATATTAATCCAAGTATCAATAATCACTTTAAACATAAACAGTCTAAATATACCAGTTAAGAAAGCAATGGCAACAAAAGCCAAAAGTGACAAATCGGATCTAATTAAACTAAAGAGCTTCTGCACAGCAAAAGAAACTACCATCAGAGTGAACAGGCAACCTATAGAATGGGAGAAAATTTTTGCAATCTACCCATCTGACAAAGGGCTAACATCCAGAATCTACAATGAACTCAAACAAATTTACAAGAAAAAAATCAACCTCATCAAAAAGTGGGTGAAGTATATGAACAGCCACTTCTTAAAAGACGACATTGATGCAGCCAACAGACACATGAAAAAATGCTCATCATCACTGGCCATCAGAGAAATGCAAATCAAAACTACAATGAGATACCATCTCACACCAGTTAGAATGGCAATCATTAAAAAGTCAGGAAACAACAGGTGCAGGAGAGGATGTGGAGAAATAGGAACACTTTTACACTGTTGGTGGGACTGTAAACTAATTCAACCATTGTGGAAGTCAGTGTGGCGATTCCTCAGGGATCTAGAACTAGAAATACCATTTGACCCAGCCATCCCATTACTGGGTATATACCCAAAGGATTATAAATCATGCTGCTATAAAGACACATGCACATGTATGTTTATTGAGGCAGTATTCACAATAGCAAAGACTTGGAACCAACCCAAATGTCCATCAATGACAGACTGGATTAAGAAAATGTGGCACATATACACCATGGAATACTATGCAGCCATGAAAAAGGATGAGTTCATGTCCTTTGTAGGGCCATGGATGAAGCTGAAAACCATCATTCTGAGCAAACTATTGCAAGGACAAAAAACCAAACACCACATGTTCTCACTCATAGGTGGGAATGGAACAATGAGAACACTTGGACACAGGAAGGGGAACATCACACACCGGGGCCTGTCATGGGGTGGGGGGAGAGGAGAGGAATAGCATTAGGAGATATACCTAATGTAAGTGATGAGTTAATGGGTGCAGCACACCAACATGGCACATGGATACATATGTAACAAACCTGCACATTGTGCACATGTACCGTAGAAGTTAAAGTATGATAATAATAAAATAAAAGACTGAGACTGTCAGAGTGAACAACAACAAAACCTATGATCCACCTACATGTTGTCTACTGAAATCCTCTTTAAATATAAAATAGCAGGTAGATTTGAAGAGCTAGAGAAAGATATACCATGCTAACACTAACCAAAAAGAAAGCCAGAGTATCTAAATTAATTTTAGACAAAGCCAACTGCAGAGCAAGGAAAATTATCAGAGATGAAAAAGGGCATTACACAATAATAAAGGGGTCAATATAACAGAAAGATATAATAATGCTTAATGTGTATATACCTAGCAACAGAAAAGTCAAAATATATTAGGGGGAAACTGATAGAACTGCAAGGACAGAGAGACACATCCATTACTACCACTGGAGAATTCAACACCCCTCTATGAGTAAGTGACAGACTCAGCAGGAAGAAAATCATTAAGGATAGATTTGAACTGAACAGCACCATCAATCAACTGGATCTAACTGAATAGAATTCAATTAGCGTTATAGAATATTTTATCTAGACACTGCAGAATACACATTCTTCTCAAATACAAATGCACAATTCATTAAGTTAAACCACATTCTAGGCCACAGAACACTTTACCAAATTTCAAAGAACAGAAATCACAAAAGGCATGTTCTTGAATCAGAATGGAATTAAACTAATAATACCAGAAAGAGAACTGAAATATCCTCAAATACCAAAAAGTTTAAAAACACATTTCTAAATAATAAAACACGGTGAAAGAGAAAGTCTCAAAAGAAACAAATTTTTTTAACTAAGCCAGTAATTAATAACCTTCCCAAACAGAAGGTACCAAGCCCAGATGATTCACTGGTGAATTCTATCAACATTGGAGAAATAAATGATACCAATTTTCCACAATCTGTTGCAGAAAATAGAAGCAAAGTGACTATTTCTTAACTCATTCCATGGGCCAGCATTACCCTAATACCCAAACCAGCAAAACCTTACAAAAAAGTAAACTGCAAACAAATATCTCTCTTGAACAGGGATGAAGCAATCCTTAAAAAATATTAGCAAACTGAACCCAACAATGTTTAAAAATAAACACCACAACCAAGTGGGATTTACTCTAGATATGCCTTTAACCTTTGAAAGTTAATTAATATAATCCATCAGATCAACAAGCTAAAGAATAAAAATCATATGCTTTCAGTACTTTCTGCTCAATTTTTATGTAAACTTAAAATTGCTAAAAAATATAAAGCCTATTAATATAAGAAAACTGATGGAGCAGAATGGAAAAATAAACAGATCCACAATTATAATACAGATTTCAAAATGTCTCTCTTAGCAACTGATAGAACTACTGGACAAGAAGTCAGCAAGGATATAGAAGATCTGAACAACATATTCAACCAACAGGATCTCATCGAAATACATACAGAATACTCCACTTAAGAATAGCAGAATATACATTTTTTTTTCAAATGCCCATGAAACATTTACAAGACAGACCATATCCCGGGGAGCAAAACAAACCTCAACATATTTAAAAGAACTAAAATCACACAAAGTATATTCTCTATGCATAATGGAATCAAACTGGAAATCAATACCAGAAAGACAAAAAGAAAATCTCTAAACACTTAGAAATTTTTAAAAATACACTTCTAAATAAGCTATAGGTCAAAGAATATGCTTCAAAGAAATTTATTAAAATACTTAAATGAAAATGAAACTACATGAAAAACTAAATGAAAATGAGAATACAACATATCAAAATATGTGAAATGTAGGTAAAACTGTGTTGATAGGGAAAACGCAGCACTAAATGCCTACATTAGGAAAGAAGAAAGCCCTAAAGCCAATAATGTAAGTTCTTACCTCTAGAAACTAGAAAAAAAAATTAACTCATACAAGCTGAAGGAAGGAGATAACAAAGAGAAGAGTAGATTTCAATAAAATTTGAAACAAAAATAATAGAGAAAATCATGAAACGAAAATCTAGTTCTAAAAAACAGTAAGATTGAAAAACTTCTATCAAGACTGACAGAGACAAAAAAAGATGAGACAAACTACGAATATGAGATATTTAAGTGGATATCACTACAGATGCTGGAGACATCAAACGAATAATAAGAAAATACTATAAATAATTCTACACAAATCAACTTGACAATTCAGATTAATGGACAAATTTCTCAAAAAGTACAAACTACCACAATTCACCTAACATGAAATAGGTAATTTAAGTAATTGTAACTATTACGAAAATTGAATTCATAATTTAAAATTACTGAAAAAAAAAATATCTTGGCCCAGATGGTTTTACTGGAGAATTCTTTTTTGTTTTGTTTTTTTGTTTTTGTTTTTGTTTTTTGAGATGAAATCTCGTTCTGTTACCCAGGCTGGAGTGCAGTGGTGTGATCTTGGCTCACTGCAACCTCTGCCTCCCAAGTTCAAGCGATTCTCCTGCCTCAGCCTTCTGAGTAGCTGGGATTATAGGCGTGCGCCGCCACGCCCAACTAATTTTTGCATTTTTAGTGGAGATGGGGTTTCACCATGTTGACCAGGCAGGTCTCGAACTCCTGACCTCAAGTGATCCATCTGCCTCAGCCTCCCAAAGTGCTGGGATCACAGGCGTAAGCCACCCCGCCGGGCCTTACTGGAGAATTCTACCAGATGTTTAAAGAAAAATTAAAGTCAATTTTACATAATGTCTTCCAGAAAACAGGAGACTAGAGAATGCTACCAAATTCATTTTATGTAGGCAGTATTGTCCTGACACTGAAACCAGATAAAGACAATATGAAAAAAGAAAACTACATACCAATATCTCTTATGAATTTGAATGCAAAAATATTCAATAAAATATTAATAAACCAAACACATTAGAAATGTATTTTTTAAATTATACATTATGGCCAAATGGGAGTTGCTCTAATTATGCAAAGCTGATTCAACATATCAACAGACAAAAGAAGAAATATAATATTTTAATACCAATTGACACAGAAAAGACATTTGACAAAAATCCAATGTCCTTTCAAAATAAAAACTGTCAGCCAACCAGGACCTCAACATAACATAGGAAACAAGAATGAATGCTTTTCCCCTAAGACAGGAAACAAGGCAAGGATGTCTGCCCGCACCACTCTAGTTCAACCCAGTATTGAAAGTCTAGCTACTGCAATAAAGCAAGAAAAATAAATTAACTCCCTACAGATTGACGAGGAAGAAATAAAGCTGACTCTACTTGCAGATGACATGATTTTCCATATAGAAAATCCCAAGGAATCTAAAAAAAAATTAAGTTCAAAAAAGAGCTTATAAGATTAGTATGAAACAATCATATCTCATATTCTAACAAGGAACATATGTAAACAAAAATTTAAAGCACAACAGCACTTACAATCAATGAAGAAACTAACTAAATGCCTAAGCATACTTATAAAACATATAATCTCTGGATGCTAAAAATTACAAAATGCTGAGGCAAGAAATCAAAGATCCAAATAAATGGAAAGATATCTCATGTTCATGGATTGGAAGACTCAAAACAGTAAAACACCAATTTTCCCTTTATTGAGCTATTATGTTTAATGTCATTCCCATAAAAATTCTAGCAAGATGTTTGTAGACATAAACAAATTTATTACAAAATTTATACAGAATGAGGCAAGCTACAGACTTACTTAAACGATCTTGAAAAAGAAGAATAAAGCAGAAGGAATAACTCAACCCTGCTATACAGCTACATGTTCAAGACAGTGTGATAATTGGTGGAGGCATACAAATTAATGAAACAGATAAAGAATGCAGAAACAGACCCACCACACAAGTAAGTTCAACCAATTTTTAACACTATTTAAAATGCAATTCAATGCAGGAAGGATAGCCTTTTCAACAAATGGTTCTGGAGCAACTGAACATTCATAGTCAGAGAAAGTGAGAGAGAATCAACTCTCACATCTTATATAAAATGTGTCCCAAAATAGGGCATGGAATTAAAAGTAAAAGGTAAAACTATAAAACTTTTAGGAAAAAAATTCAAAAATCTTTGGAATTGGAATTTAGGGTTAGGTAAAGAATTTTTAGAATTGACACGATGTGTACAATCCATAAAAGGAAAATATGATAAACTGAATCTCATCAAAATTAAAACTTTTGCTCTAAAAAATTCCAGTTAAGAGTCGATGAATAGGCAAGCAACAGAGTGGGAAAAAATATTCGCAAATCACATATCCAACAAAGGGCTAGTATCTAGAATATATAAAGAACTGAAAATTCAACAGTAACAAAACAAATCCAAACAATCCAATTAGAAAATGAACAACAACAAAAACACATTCACAGACATCTATCTCACTGAAAATGATATACAGATGGCAAATAAGCATATAAAACATGCTCAATATTATTAGACATCAGGGAGACACAAATTAAAACCACAATAAAGATATTACTACACACTTATCAGAATAGCTAAAATAAAAAATGGTCGCAACACCAAATGCTGATGAGCATGTGGAGGAAATGAAATCCTCATACACTGTTGGTGGGAATGGTACAACCCTTCTAGAAAACAATTTGGCAGCTTTTTATAAAACTAAATATGCAACTACCACATGACCCACCAATTGCACTTTGGGGCATTAATTCCAGAGAAATGAAAACTGATGTTCACACAAAACCTGTACAAAATGTTCATAAAAGCTTTATTCATAATTGCCCCAAACTGTAAACAAACAACCCAGATGCCCTTCAATGAGTGAATAAACTCTGGTATATCCATCCACCGATTACTAATCAGCAATGAAAAGGAACAAATTACTGATATACACAACTATGCAAATGAATCTAGAGAGGATTACACAGAGTGAAAATAAATCACAAAGAGTACATACTATATAATTTCATTTACATAACATTCTTGAAATTTAAAAAAACCCATAGAAATGGAGAACATATTAGTGGTTATTAACGAGCAATAGGAGGAATTCTTTTTTTTTTTTTTTTGAGACGGAACGGAGTCTTGCTCTGTCGCCCAGGCTGGAGTGCAGTGGTGCCATCTCGGCTCACTGCAAGCTCCACCTCCCGGGTTCACGCCATTCTCCTGCCTCAGCCTCCCAAGTAGCTGGGACTACAGGCACCCGCCACCATGCCCGGCTTTTTTGTATTTTTAGTAGAGAAGGGGTTTCATCATGTTAGCCAGGATGGTCTGATTTCCTGACCTCGTGATCCGCCCACCTCGGCCTCCCGAAGTGTTGGGATTACAGGCATGAGCAGCCGCGCCCAGCCAATAGGAGGAATTCTTGTGCTGATGGAAATACTGTGTATCTTGACTGTATGGATGTCAACATTCCGGCTGTGATATTGCACTATACTTCTACAAGATGTCACCTTGGGGTGGGGGGAACTGCTTAACAGCTACTCGGGTTCTCTCTGTTACTTCTCACAAGTGTATGTAAATCTACAATTATCTCAAATTTTTTTTTAAATTATCGTTTCAAAAGAGGGGGAAATTATCACTGATGGGAGTAGAATATTCCATTTCTTGTGTTTTAGCCCCTAGCCCAGTAGTTTCCAAAAGATCACCTGGGGATTTTTTTTTTTAAACAATTCCAAAGCCGAGGCTACACTTCATTCAACAGCAATGAACTAACAAATAATTAAGTTTTGTAATGTCAACTTTAAAAAACTGGAGAACTGGGAAGGAGAGTTTCTTACTTACTGAACTTATGTAAGCTATCTCATTTATAAAAGAAACCCCATGAGATCAGTACTACAGGGTCCATTTCATCAAAGAGGAAACAGAGTCTGAGAAAAAAGAATGGCCTAAATTTCCACAGCTGCTAAGTGACAGACTTAGCATTTGAACTTCAAACTTTGAATGCAACCAGACCTTTGCTCTTTCTACTAGACCAAATTGGCTGGCAGGCATCCAGAGGAGAGAGGGATCACCCTGGGAAGGGACCCAGATGCGGACTGCACCGGTCTAGCACAGTGGGTAAGATTTAAGAGTGTGAGGGCCGGGCGCGGTGGCTCACGCCTGTAATCCCAACACTTTGGGAGGCTGAGGCGGGCGGATCACCTGAGGTCAGGAGTTCAAGAACAGCCTGACCAACACGGTGAAACCCGGTCTCTACTAAAAATACAAAAATTAGCCGGGCGTGGCGGCACCCGCCCATATTCTCAGCTATTCGGGAGGCTGAGACAGGAGAATCGCTTGAATCCGGGAGAGGAGGGGGTTGCAGTGAGCAAAGATCGTGCCACTGCACTCCAGCCTGGGTGACAGAGAGGCCAATCCAGGCAGAGGAAACGGTCTGGCATATTCCAGGGGCTGATTGGCCAAACGGATTAGGGAAGGCAATGCAGGTATGGGTTAGTGGATCAGCGCAAACCACCTTCAGATGACAGTCATACACCACTTTCCAACTTAAAGATTTTGTATTGAAAATTTAAGAGTGAAATTTGAGTGGCTTTATTATGCTACCAACATATACTGTTTTTGTTTTTTTAAGACAGGGTGTTGCTCTGCTGCCCAAGCTGGAGGCAGTGAAGCAATCACAGCTCACTGCAGCCTGGACTTCCTGGGCTCCAGTGATCCTCCCGCCTATATACTATTTGGGATTGCTAAATCTAAAAAAATGAAAGGCAAATTTCAGTATTTAACTATAATTAGCAATAAAGTGATTTCAAGAAACTATATGGAAACTGTTGGGGAGCAGCGGTGAGTCTTGCAGGGGACTGTGGGGATTCCGGAAAGGAGGGAGAAGCTGGTCTTTGACTTAGGAGAAGACGGTTTTGATGCAGGCAGAGTTTCCAAAACATTACTTCCATATATGAAGATTAAGGTACACATTTCTCAAGATATAATTTCAAAAAAATGAGACACCCACTGACAAAAGGTTTTAATAACCCTAGTCATTATTTCATCCCAGACCACAGTCAAAGTGGCGGGGCTGAGGAAGGGCATAGTCAGTTAATCTAAAGGGAGGAAACAAACGTTCCAGGTAGATTTAGAGGAAGACTTTGAGAAGAGTAAGGAGGTTACCGGTTCCCACTGGTCTTCATGAAGAACTCTGTTAGACCCAGCCTGCCCTACAGCCATTATCTCCTCAGTGTGAACGGAAAGCTAAGGCATAAGCTATTAGCAAAACTTCCCTTGATTAAGAAAGGACAAGTCACTAGTCCTGCATATGAACGCGCTGAACGTCTCTCAACGGTCTGGAAGGCGCTCTTGAATGCTCTTTGGTCCAATCAAGAGCGGAGAGAAGGAGAGAGCGGTCAGGCCTTTGAACTAAGAGCCACGGGAGGGACCCTGGCCTTTTCTCCCTGAAAGGCATCTCGCAGCCCAAGGGCCGCGCCCCGGCCCGGTGAGCCCCTGTAGCCTCCAGCGGCGGCGCTTACCTCGTGAGTCCGGGCGCCGCCCCGTCCCGCAGCGCAGAGCCAGCCGCTGCTCGCAGCGCTCCGCCAGGCTCACCGCGGCCCGCAGCTGCCCCGCGCCCGCTGCGTATGCGAAGGACGCAGCCGAGCGCGGGTGCCCGCTGGGGGCACCTCGGACGGTCACCGCGTCGGGGCCACCGTGCCGCACCACAGTCCACGCGGCGTCTGCTGAGCAGAAACGGGCAGAGGAGAGGCATCACTGGGCGGCAGAGGCCAGCAACAAGAGGCAAAGCAGACGCGTCTTTCATGTGAATTAACGTTTAACTGAAATTTACATGACTGCATGTTTGCCCCGATTTGAGGAGTTGGACCTGTATAAGAATGTACTGAGCCAGAACTCAGCCTCTAAGAGAAAGCATATTGGGAGAACTGATGACCAAACTTTTGTGACGTCATGCCTAAAAATGTATCATGTAAGCAATGACTTTTGAGTTGTTAAAACCATTTTTTTATATCAACACAAGCATGAGGCCGAACTGTTACTGCCTGGACCTTTATCTTTTTAAACTCATCTGCATTTTCCTCATCTGTATGTGCCTCTATTTCTTTCATTATCGAATAAATTTATAAAAGATATATATTGGGACGAGGTGACGCACATACTCACGGGTATAATAGGAAGCAGCGCTATTAAAATAAAGTGGTTTAATTATGTCAGCTTCTCCATCAGTGACCAAGCCCAGAGGAATCGGAGGCCTTGAGCTTCTAACAGCACTTTCCAGGTGGTGACCCTGGGCATCTGACTGCCCGCTGACATCATTTCTGATGTATCTCTGCCACTTGATTACTTATATTGTTTTGATGAAATAAAAACAAAATGACTCCACAATCTCATAAGGGAAGAAGTGCATCTTGAGTTCTTCAGTGTTCCCAACAATGGACCTCCCACCAGACTTGAAGTCACTTTAATCCTACTATGTTGGTGCTGTCTGGTCCTTTTTAACCTCTAATAAGATGTATTTAGAATAATGGACATTTTACATAAAAATTTTCCAAACGAAGAAACATTCGTATGGGGATTTTTTAAGAACTACGAAACAAAACAATGTGATACATTTTACCTTGAGAAATCACCCTCCCAGCCCTTCACATCTCAGGATTTTTAATGGCTTGGCTGCTAACTGTGCGTAAGACAAATTTCACAGCCTTACTGTTACTTACACACGCCTAACAACAGAGATTAGAGGAAAGAAGGAAAAGAAAACCAGCCATGCTACTGAAATATCTCTTTAGTCACAGAACCCATGGAGAGCAAAGGTGTGATATCCACAAATGAGCCACAAGTACAGAAAAAAATCTGCAAATTTAAATAACGAATGCAATTTTAAATTAAATTATCACTCCACTCACTGTACTCACCAAAGGAGGCTCTAAGTGTGCCTATGGTAATTTCAGTTCCATGGGTTCTTCCTTTAATATCGCTCTATTTTTATATTTTAGATTTTTAATTTTATTTATTTATTTATTTTTGAGATAGAGTCTCGCTCTGTCGCCCAGGCTGGAGTGCAGTGGTGCTATCTCAGCTCACTGCAGCCTCTGCCTCCTGGGTTCAAGCAGTTCTCCTGTCTCAGCCTCCCAAGTAGCTGGGACTACAGGCACACACCACCACGCCTGGCTAATTTTTGTATTTTTTTAGTAGAGACGGGGGTTTCACCATGTTGGCCAGGCTGGTCTTGAACTCCCAACCTCAGGTGATCCACCCGCCTTGGCCTCCCAAAGTGCTGGGATTACAGGTGTGAGCCACCACGCCTGGCCTCACGTTAGAATTTTTACAACCTGGTGTTACTCTGTGCACATCACCTACTCTCACCTTCAGAGTTTCCTATCAACTGAATCAAATATAGAAAAACCTATGGACCACTAAGTTGGGCATTGAAGATGGTCAACCACACGCCATTTGTGGCCATGTGTTCATGATCTGTTGTACAATGGGAGAGAAATGATGGTCCGGAGTAGTTCACATAGGCTGATGGGCAGTATGATAGATTTACAGTCACCCACGGTTAAGATGTAATCATAGAAATGCCCTCAGTACTGAGAAGGGAACTGTTGAGAATACATCTGTAAAACTTTTTCTGAAGAGTAGAATAGTAACCAGGGACGTTATAGGATATGCATTTGTGTTTATAAAATTCCACTTGACTCACTTCTTCTTATAATATCAGTAGTAAAAGACCCAAAGAAGGACATAGACCATTGTGGTTTCCCTAATTGCTCACAATTTATTTCAACTGATTATAACCATATTGGAACTGGAAAGGATCTTAAAGAGCATCTAATATAACCCTTATATTTTTCTTTTTCTTTTTTATTAGAGATAGGATCTCCCTCTGTTGCCCAGCTTGGAGTGCAGTGGCACCTTCATAGTTTACTGCAGCCTCGACCTCCTGGGCTCAAGTGAATTGGACCTGAGTAGATTAATTATAACAGTGGCTAAATGTGGAAAGGGGTTCAGAGGTGTGGTTGAGTCAGAACACACTGGAGGCTGTCTCATTGGCCCAGAAGGAGGGTAACTGTAACACACTCATCTCTGTTCCACTCCTGTTGCTCAAATAAATATCCAACTTTGAAAATTAAGCTAATTTAATTTAATGATTTTGATTGGAATTAACAGTACAGATGTTCCTCAATTTATGATGAAGTTGCATCCGGATGAACTTATTATAAATTAAAAATGCATTTTAATACATGTGACCTACTGAACCTAGCTCAACCTGGCCTAACTTAAATGTGCTCAGAACACTTAAATCAGCCTACAGTTGGGCAAAATCATCTAACACAATGCCTATTTTATAATAAAAGTGTTGAATATCTCATGTCATTTATTAACTACTGTACTGAGAGTAAAACAAAATAATAATAATTGTTGTGGCCAGGCGTGGTGGCTCACGCCTGTAATCCCAGCACTTTGGGAGGCTGAGGCAGGCAGATTACGAGGTCAGGAGATCGAGACCATCCTGGCTAACATGGTAAAACCCTATCTCTACTAAAAATACAAAAAATTAGCCAGGCGTGGTGGCACGTGCCTGTAGTCCCAGCTACCAGGGAGGCCGAGGCAGAAGAATCGCTTGAACCCGGGAGGTGGAGGTTGCAGTGAGCCGAGATCGTGCCACTGTACTCCATCCTGGGTGACAGAGCAAGCCTCTGTCTCAAAATAATAATAATAATAAAATAATAGTTGTATGGGTACTTGAAATAGGGATGCATATGGTTTCACATAGTGAAATCGCAATATTGTAAGTAGAACCATTGTAAACGGGGATTGTCTGCACTTAAAATTTACTCAATATAGCATATGAAATCCCCAGCATCTGGTGTACCCATTCCTATATGTCCCAGAAGAAAAAAGAAAATAAGATCCACTGTGTTCTGTTGTCAGGAGCATACGTATTAAGGTTATCTCTTTTAGAGAACTGACCCTTTCGTTTGTCTGAGAAAATCTTTATTTCTTCACTTCTCAAGAAGAAGGTTTTGTTTTGTTTTGTTTCTCTCTTTCACACTTTAAATATCTCACTCCATTCTTGCTGGCATGATTTCTGAAGAGAAGTCACTATAATACTTATCTCCTATGTAGGTAAGGTGCTTTCTTCCTCTGACTATTTTTAAGAATTTACTTTTACCTGGCCCGGGCACGCTGGCTCATGCCTGTAATCCCAGCACTTTGGGAGGCTGAGGTGGGTGGATCACCTGAGTTCGGGAGTTCAAGACCAGCTTGACCAACATGGAGAAACCCTGTCTCTACTAAAAATACAAAAATTAGCCAGGCATGGTGTCACATGCCCATAATCCCAGCTACTCAGGAGGCTGAGGCAGGAGAATCACCTCAACCCAGTAGGCGCAGTTGTGGTGAGCTAAGATTGTACCACTGCACTCCAGCCTGGGCAACGAGAGTAAAACTCCATCTCAAAAAAAAGAGTTTACTTTTATCTTTGAATTCTATAGTTTGAAAATATATGCCTGGTAGAGTTTTGGGGGCATTTCTCCTTCTTTAATGTTCTCTAAACTTCCTGGATTTGTGGTTTGGTGTCTGATACTAATTTGTGGGAGTTCTCAGTCATTATTTCTTCAAATATGCTTCTGTTCCTTTCTTTCTTTCTTCTCCTAGAATTCTCTTTACACGTATGTTACACCTTTTGTAGTTGTGCCACTGTACTCAGATATTATGTTCTGGGTTTTCTTTTTGCAGGGGGTGGGGTTCAGTCTTTTTTTCTCTTTGCTTTTCAGTTTTGGAAGTTTCTATTGAGGTATCTCTAAGCTTAGGGATTCTTTCCAAAGCTGTGCCTGGTCTACTAATAAGCCCATCAAAGGCATTCTTCATTTCTGTTACGCTGTTTTTGATCTCTAGCACTCCTTTTTGCTTCTTAGAATTTCCATCTTGCTGCTTACATTGTTCATCTGGTCTTGCATGCTATCTACTTTATCCATTACAGCTTTTTCCATCTTAATTATAGTTGTTTAAAGTCCTGGTCTAATAATTCCAATGTCCCTGCCATATCTGACTCTGGTTTTTGTTTGTTTTGTTTTTTGGGTTTTTTTGAGACAAAGTCTCACTCTGTCACCCAGGCTGGAGTTCATGGCGCGATCTCAGCTCACTGCAAGCTCCGCCTCCCGGATTCGTGCCATTCTTCTGCCTCAGCCTCCCAAGTAGCGGGGACTACAGGCACCCGCCACCACGTCTGGCTAATTTTTTTTGTATTTTTAGTACAGACAGAGTTTCACCGTGTTAGCCAGGATGGTCTCGATCTCCTGACTTCGTGATCTGCCCGACTCGGCCTCCCACAGTGCTGGGATTACAGGCGTGAGCCACCGTGCCCGGCCCTGAGTCTGTTTTTAATGCTTGCTCTGTCTCTTCAAAGTGTGTTTTTTGCCTTGAAATTTTTTCTTTTTCTTTTTTTGGAGACAAGGTCTTTCTCTGTTGCCCAGGCTAGAGTGCAGTGGTGTGACCGTGGCTCACTGCAGTCTCCAAATCCCAGGCTCAAGCGATCCTCCCACCTCAGCCTCCCAAGTAGCTGGGACTACAGATACACACCACCATGCCTGTCTTTTTTTTTTTTTTGGAGAGGTGGGGGTCTCACTGTGTTGCCCAGACTGGTCTCAAACTGGTCTCAGGCTATCTTCCCTCCTCAGCTTCTCAAAGTGATAGGATTATAGGTCCAGCTGAAATTTTTTCTTGATAACCAGATGTGATGTACCAGGTAAAAGTAACTGTAACTGCTGTAAAGAAGCCTGCAGTACTATAAGTAACATGTGTGGGAAGGGGAAAGGTTCTGTAGTCCTGTGATTAGGTCTGAGTCCTTTAGGGAGCCTGTGCCTCTGGGCTGTGACTTTCACAAAAGCTTCTCAGCCCTCTCTCCCATCACCGCCCTTACATGGGACAGGATGGCCAGAGGTGGGTAACTTCCTTCCTCCAGGCAGGTTAGGCTCTGGAAACAAAACAAAACACCAGTAGCTTAGGTGAAATATTTGCTCTTGAGGAAAGACCTTGTTAAGAATAGAAAGCTCTGGTGTACTTCAAGACGGTTCCTTTTCACCTTCCCTTTCTGGAAGCATGAGGAGATTTTTCTCCAACATTCACTGTGAGAACCTGGTCAAGCTAGGTGTAAAACTCACAGAAGTGTGGGGACCCTTCTCTGTCTGGGTCTTCCTGGAGTTTTTAACTCTCAGATGTGCCCACATCGAACATCCAACAATTCGTCAATTAAGTTTAGGTTTTCCGACCTTGACAACGGTTTCCTCAAAGGTTAGTGCTTGTGGAAGAAAACTGTCATTCTATATATAAGCCTGCCTGTCTCTCCAATTTTGGGGGGCAGTGGTTTGTTCTGTGACCTCACTTCTCTGCTGGATCTAAAAAAATTGGTTGATTTTTCAGTTTGCCTGGCTTTTTACTTGTTCTTAAGACAGAGTGCCGACTTCCAATCTCTGAAGCAACTGCTTTTTCAAGGTTATTACCATATATACATTTCAAGCTATTACACTAGTTTGAAATTGCACATTTTATAATCATTATTGCTTGATTTGTACAACTAGAGAATTTATTACTGGCTATAGAGCAATGCGGCATCTAAAGAGAAGGTGACCTTTTCTAGGGGAGAAAAGAGACCAGAGTTTAGTGATTCCCCTATCATTAGCTAGATTTTGTCAGTAGATACTTCCCTAACCAACTTTTCTGAGCCTTGGTTTCCTCATCTTAAAATGATGACAACCAAGGTCCTTCCTGGTTGTGACTTTGCTTGAGTCTTTTGATATCCACCAAGACCATTTTTACGGGATTTCTCACTTTGCTTTGATTGTTTGCGTCAGGGGATTTTGGAGGTAATTGGTATCTTATGGCAGAATGCCTGTGTTTCTTTATCTTCAGCACATTGCTGAGCAGGTGGCTCTGAATCTTCTGAACGTCCCCTGTAAAGTTTTACTATTTTTTGGCAATCTTTGCTAAGGCACTTTAAATGCCCATGTGATTTCAGTTATTTGTTTCTTTTTCCTTGATGCTTGCTGACCCATTTGGTTATTGTCCAAATTTATGAAACTTTTGACCTTTTGTCAGCACAAAAAATGAGAACAGTTTATTCCAGATTTCCACTTTCCGGAGAGTTGGAAGAGCTAGGTGACAACAAGTTTCTATAAAAATGTAACTATTTAAAGGGCATTCTAGTGCAATCTTCTATACTCAATCTGTTCATTTCTTTTTTCCTTTTTTTTTTTTTTTTTTTGAGATGCAGTCTTGCTCTGTCGCCAGGCTGGAGTGCAATGGCGCAATCTTGGTTCATTGCAACCTCCGCCTCCCTGGTTCAAGGGATTCTCCTGCCTCAGCCTCCCAAGTAGCTGGGACTACAGGCGCGGGCGCCACCACGCCCAGCTAATTTTTGTATTTTTAGTAGAGATGGGGTTTCACCATGTTGGCCAGGATGGTCTCGATTTCTCGATCTCGTGATCTGCCCGCCTTGGCCTCCCAAAGTGCTGAGATTACAGGCGTGAGCCACCATGCCCAGCCCAAGCTGTGTTCATTTCTAGTATCTAAAGCACGAGAAATAATCAAGTTTCTTTGGTTATGAAAAAATTATATGCCATAAAAATCACTAAATTATTTAAAATGCACATAGAACATTATCTATATATGTTATTTCTTAGCACTTTTAAAGACCTCTTTTTTTTCTAAATATAGAAAGCATGTAAATCACCGAATCAGAGGTTTGTATTTTATCATGATGCACATGAACAGATGTATTATGAGGAGTGTAGGAGCTAGAGAGATGCCTTGGCAGAGCATTAAATCTTGCCTATAATCCAACCCAGGCAAACAAGAAATACAAGAAAATTTTGTTGACAACAAAATTAATAAATACACATTTAATGCTTCTACTTAGCAAGTACACACTATCAAACTGCATGTTTTAATAATGCTGCCAACTAGGTAAATTTCTCCTTGGTCTATTCTGATAGATGCATCTAACGATTATCAACATACCTGTCATATTGCAGTACACAAGAAATGGTCCCAGGGGGCCACTTCCATCTGCATCAATATAGTAAAGCCCGGACGGGTTCCCTCGGTGCTTGTGGGCTTCACAAGACTGCTCGTAGAGAGCTGTAGGAGAACACCAGCCATAAGAACCAGAAAAAATATCTCCAGATGTTGAGTCAGTGTCCAAAGGTTTGCATTTCTGAATTACAGACATGTGATACATATGACCCAACATCATTTTTATAGTGTATGACAGTATATTTGATGAGATGCAAGAAAAATGACATTTAAAAAATTAAATCTATTTTTATTAACAAAGGAGAAAAAAATTACCTAGTCAAAATACATTCAAATGTTGGATGTTGTTAGATGCTGAATAAATATTCGGTCACAGTGTATTTCTATTTTGAGGAAGAAGGAAAGATTGTGTTGGTGTTCAAACATGAAGATGTGCTTACAGTGGGAATGCGATACTATCTTCAATAGACAATCTTTTGGCAATGTCTAGAGACTGTACTTTCTCTACATAAATGTTTTCTTTTGCTTTTAGGCAAGAAAGCATGCAAACTCTGAAGCACAGTGTAAAAGACTTGAAGAGATATGAGAGGAAAACTTTGTGAATCTGAATTCTGCGTGCTATTGAAGCATGGTTCTTTTCAAACTCATGGCAACTATACCTCAGAATTAAACCCTATAATTAAGGAAGAAACCCTCATTCTCCCTGTAATAACTGAATACCTGAGCACATTAAACTGCCTAAATAATCTGGTATTTTCCAATAAGCATTCTGTAAAGTTTTTCTTAAGCTATGCAGCAGTTATACCCTTTGCTTCCTTTAAAACAATATGAATGAGCATTTTAAAGAGATAAATAGAATTTATAAGCTATCAACTTCTCTTCATTAAAAAATAATTAAAGCTGATTTAAAAAAGAAACTTCCCTAAGTATTTTGCAAGTGACAATTCAAGACAGCTGAAATTCAAAACAGGAGAGAAACTTTCTTGAAAGATATCCCTATATAATGTAAATTTACTCTAGCGTAATTGAGTATTTTCATTTGTGCAAGTAAATGTTTTACCAAGTACAAGGTATGGAATTAATATCTGCAGGAGATGGACATTGCTAATCTTTATTTTTTTGCCACTTATGGCATATTGATTTAAATAGATACATATATTTATATATGTCTGGTAGGATTCACTCAAATTAATAACAATAAAATATAGGGCACAGACTAGGTTTGGAATGGAGACAAATATTGAGGAGAGTGACTAGAACTTGTGCTTTATGTGAATTGTTTGGCTTTTTAAATGATAATGTATACATGTATTAATGTATAGTATATATTAATTGAATACAATTGATTTTAATTGTATAATTATAAACAATGAGTTATATACAATGAATAATTATATACAATTAATTAGTTGCACGTAATTGATATATGTTATACAATTAGAAATACAAGATAACCTATTCAACTAGGTGTGGCAGTCTAGTCTCACAGTCAATGACTGTGGGCTTGGCAAATTTCTACCTATGGCCGTCAATTATTAGATGAGACTGACACTTGAAATACTTTTTCAATCTCCTGATATTTTCCCTCAGAAGTTTTTGGAGTTATATTTTGATTGCAGTGAATAACCATGGTCTAATATAACTCACAGATTAATTGCAACATTAAATGCAATCAGATGATGCTGAGTGTGGTGGTGGATACAAATTTGTCAGGTAACACACAAGATTAGGCTTCTGCTTTTAGGTAAGATACTACGCCTGGAGGATGAAAGATACACAGAAGTAAAAGATGTGGACCCTGCACCAACTCTATGACCTTATCAAGACATTCAGCCTCTGGTGTGAGAGGCCACTCAAATCCTAGAAAATGTGTCACGGCGGCCGGGTGCAGTGGCTCATGCCTGTAATCCCAGCACTTTGGGAGTCCAAAGCGGGTGGATCACAAGGTCAGGAGATCGAGACCATCCCGGCTAACAGGGCAAAACCCCGTCCCTACTAAAAATACAAAAAATTAGCCAGGCGTGGTGGCGGGCTCCTGTAGTCCCAGCTACTCAGGAGGCTGAGTCAGGAGAATGGTGTGAACCCGGGAGGCGGAACTTGCAGTGAGCCGAGATCATGCCACTGGGGTCTAGCCTGGGCAACAGAGCAAGACTCCGTCTCAAAAAAAACAACAAAAAAGAAAATGTGTCACGGCTTTATAAACAGGGACCCTTCTAGTACAAATATCGTACTTCATGCTTCAATCTGTGAGAGTCAGTCCTGGACTGTCTCCTCTTTTGCCCAGATCCTTTACAGAACCTCAGGGCTGGGAGCGCAGAATTCTCATTGCATGTATGAAGTGTGGTTTTAACCCTCCACGCCCTGCCTTTCTCCTATGGTTTTTGTGAAAATCCAATGTCTCACGGAAGAGTTCTTAAAAGTTTCAAGTGGGACCTCAGGATGAGCAAGTGGAACTGAGGACTTTGCATCTGGCTCTGTTTCCTTGAAGACCCAGGGATGGGCCAAATATTCCTGAGGAGAAGTTGCTCAGAAACCTCAGTAGAGATATACAGATAGAAAACTTTAAAAGTTAAAAACAAATAGGAAAAAAAAGGCTTTTCAGATTCTGTGATGTTCTAATTATAACAAGTTAGAGGTCAATAAAATGGCATGGCCTTTGAAATTCACAGAGGGTGATTCTTCAGAAAAGACAGATGATTTTTAATATGGCAGAGGCAGTTGAGAAGTGTTAGAATATGCCATCCCTTAGACACTGTTCTTACACTGAAATGTCTACCAGAAGCATGAGGAAGGTTGGTTACAAGAGACTCGGGGCCCCATCTCCAGCGATTCTGATTTAGTAGGTTTGGGTAAGGCCTGAGAGTCTTTACTTGCAACAGGTTCCCAGGGGCTGTGGGTGCTGCTGGTGCATGGACCACCAATCAGGCATCCTGGAGCTAAGGCTGTGGAGCCAACCTCCTTAGCTCAAGCTCCTCATCTGCCCACAAACTAGCTGGGGGCCAAGTTACTTAACCTCTTTCTGTCCTCAACTCTGCAATGAAGACAATAAGAGTACTTTCTTCCTGGAGCTGCTTTAGGGTTAAATGAGTTAATATATGCAAAGTAATAGCAGAGGGCTGGCATAAGTACTCAATACATTAATACTTTTACAATTATTCACTTTACAATCATCATCACCACCACCAAAGAAAATCACAGTCATTGTAAGAGACCTTAAAGGTCCTCTAGTTTCTAGCTGATATCCCATTACCTCTTCAAAAATTTTACCATGTACAAACCCATGATTGCATCATCCCAGTGATTGTTAAAAAATCTTTAAATACCTTAAATGTAACATTGACAGCCTGGCAAGGGGTTGTTTTTCCACCTTTCTTTGAGAAGATTCTCAGAATTAAAAGTATGGTCCAACTCAAGTAATGGAACAAGCTGTTACATCATGCATTTTTAATTTAATTTAGTTTCTACCTTTTACTATATCTGATTCTCCTAGACTTATTTCCCCATTGCTTGCCAGCTTCTTTTTCTCAATCCTATGCGTACCACGTACTTCTGTGCACTGTCTCAACACCCTTGTATTAAATAAGGTGGATTAAAAGTAAACTAGAAATTGAGTGCTGAAACATCTCTTCTGATGTGTTTGCATGATTGCAAATATGCAGATACATATAAACAACTAATCAAAATGAAATGACAAAGAGATGCTGACACAAATGAGAGGGAGGCGTGAGGCTTACAGGAATGGCAGGTCTCGCCCGTATAGCCTGTGCCCAGACAGTCACAGGAGAAGGTGTCCCACGACTGGGAACACTCGCCCCCATGCTCACAGTAGCTGGGCAAGCACCTAAAAGAAAACAGATACAACTGCTGTTTCCCTTTTTCAATCATCAAAAAATAAGTGTCTTACCAAAAACAGGTTAACCAAAAACAGGTTAATGTGAAAGAGCAGCATACGCAAGATAACCCCACATGACGTGATTTACTGGGTCTGCCATCCAGGTTCTCTAATTATATTGACAAACTTTAGATAAATATATCCATTAGCATGCAGCTGATTATTAGGTTTCTGTGACAGCTGAATTTTCAACACATTTCTTTTTTTCTTTGTCCCAAGTGATACAATAACTTGACATGTGGCTAGCAAAACCAATTACATACATAAAACTATGAAATATGGCATGATCTATTACTATATTGTGGTCATTTTTAAAAGAAAGAAGGGGAAACAGGGAGGAAGATACAGAGGGGAGGAGAAAGAAACAGGAACAGCTTCAGTCACATAGTGACAGAGGTTCAGAAATTTTGAAGAACATTTAATTTAGGTCATCTTGTCGCCTTTTAGATTTGCAATAAGCAGTTTTAAGCAATCTTAACACTGGTAATATGTAAATCTGACCCAAAGCAATCCACAAATTCAATACAATTCTTATTAAAATCCCAATGCCTTTTTTTGCAGAAAACAAAAATCCATCCTAAAATTCACAGGGAACCTCAAGGGACCCTGAACTAGCCGAAACAATCTTGAAAAAGAACAGTTGGAGGTCTCACACTTTCAGAATTCTCTGGAATCTGCTGCCACCCACTATAATATTGGGGGCCTAGCATGCCTGCCTCTCAGGATTGTTAGGGGAACAGGGAGCAGGGTACACTATGGAAACTGACCAGCACCTGACACAGAGTGTCACCAAGAGGTAGCGTGACCTTCTGGAGGCCTGGCCTGAATGCCATGACCCACCTCTGCCTCGAGCAGGGTTGGATCTCAGCTTCTGCCCACTGTCGCCCACTGCTGAGCACACAGCTAAGGACCTGGTAAAGAGTGAAGATTCTAAAGGACACTGACCTTCCAGGCCGTGAGGGACACCACAGTCCATGCTGGAGCGACAGAGGCGGGGAGCGCCCAAGTGCCCCTCCCCTGGGACCCAGAGAAGTAGCAGAAGAGGGGCTGGGAGGTTGTGACAGGCCTCCTGGCTGTGGTGGGAGGATGACCAGCAGAGAACTGGGGTATGAAGTTGACAGAAAGCCCCAGGGGCCTGTATTTGGCCTCTGGAGAGATCCTCTGAGGGGAACCTGAGGGGCTGGGAAGAATCTGCAGCATTCCCCCCCCTCCCCATGCCCCCAGCCCCCTATCCTGGCTCTCCAGCACTGCACCAGCAGCTCAGGGCCAAGACTTCCATAATTACATGGTGTTCATGAGCATCTAGTCTGCATTCAGAGAAGAGTT